>NW_024412394.1:59631175-59907178 GCF_014898765.1 Herpailurus yagouaroundi
CAGAGCCCGACGCGGGGCTCGAACTCACGGACCGCGAGATCGTGACCTGGCTGAAGTCGGACGCTTAACCGACTGCGCCACCCAGGCGCCCCCACTCTCGATGTCTTAATAGAATGACTATGAGTTTAGTTCTTCCTGATCTTGTATGATAGCATCCAATAATACTCTACATATGTTTGGAATGAAAGAATAGCTGAATAGCATAAATGAACACAGAAGTAATTTATTTAATAAATATAATTTCCAAAGTAACAATAAGTCTTTTCATTTTGTCCATACACTTATCTGCCAATGCTAGTTTTCATCACTACACTTTTCATTTTAAGCTAATATTTTAGCTAAAATGTATTAAATACGCAACACTCTTCAACATGTTTTACATATATTAATTCTCACCATTAAACTATAAGGGAGGTTCTATTATCCCAATTCTACAAATGAAAACTGGATTTCAGAGAGGACAGTAACTCGCCAAAGTCTCACAGCTAGAAAGTGGGGGGTCCAAGTCAAACTAGGTCAGCCTGGAATCAGAGGCTCTGCTCTTAACTAACATGGTGTATTGCCTCCTAAACTTAACATTTACAAGCCTTTCCTTTTCTTCTATTCCTCAGCTTGGTAAATGGCACTATCACTCACCCATGACGCCCCGGATATCATTCTAGATTCAAACAAAAACTTGGATGTCATTCTGGAGTCTTCTCTCTGCTTCATCCCCTCTCATTTAATCAGTCATCAGATCTTATATATACTGGTACCTAAATTATTCTCCATTATCCCATTTTTCATGTAGGATGCCACTTTCTTAACTCAGGAGCTCAGCATTTCTCTCTTCTGCAACAGTTCTACTTTCAACCTTCAACTTTGTGTTGCAAACAGGACACAATTATCTGATGTGACATTCAGTCAAGAAAGGATATAAAAGCATTTTATCTATAGTTCTGTAGGACTGTTAGGAATGGCATGCAATCATGATGTCAGTAAAAAGAGAAAGATACCATCTTCAGGAGTACTATTCCTGATATATATAGATTCTACCTTATATAAAAAAGATCCAAGCCAACAAAGGCATCCACTAACCTAACATTCTGCTAACACCTATATTTTTTCCTGAGGTCTAAATTACTACTCATGCTAATGACATCTGGTGGGATCATTATGTAAAGCTACATGACATCAAACGATTTACTTATGTACTTATGACATTTGCATTTATTTTTGTTTTTTTTTATTTTATTTTTTTTCAACGTTTATTTATTTTTGGGACAGAGAGAGACAGAGCATGAACAGGGGAGGGGCAGAGAGAGGGGGACACAGAATCGGAAACAGGCTCCAGGCTCTGAGCCATCAGCCCAGAGCCTACGCAGGGCTCGAACTCACGGACCGCGAGATCATGACCTGGCTGAAGTTGGATGCTTAACCGACTGCGCCACCCAGGCGCCCCCAATGACATTTGCATTTGAATGTATTATCTAATTATTATTACTGCTTATAAAAGTGCAAATTAAAACCACAATGAGAAATCTCTACACTCTATCAGAATGGTTAAAGTATACATATAAATATAAATAAAACATAAAAATATAAATTAAAATGGCTAAAATAAAAATACTGATAAGACCAAATGCTGGTGAATACGTGGAGAAACTGAATCATACTGGATTGCTGGTGGGAATATAAAATGTTCCCCAGAAAACACTGTGGTAGTTTTCCTTAAAAAAACTATGCAGCTACAATAATGACCCAACAATTGCACTCTCAGGCATTAGTCTAAAGAAATGAAAACTTTTGTTCACACAAAAACCTGTATACCAATGTCTAGAGCAGCTTTATCCATCTTATGGATGGAATTAGGTTTCATCTTATAATTTAAGTACATAAATTAAAGCCTTAACTCCCAGTGTCACAGTGTTTGGAGACAGAGCCTTTAGGAAAGTAACAAAGTTAAATAAGGTAATCTGAGTGAAGTCCTAATCCAATAAAGCTGGTGTCCTTTAAGAGGAAGAGACACAATACAGAGAAGAGCCCATGTAAAGCCATGGGAGCACAGTGAGAAAGTGCCTGTCTGCAAGCCAGGAAGAGAGTCTTCACTGGAAACTAAATCTATCAGCACCTTTTTCTGGGATTTCTAACCTCCAAAACTGTGAAAAAATAAATGTTCATTGTTTAAGCTACCCCGGCTGTGGTTATGGCAGCCTAAGGAGAATTACACACTTTGTAATAGCCAAAAACTCTAAACAACACTGATATTCTTCAATGGAAGAAAAGCTAAACTCTCATGTGTGGTAGGCAGAATAATGATCCCCACTGATGTCCAGATCCTAATCCATGGAACCCATAAATATATTACATTACACAGCAAACAAACATTAAGGTTGTAGATGAAATTAACCCATTTAGGAAAACTCTTACTCTTATAACCTAAATTAAAATGAACAAAGTATTTATTTGGAAATAAATATGAAAGAAAAATAAGAAGCCTGATTCATTCATTATACAATGAATGTTAATTTTTTCACATGAAAAATGTTAATATTTAATACACAAAACAAAATAAACTTCAATGATGATAATGCTTATAATGACTGGTAAGGTTTAAAAAGAATTATGTACAAAATTATGTCCTGCTGTATTTCAGAATCACCTACAGTGCTCCAAAAATCATCTTCAAAATACAGGTACCTGGACCCTTCTCAAGAGACTTTAATTTTATAGAAGCCAAGTCACTTGGATTTTGAAAAAGATCTACAGATAATTCTGATGCAGAGGATGAAACCCAGCAATATAAAATTACAATTTTAGTCTAATATATAAACTTACTCTAGAAAACAACTTAAAACTGTAACAAAAAGGAATCAGTTTAAAAGTAATAAAGGTATAAAATGGAATACTGTATGGTGATTATAAATGATGCTGCAGATATGTTTGCTGACATGGAAAGATGTATGTAGATAAATATACAAATAGACACAAACAGTATGTGTGATATAATGCCATTTTATAAAACAAAATAAAATGCACACATATGTGTAGAAAGTAGTTAATTCTGGTTGGCTGTGGTTATTTTTTATGCTGTTCTTTTTGCTTGCCTCCATTATTTGGTATTTCTGAACGACTACATATAAATTACACACTCATACACATATATAAATATATATAAAGGAACTTCATTTTGGTGACAGAAAAGGTTAGCTTTAAATAATATGTATACTTTAAATAATTGGTATACCTTAACTAAATTAAGAATTCTTTTTTCAATTTAGCACATGCGTATGTATATATTTGATTTCTCAGTGAGTTTAATACCCAGATGACAAGATCCCACAGTACACAGAAAATAAGCAACCTAGGATGCAGACAAGTGCCAAAAGTGCTGGATTATATACTTTAAGCCTCAATAACCAACATATTTGACTGAAACTGTTTGATAACCATTAATTGATATATATTTGATTGAAACTGTGATCTTAACTCTAAGGTTGAAGAGATACTGATCAGAGGTTCTCACCCATTATCAACGCTGCCTACATGAAATACTCTACATGATCACACCCTCACTCTCTACATGAATACTCTTCAGGTATCTTACATCTTTGCCATTTTTCTTCAAATAAAGTGCATATTTTAGGTATGCATGGATGTATTTGGTGCAGGTGAGTATTGAGGAGCTGATAAAAAAAAAAAAAAACTATGGGGAGAACTGTCTCCTCTTATAAAAAGGGATAAGATGATATGCCCTCCTACACTCATGTTTGCTTTGATTGTAAACTTAGGAAGTTTGCTTCGGGGCACCTGAGTGGCTCAGTCGGTTGAGCTTCCAATTATGGCTCAGGTCATGATCTCACGGTTTGTGGGTTCGAGCTCCGCCTCAGACTCTGGGCTGATAGCTTGGAGCCTGGAGCCTGCTTCAGATTCCGTCTCCCTCTCCCTGCCCCTTCCCCGCTCATGCATTCTCAAAAGTAAATAAACATTTAAAAAAAAGTAAAGAAAAAGAAGTTAGCTTCAATATACTAATTCTTTTCCTATAGCCTCCTGTGCACTCTAAAACTTCATGAATTTGGACTTTCCCTATGATGCTGATCACCAAAAACTTCAATTTTACCTTCAATTTAATTTTCCCTTCAGTGTAAACTTCAATTACACTCCACAGATTTGCTAAGTAAATTATATGCAAAACTAAATTCTGACAAATATGTACCCTAATTAAGATGTTTTCAAATACATTTTAAAAGACTATCTGAACAATTTTCACTTCGATTTACATACAATTCAATAAATCTGATCCCAAGAACACCTGATTACAAAGTTAGTCATCAATCTGCATTACAATTTATCTAACAATGCCCTATTACTAGAAATCATTCAAATAACTTTAAATACTAAGTCAGACTAGCACTCTCAATATATTGATGTTCTCTAAAACCACTAGGACACAACACTCGATATGATTTATATTTCTGTATGTTCCTTCTAAGGGCCATACAAGTTTACTACAGCACTGTTTTAACTACAATGAGTATACTGAGTTTCCAATATATCCTGGATTGGCACTACTTGATAAGTTTACTTAAGGGAATGATTATTTCTGTACATAGCTTTATAATGAAAATTTCTCAAACCCTCACAATTTAAGCAGAAGTAAAAATTATAAATAATTCCTTCCTAAAACTAAGTTATTAAAACTCTAAAAATTCAGGAAAATAATAAATCACAAGTTGAACAATTTAAGCAAATCTAAAAGTAAATTAAGAAATATTTATTTTGAGATAAAGCAAATATGGCAAAATTTTGATAAATGGTAAATGAAGATAAAAGATAATGGATAATACAATTTATGCGACTTTTCCATATGTTTGAAATTACTCAAAATTTAAAAGCTGAGAAAAAAAATAGTTTAGAATTTGATCCCTTCCCCAAATAGCATTCTATTATTTTATAGACTGACCATTTGATATATCAATACATGAATCCTTTAAAACAGTCTAAGTCCGCCTACATAGGTTAAACCAAATATTAGCTGAAATAGCCAAAATAAACATGAAATTACAGAAATATACACACAAAAATGTTTAATGTGCGAAGGAATGACTTTTTAAAGTTTAAACTCCCCTATTGTAAATTTTTAGTAACTAACTGCATATAGCTCTCTACTATATTAGCCAACTACTAACTTTTAAAAATAATTTTTTAGGGGCGCCTGGGTGGCGCAGTGGGTTAAGCGTCCGACTTCAGCCAGGTCACCATCTCGCGATCCGTGAGTTCGAGCCCCGCATCAGGCTCTGGGCTGATGGCTCAGAGCCTGGAGCCTGTTTCCGATTCTGTATCTCCCTCTCTCTCTGCCCCTCCCCCGTTCATGCTCTGTCTCTCTCTGTCCCAAAAATAAATAAACGTTGAAAAAAAAATTAAAAAAAAAAAATAAATAATTTTTTAAATAAAAAGCTATTCAGAAAACATACCAAGCACCAAAAATAACAACTTCATAAAATGATCATCTCACCTCATCTAAGTCTTGGATATAAACTGGTTTTTCCTCAAAGCCAACTGGCATTGGTTCACTATAGGGAATCTTTACTTCTTCATACATCTTGTTATTCTCTCTTTGAATTCCTTCTGGTAAAATCATCTATAAACATCAAAAATTAAAATTAAATATAATACAAACAATTGCTCTGGTAGAGATTATTTAATTAGAGAGAAAGAGAAAGAAAGAGAAAGAGAGAAAGGGAACACTAATGTCTTTAGACATAGCAGTGGTAAAATTTAGCTAGTTTAAAGAAAAACAAGGGTGCCTGGGTAGCTCAGTGGGTTAAGCGTCAGACTTTGGCCCAGGTCATGATCCTGCTGCGCTCTGTGCTGACAGTTCGGAGCCTGGAGCTGCTTCAGATTCTGCGTCTCCCTCTCTCTCTGCCCCTCCCCTGCTTGCACTCTGTCTCTCTGTCTCCCCCAAAAATATTTCTTTAAAGAAAAACAAGCTTAAACAAAACCAAAACAAACCAAAAAACCACACACACACGAATTATTCATATACTGGATCTCTCATATAACACACAGACCATATTATGTTAATGAGTTTTAAGTATATATTGATTGGATGGTATCCTGAAGACAAATATACTTGTGTTGCTAGGAAAACTGTGCCATACACATAGTGTAAAGAACATTAAAAAAATGATGTAACCACTAAAACTCAAAAATACAAGTTCCATAAATAACAAAAGGGAAGAGAACAAATACATTTTGAGTACCTAATATGTGTCAAGAAGTTTCCATACACTGCATTATCTCATTTTCCCCAATATTTTGAAATTAAAGTTAGCATAGTATATCAACTAGTATAAGAGCCAGAAAAGACACAGGAAAAATCTATGTGTTATTTCCTCAGAATAGACATATTATCCCAAAGTGGTCATATACCAGTGACATACCTTTGCACCAGCAATGAATGCTGATGTTCTCATGGCTTCAGCTTGGGAATCATAAACATGGGGATAACGTATTTTTTCAACGTCCATGTCTCTCTGCCTACTCAGAATTGGAGCACTTCTAGCATTCATAAGTGCCTGCTCTCTGTAAATATAAAAACAGTAGGATAAATACAAAATTTTTATCTAGCAAAAGGAAGCCAGTACAAAGTCACTATAATAACAATTTCAGGTAGCTTTCCATTATGAAGTGGAAGAAATTAAATTACACAAAGAAAGATATTAGTAATCCTGACATTTTCAATGTAACTACATAGGAGTTAACACATTTTGTAGGTAGTATTTTTAGATGACATCATTTGATAAGTTTAACTTAGTGTTTTTTATTTATAATTTTGTTTGTCACAATCCAAAGATGTTTAACAAGGTATAAGTTCCTTTATAAAAATAGTATTCAAAATTTAAAGAACAAATATCATAATGCTTTTCTTTTTCTTCCTTTCTACTTCTAAATAACACAAGGAAAAGTATTCTTATTAAGCTAGAAAAAAACCCAAAAGTCTCAAAATAAATCTGTGTAGGCTTACAAATTTTAACCTAGTGGTTTGTGCACAGCACCCAAAATAGCTTACTTCTATAATCTAAAATTCTCACCTACATAGATGTAACCAAGAATATTCTAATTAAGAAGATCATTGCATTGGGGTGCCTGGGTGGCGCAGTCGGTTAAGCGTCCGACTTCAGCCAGGTCACGATCTCGCGGTCCGTGAGTTCGAGCCCCGCGTCAGGCTCTGGGCTGATGGCTCGGAGCCTGGAGCCTGTTTCCGATTCTGTGTCTCCCTCTCTCTCTGCCCCTCCCCCGTTCGTGCTCTGTCTCTCTCTGTCCCAAAAATAAATAAAAACGTTGAAAAAAAAATTAAAAAAAAAAAAAAAAAGAAGATCATTGCATTCTTATCCCAGAAAATTAGGTTTTCATACAACAAAAGTCTGTTCTTATAAGAAAACCTTACTAGAAGTACGAGTTATCTAAATTGTTAAGACTAACCAAAAAATAATGCATAAAGGTAGCAATTACAACACAAGCATCTTTCAGCTTCTGGTTTTTATTACCTTTGTATCCGCAATTCCTTAGGATCAAAGCACATAACTCCTTCTGCAATTTCTCCATCTTCTCCAGCCTTTTTTTCTCGTCTGGCAATTCTTTTTTCTTCACGACGATACTGTTTCATTAATTGCTTTTCTTGTTCAGACTGAATGGTAACTTGACAACCATAGTTAGGTTTAGTATTTTCTCCTAAAATTTTTTTGCAATTGTCTACAAAGCAAATTTAAGAAATATCATGTTCTATGAGTTTAAGCTTTAGGAAAACCATTTTTCCCCTTCACCAAAATATAAAATAGCACAATGCTCTAATAATTCAGTTTTTTTAAAACTGTCATATTCAATTGTATGTTTTATGGAGAGTTTTTTTTTTTTTAATGTGATATCTAAGCGATATTAGACAGTGGTTAAGAAAAGTCAGTAGATATTTTCTTCATACACACTACATAGTTTAGTGTCATAAATTCTTACACATAACATCAGGAACTTAAAAATTCAGTTTTATAATTTTGAAATTATTTGTTTACATAATTTCAATAAATATAATTATCAATGCTAATTAGCACTTACTGTTAACATAATAATGAAATAAATATATTCTTTACATATTAGATATAACTTTTCCCTGTGTAACAGCCTTACTGTGTTAAACTGAACATATGTTTTTACTCACTTATACATGAAATACAATTTATTAACATTAGCTCAGGATATATTTAGAAGATGATCAGGCAAATAAAGACTGTGATCCACCTTTCTGTGGAAATACAGTTAAAAACAAAACAAAACAAAACAAAACAAAACAAAACAAAACAAGGGAAGATGGCTAGAGCCACTAACAATCAGGTCAATGAAAGTTCAATGTTTCATCTACAAGGTCCAATTTAAACCTGTGGTTTGGTCAACTCAATATTCAGGAATTTTTTTTCTTCCAACAGGATTAACCTTCTATGCTTAATTAAATCTTTTGAAGTAGTAGTATCCTGGCTCATTGTGGCCCTAAAGGAAATCACAGGAATGTTGCTGAAAGCAATCCAAATCAATACACATTTACTGTATTGGGGACCTACTAGTCCCAGGCACTGCTGCTAGGCTAGGAAGCAACCTGTGCCTGGCAGCAGTGCCTGGAACTAGTAGGTCCCCAATACAGTAAAAGGAAGCCAGTTCCTAGGCTAGGAACTAAACTTGGTCCATACTCTGAAGGAGCACAGCACAAAGTTATTTTATTAAACTCCAAGATCCCACACCAAACAAGGAAGGAATTAAGAAAGCATCAAGATAGCGAAATAGCCTTCTAATTAATTTAAGTCAAATCTTCACAATTCTCAGTCATTTGTCACTATCTCAATACATAATTTTGAATAAATCATTTTAACTCTCAATCACATGAAGTAATACCTCTGTATAATGGCTTTAGAAATCTCAAGAAGGAAACTGAGAAATAAAGACTTATCACATGAAAACTATGAAATGAGATATGATCTCCTTTATATTAGTACAGTTCTGAAAAAAAGTTTTTTTCTAGGTCATATATATTTTACTTTTTGGTAAAGTCTTATACATCTATTATAATGATTGTTTGTAGCCAATTAACTTTCAATGGTAGAGAACAGACAGGTTTGACCAAGGGAGGTGGGTGGAGATGGGCTAGATGAGTGATGTGTACAAAGGAGGGAACTTGTGATAAGCACTGGGTGTTGTATTAAGTAGAATGTGAATAATACCATGTGAATAACACTATGTATTTATTATATAAATGAATGTTAAGGATTCTGTGTGTGAAACTAAATACCCTGGATGACACTCTAAGTGCTATGCTAACGTAATTAACATTTTAAACAAATGTATTAAGAAGAAAACAGGTCTGCTTCATTAATAGCTTTTTTAAGCCTCAAAGAGAATACACTGGAATCCTGTAACACTGAACATAATAGGTAATTTTCAAAGTAAGTCATACAGCAGCAAAAGTTTAAATGTATAGTTTTCCTTGGTAGGTTCAGTTAACTTTAGAGCCTGAAAAGTAGAAATGAAATGAATAAGTTTACCAGTAATTCTATAAAATTTTACTGAAGAAGAATGTGGAAGCTTGTATCCTTTTAGAATGTAATCATGACCAAAAAGATCGTGTGTAACTACTCAAAACACTGTCCTTGATAACATAAGCTAACTTAATTTTGATTTTATGACACACCCTGGAGTAAACATTCTTCACATCAGCACTAAAAATAGAATTTAATTTACAACTATCCTCACCTTAGCAGTCAATCCACTTTACCCACCCACTTCTCACCTACATTTCCTGGTTATAATAAAAACAGAAGAGATAAAATGGGTGATGCACATCTGGATTAAAAACTTTTAAAAAAATCATTATGAAAACTAGAAAATGATAAATAGTAAGAAGCAACTTCTAAGACCATGATTTTGGAGGAATAAAGAAAAGGATGGGATGTGATGGTCATATTAAAGTAGCTTAATAAAGAATGCAAATATAATTTGGTAGTTTTTAAAGAATTTTGAAGGATCCTCAACACAAAATTAGATCAGAAGATACAAATGGATGAGAACACTGATAAAGTAATAAGACTCTGAAGAATCTTTTCTTCAAGAATATTTCCTTTCCATACCACCTCCCTCCCCGCAAATAAAGGAAAATATCTGTTTAAGCCATGTACACGAAAAACTCTACTGAAAAAAAAATCTGAAACATGCTGGTTGTCAGCTTCTTTACAATAGTCCTTAGACATAGTTAAAGCCTACTAATACCCCACTTTTCTATAGTAAAATTACTACTCTTAGATAGTGGCAATAATAATGATCTAGCTTAGAATAAAAGAGTAAAAGCAGTATGAGAAAATTAAACTGCAAGACAACACTAACTCATCACCTATAGTTCCAAAAAAAAAAAAAAACAAACCCACAGGTGAAGCTGGAATCATTTTGAACTTTCTGTTAAGTAAATTAGCACTATTAACAGGTGAGATCAATATGTATCCCTATATCAACACTTAGGAGACTGACAAAATAAACAATAAATTGTCAGAATTTACACTGCAAGACTAGATATTTACATTCATTCCTTTCTTTCTGGCGGACACCCATTTTAAATGCTCTTAAACTCTGGTGGTTTCCAACAATGTGTGATAAATATCTTTAGCAGGTGGGAGAGCCTTCTTAGAGCAAGGCAGTTTGTAAGTGATAAACATAGTTAAAGAACAACGAAACTTGCATAAAGACAAAGTGGCTAAACTCAATTCTTCTAAGTTTCTAAATATCTCAAGATAACTCCAGGAAACTACCAGTAATCAAAGTATAGGATAAGAAAGCCCCAAGAAATTTTGGATTTAAATCAAGGTTCTTTTCATAACTTCATTTTAGTGCCATACTCATATATGTAAGGAAAAGATAACATAACTTACATTAAAAAATGATAAATGCCGATTCATTTGAAGAAGGGAGGGATGTCTAATTTTTTATGCCCAGGCACTTTTTTAAAATTCCAAACTATATATAAGGCTGGCAAAGAACATTTGGGTAAAAGTAAGAAATTCAGGTTTCCTGCTTATGACTTAAAATCTGAGTTCAGCATCAGTTGTATCATAGTAAGCAAAGCATTTTTAAAAATTATTTTGGCTTCCTCAACTACTCTAATTCTTCTGGGGATTTTAAATACATGTGATACATGACAATATAAATGTTCAATTTGCTGAGCATGATAACTGTATTGCAGTTTAGTAGGAGACTGCTATTGTTCTTAAATGTACGATGAAGATTTTACAGGTGAAATATTATGATGTCAGCAACTTCCAGGCCACTCTTCATCAAAAATGTTAAATGTAGGTGTTTGTTTATGTATATGTGAGTGAGTGCATGTGTAAAGAGGATAATAAGAGAAAGAAAGCAAAATGTTAACTGTCGAATCTACACAAAGGTATGCAAGTGTTAACTGTACTATCCTTGTACTATCTAGGTTTGAAAGTTTTCAAAATAAAAAAGTTGGGAAGAAATTATAACACTACTTGGCCCACAGTTAATATCAAATGCAGTTGCTTAAAAAAAAAAAGTATCTATTCAAACCTTCAGCAAAAATAATAAAAAATTAAAAAATTTTAAAAAAATGCTATACCTAAACAGAATAGAATCTCTACCATAACAGCCTATTTAGGGCATTGTGGTATTTGTTTCATAATCTGCCATATCTAAAATCTACTTTAAAAAGTGGTATCGCTAAATTATATAACAGACCAAAGGATATTAATATATAATTATATTAAAAAGATTTGCTAACCAATGAATCTTCCTTTAAATTGGAATTACCACTGAACACTTTCTTACCTTGAAGAGCCTGCAACTTATGATCATTTGAAGAATTAAGAAATCTATCCACAATTGTAATTCTGTTCTGGAGGAGTTTCTCAATAAGTTCAAGTCCATCAGGTCCCAGCAGTTCAAATAGCTTAAAAGAAGAATCAAAACAACTGTTACCTCAAATCACCTTTTTCAAGTTATTAATACCTTATTCAACAGAGGTATGAAGCCAAACTACTAGAGCAAGAAGTACCCCAACAATACCTTGGAAAAAAATAGTTACTTAGGAAAGAAAAGCAACTCTTCATATTGTTACATATCTTTCAGGTTTACGAAGTCAATATGCAATTACTAAAGCACATGATTCAATCTGTAAAAGTAATCATGATTATGATATATATGGTATATAAATAATTATGCCATATATATAACTAAATCACAGAATTTTAAATCCTTACACTTGCCTTTCCTAGGTATAACCAAATGAAATTCCAAAATTAATTTGCTTTTTAATATTGTTCTGGTTTTGGCAAATAGAGTCCAGAGTATGAATTTTCTTCCAACTTACTACACATAACAACTATCACTTTAGAGTTAAAGAACCATTAAAATGTTTTAATGATTCATGACACACCACATTTTTAATGCTTAATAATTAATTGTATTATTTTATTAAATTTATTTTATTAATGTTTAATTAATACTTTTTAAAATTTTATTTAATTTTGAGAGAGAAAGAGACAGAGCACAAGTTGGGGTGAGGCAGAGAGAGAGGGAGGGAGACACAGAATCTGAAGCAGGTTCCAGGCTCTGAGCTGTCAGCACAGAGCCCAACGCAGGGCTCGAACTCATGAACAGTGAGATCATGACCTGCGCCAAAGTTGGACACTCAACCGACTGAGCCACCCAGGCACCCCTTAATTAATAATTTTTAATGCTTAATAAATCTGAAATCTAAAACACAGTTCCACAAAGTACTTTATGTAACTTTTTATAAAAAATTTCCATGTGTATCTTATGCAGAGCAGTTGCCAAAGATTAAGTTTATTCAAGTCAGAGAACCAGTTTTAGGATTAAGAAAGACTTTCTTTTTTAATTTTTTTTTTCAACATTTATTTATTTTTTGGGACAGAGAGAGACAGAGCATGAACGGGGGAGGGGCAGAGAGAAAGGGAGACACAGAATCGGAAACAGGCTCCAGGCTCCGAGCCATCAGCCCAGAGCCTGACGCAGGGCTCGAACTCACGGAACGCGAGATCGTGAACTGGCTGAAGTTGGACGCTTAACCGACTGCGCCACCCAGGCGCCCCAAGAAAGACTTTCAATCACATAATTATACAAAGTAACTGCTCCAGAAAGCCTTTCAATTTCTTCCAGTATGGTTTCAGGATGTTTTTTCCTCCTGTCCAGAAATGTTATATCTAATTTTACATGTGAAGATTTTATATCAGCCAAATTCTAACTATTCTCAGAGATTCATTCCACACAAAATCATAATTAAAGTAGGAACTTATGTTAAGTATATATGAAATGCTAACTATTTAATAAATATTTTCTTTTTGCTGTTCATTTAACTGACATTATCTACATATAAGGCCAAGGCCCTAGTCCTAGAACCTCTACTTTTGGCCTAAACATCATGGAGTATACCAGGGCCCAATCACTCTCACCCTGGCTCATAAGGCACTAATTCCACACCAGGAGAGGCAAGCCAAGAAGGACTTAGCCTACTGCCTACCCCTTCCATCAGCACTCAGCTCTTAGAGCAAGGGTGTCAGTCAGAGATAAACTGTCCCTTGTCCCCACTCCTAGCTCCAGAGTTTGCCTCAAAGATTTTGTCTGGGGGAAGAACTAGGCTATAAAACAGAAAGGTCCCAATCTCTTCCAAAGGTATGGGCCTCATGTGCAACTTGGCAGAAAGTCGAAGCCTTAGGGTCCTCTCAAAAACAGCACAGATTGTGGTTAACTATAAGAGTCACAAATTGAACAACCAGGTTACAAAAGAGAACTAAGGAAGGACAAGGGGGGGAAGAGCCGATTCCTTCAAAGTGGCCACAAGTTTATTAGTTTGTGGAACAATTTATGCCCCACGATATTTCTGTGACCAGAGCAATTATCTGGTAATTAGTAAAGTTTAATAGCTGGCTAGGTCACGGAAAGAAAAGCAGAGGGTCCTGCCAAAACTACTTTCATCTAGGATGACTGTGGATATACCCGAAATTGTGCCTCCTTGAGGAACAATACCAGAAGCTAAAACACTGTGGGGTAAGGGTTAGAGGAATTGTCTGCACTAAAATATCCAGCTAGTCACCAAACCAATAAACAAGCAAATAACAATCATAAACCCTGGCAGTGGTAGATTAGATGAAATAAACAAATTCCTAGAAAGACAAACTAGCAAATAGCAGACAATCTGAATAGATCTATAACAAGTCAAACACTGAATTAAAACAACCCACAAAGAAGTCTAAATGACTTCACTGGTGAGTCCATTCAAAAGAATTAATGCCAATTCTTCACAAATTCTTCCAAAAAACAGAACATCTCCCAGGTCTTACTCTAACTCCAAAACCAGACAAATATATTACAAGAAAACTACAGACCAATATCTCTTAGAAGTTGAGACACAAAACCTCAATAAAATACTAGTAAACCATAGCCAGCAATATAGAAAAGGAATTACACACCATGACAAAGTGATATTTACATCAGGAACATAAGACCAGTTCAACATAAGAAAATCAGTTGATGCATTTACATTATATCAACACAATAAAAAACAAAAGTCACATGATCAGCTCAACAGATGCAAAAAAAAACCTTTTGAAAAATCCAATAGCCTTTCATGATAAAAACACTTAACAAAGTAGGAATATAGGTAGTTTTACCACCTGATGAAGGGCATCTATGAAAAACCCATAGTGAACATCATACTTAATGGTGAAAACACTGGATACTTACCACTAAGAATAGAAACAAGACAACAAAGTTTGCACTTGTGACTTTGAACACTGTGCTGGAGGTTCAAACCAGAGCAATTGGGCAAGGAAAAGAAATATAAGGTATTCAGATTAAAAGGAAAAAGTAAAACTTTCTATTCATAGATTGTCTATGTAGAAAATACTAAAGGTTCCGCTAAAATACTATTCAAAGTAATAAACAAGTTTTCAAAAATCATAATAAAACCATTCAGTGAAGAAAGATGAGACTTTTCAATGAATGATGCTGAGACAACTGGGTAGTCATATGCAACCGAATGAAGTCAGACCCTTATACGATATACAAAAATTAACTCAAAGTGGATCAGTATTCTAAATGCAAGAGCTAAACATAAAATTCTTAGAGGAAAACAGAATAAGATCTTTATGGCCTCAGATTTGGTAAAGGATTCTTAAATATGACACCAAAAGCATGAGCAACAAAAGAAAACACAGATAATTTGGATTTTAGCAAAACAAAATTTGTCCCCTTCAAGGAAAAATGCAGAATGGGAGAAAATATTGGTAAATCATATATCTGGTAAGTAACCTGTACCCAGAGTATATAAAGAACTCTTACTACCAACAAAAATACAACCAATTAAAAACTGAGCAGAAGATCTGAATTTATCCTAGGAAAATACAAAAAGGACCAATAAGCAGATGAAAAGATATTCAAAATCATTATGCATCAGGGAAATGCAAACTAAAACCACAAGAACCATTAAAAAAAAAAAAACTGAAAAAGAACAAGTGTTGGCAAGGATGTGGAGAAAACTGGAAACCCATACATTGTGGGAATACAAAATTGTACAGCCACTACGGAAAACATTTTTCTGATTCCTCACTAAGTTAAATACAGAATTACAACATGACCAATTGATTCCATTCCTAGGTATATACCTCCAAATAACTGAAAACATGTGTCCAAACAAAAACTTTTATACATATATGGCTATTCACATAGCCAAAAGGTAGAAACAACCCAAATGTCCACCGACCAAAGCATGGATATACAAAATGTGGTATATCCATACAACAGATATTACTAAGCCATAAAAAGGAACTAATTAGTGTACAACATGGATAAATGTTAAAAACATTTTGCTAAGTGAAAGAAGCCAGTCACAAAAGACCACATACACATGATTCCATTTACATGAAATGTCCAGAAGAGAGAAATCTCTAGAGACAGAAAGTAGATTAGTGGTTCTTTAGAGACTGAGAAGAAGGTGGGAGGGAGTAGGAGGAGAGAAGCTAAAGGCTTAGGATTTCTTTTTGAGATAAGGAAAATGCTCTAACATGACTGTGGTGATGGCTGAACATATCAATGAGTATATTAAAAACCACTGATTTATATACTTTAAATGGATGAATTGCATGGTATGTGAATTATATCTCAATGAAGTATTTCATTGAATTATAAACCAAAATGGCTTAAACTAAATACTAAAAGTAACCAGAAAAAAATTGCTTATGGTTGAAAGATAAAGACTGCATGCAATTTTCTTATTAAAATATTAAGTGAATGTTCTCAATTGCTGTTAGTTCAATTTAAGCCCCATTCTTAATGAATGTTAAGAGTAATATTTTAAAACCAACAAATTCAAATTAAAAGATACTTCCATACTCCAAACAAACTATAGTAAGAAATGCTCTCTACATACAGCATGATATGTCTTTCATAGTCTATCAACTCTCAAAGAATGTGTTAATTATTTTTTTAATGCTTTACTTATTATTTATTTATTTTTTTAGAGAGAGCACAAACCAGGGAGGGCCAGAGAGAGAGGGAGGCAGAGAATCCCAAGCAGCCTCCACGCTGTCAGCGCAGAGCCCCATGCAGGGCTTGAACTCATGACCTGTGAGACCATGTCCTGACCGACTGAGCCTCCCAGGCACTCCAAGAATGTTAATTCTTAAATTGAGACCATTTCTTCCATAAGAAGATAAATTATCATGGCAGAGTTATCCTTACACATATTCTAAGCTACTTCAAGTTTACTTAATCTGAAATACAATATTCACACATGATAAATTAGAGATTCACAACTTTTTAGTTCACCATAATTTTAGGAAAACATCGGTATATTTGGAAGACAACTTCTAATGTAACATCTCCGGGGGAGGATCACCACAGCACAGAGCCGTTTTCTTTTCTTTTCTTTTCTTTTCTTTTCTTTTCTTTTCTTTTCTTTTCTTTTCTTTTCTTTTCTTTTCTTTTCTTTCCTTTTCTTTTCCTTTTCTTTCTCTCTTTCAAGCCCATTATTTCTTAAAAATAACATACCTAAGACCTAGCAAAAGAGCTGTTTTGCTCTGAATAGTAGGACTTCCATGACTTCCAAGATGAAGAATCCCCAGTAGAATTCTAAGATCAGCTGTTACCAAATTTAAAGTAATCCCCAAATTATGCTTTCCCTAACATTTGCCATTTTCATCCACAGTGAGAGCAGGTGCAGTTCTCATTCAAGATTTGCACTACAAACTAATTTGGCACTGAGCATGACTATTTGTAAAGGTACAGCTGTCTGGATCACTGCTCCATGCACTGACACAAGTTCCAGAAGCTATCAAATTGCAAAACAAAGAGGGAGAGAAAAGTTAGCCATGAGTACAGAAACAGACATCAACTACAAAGTTTAGAAAGAAATGAAAGAAAAGTAAAAAAAAAAAAAAAGAAAGAAAGGAAAGAAAAGAAAGAAAGTTTCACTACCCTGGCTATAAATTAAAGATACGAAATTTAAAGGAGACCACAAGAGTAATAGAGGTTGTTAAAGCCCTGGTAGAGGTTGTTAAAGCCATTTTTGGGGTGCCTGGGTGGCTCAGTTGGTTAAGTGTCCAACTCTTGATTTCGGCTCAGGTTGTGATCTCACGGTTCATGAGATGGAGCTCAGCATTGGGTTCTGTGCTGACAGCATAGAGCCTGCTTCAGATTCTCTCTCTCCCTCTCTCTCTCTGCCCCTCCCCTGCTCTCACACACATACACACTCTTTCTCTCTCTCTCTCGAAATAAACATTTTTAAAACACATTATAATCAATATATTATTATTATAAGGTATTTTAATAAAGTTTCTCTTAGAATTCTCATTGTTTTATAAATCCATTTTCATTAAATTATTAAATTGAAGTTCTTTATCAAAATCAAATAGAATGGAAAAACTTAAAAAATCAACCAAGAGTCTACATTCCTAAGTGTCAAAAAAAATTATTTCAGAGTATGTACACACTAACTTTAAAATGGTATTACTTCCTTGTTTCTTATAATACTTTTAACAGATAAATATAGCTTGTTAATCTCTCAGAAAAAGTAATTCCCACTTTATCCCATATTCTGAATATCATTTTTGTTCCAAAAGGAACAATGGTACAATGGATGTTATATTCTCAACAAAGTATCAAGTGAATCACAAATGGTACATTATAAAAGCAAAAGATAATGATAAACATTTGAATAATATACCATGGAAAATTATACTATAAACCCTATGAAAATTGAGAGAGAATGAGCTTAAATTAGAACTATAAATTTGTTCTCAAACTGCGATATGCAAAGATTTGCCGAGTGTCTGTGAAACTACAGAATAAATATGATAAACATCCTTGGACTATCATTTTACTCAAAGATTTAGAGAAAAAAATATTATTTTCATTTAACATACAACTTTGGTCATGTCAATATCCTGTCTGAACTCTGCTTCTCAGGTAAATAAAAACAAAAACCAAAAAAGAACAATTATTTAGTTGCTAAGTGCTTGAAAGCAAATAAAATTTTATTATTTATAAAAGGTTTGTCAGTTCCATTCTGTTTCTATATAGTCAATATTAAAGAATTCATCAAAAGTCAAAACTAAGTCTATTTGGAGTTCTAAAAGACATTTCAAAAGAAAGATCAACCATTCTACATATCAAATAGTCAATGCACATTCTGAAAAATGATTCAGGGATGCATAGTAGACATGGTATCTTGATGTGAGTGAACTATCTTTTTGTCTAACAACATGGTTAAGTAAATTATGGGATTAATCTCAATACTGAGTTAAGCCACTAACGTTTTTCTACAAGGATGGGCCATGTCTCTGTCCTCTTCAAAATTTTATCAATGATATATAAAGTGAAGACATTAAATCAAATTTGCTAACGTGTTAATAAGTTGCATGGTAGAATCAAGATTATAAATTTTCTAAATTGATATATCTGGCAGGACCTAAGGAGAAGTAATGGAGGTAAATATAAAACCCCACAATTAGGGTAAAAAACAAAACAACAACAACAAAAACTCATGTGAATTTCTGTAAGATGGGTAAACCTGGTCCTACAAATAAATTCCTAAGAAAAATCCTGAAAGGATGGGTGAGGGGGTGGTTACTTGTAAGGTCAGTATGAATAAAAAATGTAATGAAGGCTGGGAAAAATTTATGTATTAATAGTAATATTTCAAAAATCTCATTTAGTGGGGCTCCTGGCTGGCTCAGTTGGTTAAGCACGCAACTCTTGATCTCCAGCAGTTCATTAGTTTGAGCCCTACATAGGGCCTAGACATTACTTTAAAAAATTCCATTTAGCAACTCAAAGGCTATTACATTGATTAAACCATTTTTAGAGTGCTGAGTTCAATTTGAGTCATACTTTTTAAGAAGGTCACAAAAAAAAATATTGTAGAACATGAAAAACAAATAAGATATATCTATGCAAACTTTTTCAATAGCAAAATGAGTAGGGGAGGAGCAGAAAGAGGAGAGAAACAATCTCAAGCAGGCTCTGTGATGCCAGCACAGAGGCCAATGCAGGGCCCATACTCACAAACCTCGAATTCATGACCTTAACCGAAACACAGTCAGATGCTTAACTGACTGAACCACCCAGGCACCTCTATTTTCCATTCTGTTTGAAGAATACTAATTCATAGATTTGATAAAGAAAGTGAATTTTATTTTGACCCCATCTTCCTTACCATTCCACACTGCTAAATACTCCTTATACTTCCTTAAACACACTTTTCCTTTGATACCCTTGATACATCACTCTTTTGATGTGTCCTACCACTTAGAGCTACCTTCCTATCTCCATTTCAGGCCCACTTTGCCTATCAAATGTTGGAGTTTCTTAAGGCTTAATCCTAGGCTTTCTCTCACTTTCACTCCATATTCTCTCCTTAGCTGTTGACATCTAAGTCCTTACATTCCTTTGCAAACATATGCTAAAAACTCTTAATTTTATATATCCTTCCCAGAACTCTACTCTGTGCACAGACTACAGTTCTGGGAAGGATGTATAAAATTATATCTAATTGCCCAGTTATCATCTCCACTTGGAGGTCTCAAGACCTCTCACAATTCTACATGTCCAAAACTATGTTTCGTTTTCTACCCTCTTCACCCTTTTCTAAGTGTTCACTATTTCCATGAATGGTATTACTGCCATCCCTCCAGTTATATAAGTGAAAAGGCTAAAATGCATCCATAACCACCTCTTTACCCCACAACACCCACACCACCTCTGTCATCCAATCCACTATCAAGTCCTCTTGATCTCAACCACTAAACAGATTTCAAGTCTTTATGCTTATCTATTTTTAAGCTCCCAAACCTTTACTGCCTGTACCACTCAAAAGACTTCCTAATGGTTTTTGCACATCTATCCAAAACACTCCAATCCATTCTCCACATAGCAACTACAGTAAATTATATGAAATGTAGGTCTGACTAATACATGCTACCTCCCCTCTACCCCTTGCCAACAAACTCTCCAATGGCTCTCCATTGTTCTAAAAATGGAGTACTGAATTGAAATGCACATAGAACCAGAATTTCAAAATGTCACAAGTGCTAAACTATGATAAAAAAAAAAAATACTGATGCATGCTCAATCATATTGCTCTGACTAGAATTTTAATACCATTAATAAAGTTAAATATAACTTCTAAAGCAGCATCCTTTTTAACTCTCCATTTCTATGTATGTTTTATGTTGAACATAAGGCAGAATAGTATATGTATATACTTTAAATTAAATAACTACATTTATATCAAGGATGCATTATTAAAAGTGATTATTAGAAGGTATGATCAAAAAAGTTTGGAGACCAGTGCTTTAAAGTATCATTCTGTTATGAAAGTTTTTCACAATGTAACAGTTTTCTAATCTAGGTATGTCTTATAATTACTACCTATGTTTCATAATACTTTCTCTGAAAAGGTTATTAAATGAATGGTGTTTCTGAAAATTGCTGGTGTTTTATAGAACTCAAGGAATACAAAATATGTATAATCCACTGATACCATCACTGCTCATCACAACTTTTTTAAGTGCATTCTAAATTAGCAACCCCATCATTATTTCATATTATTCCTTGTCAGTCAATTTAATTTAATAATCTAAAAATTTATGAATGCTAGTCTAACATAGCAGTTTAGCATAGGAGAAAGTCTGCCAGGCCTCAAATCTTTAGCCTAATGCTCAAGACTTTTAGGACCTCAGACATCCTCTCTGAGCTTCCTATGTTCTCATTTGTATAGCAGGAATAAGAGCACACTCCCATCCTTTGCAACAAACTATCTTATAAGATAATGCATGCCACTGCTAGCAAACATACTATCAAAAAATCTTTTCTTATATTGAGCCCAATCAGCCTCTCTATTCTTTCATCTATCATTCTAGCTCTGTTCTCTGGGTTACAGAGAATGATCTTAGTAACATTCTATAAGACAGCCTTTCAAATATCTAAAGATAAAGCAAAGTACTAGTCACATTTTACCCACAGGTCCTTTCTTTCCCAGGTAAATATACATCAATTCCTTACTATTAGTCATATAACTTGGTTTCTACATAATTCTTTATCCACGTTCCTTTACAAACGTACCTTTTATTGAAACTTAAAAAAAAAACAGCATCATAAACCAAAACTGAACATAATATTTCAAATATAATTTTATCAGGGCAGATCACAGAGATTACAAGAATTTTGAACTAGATGTTAAACTTTTCTGAACATAGCCGAAGTCAGTCACAACATCACACTGTTAACTCAAACTGAATGTGTAGCCAAAACATTTGGTTTTAGGTTTTTACCACATGAACTCCTAGTAGTCCAAGCTTTCCATATCCTGCATTTTTTATAATTAGTAAAGGCAGAATTCAAATGGATCAAAATGGATCAAAAGTTCACTTTCTTCCTGCTTCTTCTTTTTAGTCTTTTGATAGCTTTGTAAATCCATATTTGGGCATCTGTCATATCAGTAAACACTACCCTGAACCTAAGTTCAATTAAAACTATGCCTTTATGCAAATTATCAATTAAAGTGCTGAGGATAGGGCAAATGTAAAAAGAATAAAGAATAAGAAAAATAAAGAACTGATCCCAAATTGTTAATGGACCAATATTTATGATAAAGGTTTTCAATAAACTATTAATGCCACCTAACTGTATTAATCACTGACATTTCTCTATCTTGTTTGTCTAGTTTAGATACTTCCCTAATATTGTAGCCACTAACCACATGATATCTTTTTTTTTTTAATTTTTTAATGTTTGTTTATTTTTGAGAGAGAGAGCGAGCATGAGTGGGTGAGGGGCAGAGAGAGAAGGAGATACAAAATCTGAAGCAGACTCCAGGCTCCGAGCTGCCAGCACAGAGCCTGATGCAGGGTTTGAACCCAATAACTATGAGATCCTGACTTGAGGTGAAGTCCAATGCTTAGCCGACTGAGTCACCCAGGCATCCCACATCGTATCTTTACATTCTAAATAATTATAAATTTAAAACACAATTTATCAGTCCTATTAGCCATACATCAAGAGACTCAACAGCCACAAGTGACGAGTGGCTACCACGTTGGAGAGCAAACAGAATATTTCAATTATTGCAAAAAGAAAGCACTGGCTTAGAAGATATTTTGATTCTACTGTAAAATGGTCAGGTGAGTGCTAGATAGACTATGTTTACATACCATAATTTATGTCTAGTTGTATCATATTGACTACCAAATTAGATTTTTTAAACTCCATAGTTTTACATCAGTTTATATTTGTGTTGTACATTTTACAAGTTTTAGCAAATGCATAATGACTATATGACATTTCTACCATTAATAGTATCATACAGAATAGATCCACTTCCCCGTGCTCCACCAATTCATCTCTTTCTCCCTTCCCAACCCCTAGCAACCACTGATCTGGCTATCTTCAGAGTTTCCCTTTTTCCAGTATGTCATATAGTTACAATCATACAATATGTACCCTTTTATGAAAGAGAACAGCAGCTAGTTACAAAAGAGAACAGCAGCTAACCCACAGAAATTAAAAATTTGTTTGAGCCTCTAAATGACCAGATTTATAAAATGGAGGAACTGGGTGAAATATTACTCTTTAAGTAAACTTATTTGTGTATCAAGAGAAAAGGAACATTTTTCATAGAAAGCAATACCTATGATTGTTCATATACACATTTAATATTTGTATGAAAATTATTTATTACATTTCATACAGGCTGGTAATATGCAAACAATGTTTAGCCTCTTCCTTATTGGTACAGACAATAAAAATCACAACATTGATTAGGGGTCCTTTCTGTTTCAGGGATTTGCAAGGCACTAAATTCTCTACATAGAAGTTCAATCCCCAAGAATAGTATATCACACATAACTTTTTCTATGTATCAACTGATATACAAAATGCATAAGCAACAAAGATAAGAGAACCACTACTCATATAAAACTAGAGACAGGGCTAAAAGTACTAAAATAGAGCAAATATTTACAATAATATAAGCAGTGTGTTCCTGGCTTGGGGTTTTTGTTTTTGTTTTTTCCCAGAATCATCATAATACTTATACAGGCTATATATATATAGTTGTTTTTCTTATTAAAACAACATAACAATGATGATCAATTTTCCTTTACCTTGAATGAAATCAAGATTTCAACTTTAACCCTAAATAGAAATAACAATTGAATAAGTTTTTATTGGTCACTGAATTTAGTTACTCTACTGTTTTCAATTTGTATACTGTTCTTAAATAGCTAAACCCTTAAATAGTTTGCCACAATAAAAATATGATGATCCTATAAGGATAACAAGTTATTTCTCCTTTAAAAAAAAAAACAAAAACAAAAACAAAAAACAACAACAAAAACGCCACATATACTAAAATAGATTTTACTTTTAAACTTCTTCTTAAAATTACCTTGAAAAAAATCTCTTCTCCTTCATGCTTAAGATAGGAAGGAGACTACCTTCTGAAAGAACAAGTATTAGCAATTAAGATGAAGAAGAAACAGTGACACAAAATTCATGCTTTAAAGCACCTCTTCTGGTAGAACAGAAAAACAGAAAAACAGAAAAGACACATTTCAAACTTAAAAGCAAGAAAAATATCTCCTTGGGCCAAACATTAAGCAAAAAAGGCAAAGCATTAGGAAGAGATGACGTAACAAGCTAGGTTCCAGTTCTGGATAGCATGGCCAGGAGTTTGGCTCCCTGGGATAGTCTAAATGAGAAATGCCCCATGCAACATGGGAGCTAGGCTTAGCTGAAGCCAGCACAAGGGAATAGGGCTGTGCTGTTCATGAGAGGGGCTGCAAATAACTACTACCAAAACGGCACTAGGGGCCACAGCTACTGCAAGAATCTTAAGACAGGGAGTAGGGGGATACAGGGAGAGAAATTAGAAATTGGCATCAGCATAAGAATTAAAATTCCAAAACATATGAAGAAATTTTATCCTAAAAACAATAGGCAACAAAATCAACAAGGAACTTAAAGTCATTCCAGAAGACCTTAAAGGTGACGAGGACTTTACAATAAGTAATACTATGAAGCTCCGAGATCAACAGAGCAGATGCTTCCATTAAAAAGAATTTATGAAACGAAAGAGGGTATATTGAGATGTTCTATTCTTTTTGCTTAATTTTTCTGTAAGCTTAAAACTTGGTCTTTAAAAAGTCCATTATTTTTTTTTAAAAGATGATACAGGATTCAAGGAAAAAAAAAGAATTATATGCCTATTATCAAAGTGACTATTCTCTTAATGTTGATAAATATTTGCAAAGTTGAATGATTATCCTACTTGTGGTTTAAACGAAAACTACCTTTTAAAAATGCCTTACATATATAAACGAATCTTTGTGAAGCAAACAGGTAATAAAAAGATAAATATGAGATCATTTTCTATCAGCATTAGTCATCAGGTTATAAAATATACATCTCTTTTGGAATTTTTCACTGGGATCTCTTATTGTTCAAATACAATAAAATGTCCTTGAGATCACCTTATATTTTTAGAATGTTTCAAATATTATCATGATTGTTATTGATAGCATAAGAAAACAAGTAGCTGTAAACAGATTATAAATTTTAAAGAAACCCATTTCCATTGTGAAACAAATACATCTGTTATAACTGGGTGTAACTAGAAAGTCACGGAGCTTGTCCCAACCCTCATGTATCTAAAGGTTGGAAAACTGACACCTCTTATTGTTTAAAACTAATACATGCTATATTAATAAAAGACAAAGCAATATGTGGGGAGAAAAATAAAGAGAAGAACAACAAACCCAAGAGTGGTTCTCTGAAAACAAAACTAACACTCCCCTAATAATAAAGAGAAAATAGAGAAAAGGCAGATAGAAAGAAAGGGACAATACAACTAAAAACTAATGTAAACATCTTTTTTTTTAAATACAAGACATTATAAATAACTTTAGAGTTAAAAGCTTGAGTACTCACATAAAATGGCTAGTTCCATAAAATATATATATATAATTTTTAAACTTGATTTAACTAATAAAAAATCTGAATAAGCCAACTACTGTAAAATGTGAATTGCTAATTAAAGTCTGCCCTCCAAAAAGACAACAGGCCAGAGAAAGAGATAATCATTTCTTATAGAAACTGTTTGAAAACAGAAAAAGAAAGCTCCAGAAGTTTATTTTATGAAGTAAGGTATTAAAACAGCATAATTTACAAATCCTCTAGTCAGACTGGGATTCTAAACATACCAGGAGGATCGGAAAAACCATATAATGCACCAGTGCCCATGTAATAAAGCCTCAAGAAAAAAAGGAGGCATTCACATTCTCATAAATGAAAGCAAATCCAGGTGTTTTCTTTCTTAATTATACTCTCATTTTAAAAATTAAAGATGTATCTGCATCTCCACTGTATGTACTAAACAGCATACATTATATATTATAGTAAGCACAGTATCTAAAGAAAAACTATATTCAATTTAGAGAACATCTTCTTTTGAGATAATAAGCTATTTGAGATTTGTATGTCAAATGAAAAAGGTGTGCATATTAAAAACTAAGAATAATGAAATATGATAAATCAAAATGTTAAAAGTGAAGCAACTGAAAAAAGCTTTGAATTAACAGTCCATGTGGAATTGAGTATTAGAATAATTACATAAAGCAGAGTGTGTTAATAACACTGTAAATTATTCTTAGTTTGTGGCATAAAAGATTATTAAATATTCATACACTCCAAAATAAAATCTTAAATACATAAAAAAGGCCATGAAAATTAGGACAGCATTTATTTAGAATTTATTTTTCTCTCAAGAAAAATGTATTACGCAAATTGTTGTTGCATTGCAGAGAATTATATTATGTTTTCAGAATAACTAATATTCATTATTTACAGGTACTTAATCTAACACAGAGCTAAAACCAAGGTCACTTATAACTTAATTAAAACTACTTGAAATGTGAACCTATTTATTCCTCACATGCTATAATTAATTAGATGTGTGTAAGGTTACAGTTAGGTACTACTGTATATTTAATAGCTTACTTTACATTTTCATGGCAAATTGATAGCCTGATCCTTAGAAAACACGCTGATTTTAATTTCCTTAAACAAATTTACAGCCATTATGTATGTGTATATATGTGTGCAAACATGTGCATATATAAAGCTGAACAATTAATGTATCAAATATTAAATATTTAAGTGAACACTCAGAGCAATTTCTAAATCTATAGTCATTTATGTTTATAAACTGACAACTGAAATATCTAAAATGTTTTTATTAATCTCAAATATTATTAGAACAGAAATTTATCCTTTATTTTACTAATAAAATACATTATCTTACTTATTTCCCATATCAATATATTATAGATATCTCTCAGTATATAAAATGTATATGCTCTCCCAAATTAGTCATAATACTATTCACTATACCAAACATAATTTGCTTGTCTATTTCTGCTTTTTTAACGTTTACTTATTTTTGAGAGAGAGAAAGAGAGTGGGCAGGGGAGGGGCATAGAGGGGAACACAGAATCCAAAGCAAGATCCAGGGTCTGAGCTGTCAGCACAGAGTCCAGTGCGGGGCTCAAACTCATGAACCATGAAATCATGACCTGAACCTGGACACTTAACCAACTGAGCCACCCAGGCACCTCATCCTTTTTTTTTTTTTTTTAATGTTTATTTATGTTTGAAAGAGAGAGAGCGTGCAAGCGAGCAGGGAGGGGCAAAAGCTAGGGAGACAGAGGATCTAAAGCAGCTTCTGTGCTGACAGCAGACAGCCAGATGTGGGCTCGATCTCACAAACCACGAGATCATGACTTGAGCCCAAAGTTGGACGCTTAACTGACCCAGCCACCTGGGAGCTCCATTTCCCTTTTAAATACAAGGTAATGAGAGTGGGTTGATTAAATTTTGTTAGATTTCTTTTTGTCTCCTAAAACCTAAGAGTATTTGACACACATTAGACAATGAATGAATGAATGCATACTCAAACAGTGCCAAACAGAAAATAAGAAAGCAAGTATGAAACTTGGCAAAATGTCTCACTTTGATTAACCATTCCAATGAAGAGTAAAATGGTTTGAAATCTGTTACTGCCACAGCTTAGAAACAGCGAGTATTTAAAAGTCTTCACTGTGAGTTTAACTACAAGTTGCTAACAAGTGGGGATAGAGTTTTGCCCAACAGGGGGACATTCATTCACCTACAATAGGTTTTTGTTTTGTGTTTTTAACTAAAACAAATGGATTTTATCATCAAGTATGACATCATTGTTTTCTTACTGGAGTAATATATACATTTAAAACCTAAACGTGGCCAAAAAATAAAGCAGGAAATAGCCACTGGTTAAGAAAAAACAATTTTTTTTCTTTAAACAAATGCAGCTGCTAAACCGGATTTTCCTATCTGGAATTAACAGTATTCCTGGTTACAAGGATATAAATTTATATTTACCGATTTTTATCATGTCACAGTCATTCTAACATCTAACATCATTCTAACAACTGTAGCCATACAGAGAGGAACAAAAGAAACACACAACCAAGATAATATCAAATATAGCTAGTGCCTTCCCAGTATAGATTATGTAACTCAACAGACAGAATAGGTGAAATACTTCACTTATCTTGAGCTTTCCTCCATTTTACATTCAGCTCAAAGTAGAACAAATGATTCTTGATTTTTCCTCATGAAAATTTCACCATTTATCAAGTGAGCATAGGAAGGAAAAACCTAAAATAGTAAACAATGTGGAAGTGACAAGAACCCTTGGGAGAAAATGGCTATATCATTTAGAGTATGCAATATGGACATATTTAGATATGTGTCCATAAATCAAATACAGAGAAAAGAGACATCTTATCCAAATAACATTCTATAAAAACCAGTGAGGCTAAAAATGAAAAAAAAAGTTCAAAAACATGGGAGGTTCAATCATGTCTTAGGGATTGCCTTTCTAAGCAGTCTAACACCAAAGGAAGATTCCTATGTAAAAAGATGAATAGATTTGCCTACCTGAACACTTAAAACATCTGTAAAAATGTTTTTAATCTCATAAATTTTCTTATAAGTAAAAAAAATAGCTTCATCAAATTAAAACTTGGCAATTCTCACAAGAGTAAGAGGCCTCCAAGTATATGAAAAAAAATGTAACCTCAGTTGTAATACAAAATGTAGTTAAATACTGAGATACCATTTTCTATTAAACAGGCAAGAATTTTAAGTATAATCACTACTATCTCTGAGAAATAATGAAGAAAAACAGAAGTGCCAGAGAAAGGCAAAATTCCCTTATTTTAAAAAAGAAAACAAAAAAGATAAAAATGATGGACTGTGAAAACTTAACTGTAAGCTTAAAATTCACACATGGTAATGTAACAACAAAAAAGAACAGGATTCACTAAACAAAGTCATGACAAAATAGTCTTAATTCATTTTCCTATGAGATTATTAGGTTAACCGTCTGTAGACTGGCAAAGTAGCTGAAAGTAATATCCTTTAAGACAAGATGATGAAAGCATTCTACAAGTCATAATGGTATATCTATGGAGCACTGAACAACTGTATGCAAAGTTGATAATGGATTAATGTCAACATAGAGGAAAACTGAAAGAGTTTTATATTTAAAAGAAAAAAAAGGTAAAGAAGAGAAAATGTAACTGCTGTCATATGTCTAAAACAGTCATATAAAAGAGTAGACACCTACAATTTTGTTGCCTCACTGTACAAATTCAGGACGAAATGGCAGATACAACAGAAATGGAATGAGTTCAACAAAATAAGTAAATTACGAAAGAATTATTCAAGAAAAGGACGGGATGCCTTTTGAAAAATATAAAATCTTCATTAGAATAAGTAGACCTATCATACTGGCACCATCATTTTGATGGAACACTAGATCCACAAATACTACATGGGGTGGAAAAATTCTAAGACTCTAAAGATTCTCTATGTCTTAAAATAATAATTTCACCCAGTGACAGCTCTCTGTTCAAAGTTGGTTGGAGGAAGGGCTCTTCTGTTCACTGGTGGAAAGACTATAGAAAAAGTAACACATAGTTGGTCCTCATAACTAAAAAGACACTATTTTATTTCCAACCTGGTTGATATCAGTGTCCTTCTTACTGTTCAGCAGTGCTAAAGGTACCAAGAAGAATGTACAACATCAAATAGATGAAAAATCTTTTCATAAAGCATTAATGGTATCATTCAGCACAATAAAATTTTAAATCCTGTATTCTAGGTACCAAAACCATCAGTATATCCTCCTTGTTAAATTGTAGTATATACATTAAATCAGTGGTTCTCAAAGTGTGGTCTGAAATCTCTAAGATCTTTTTAAGAGGTCCATGGAGTCAAAATTATTATTAAAAATAAATAACATTATTATTTAATGTAATAAATTTAATATTAGTATAATAGTTTATTAAAATATTATTTTGCCTCCTTCATTCTCATCCTCCCATGAGTATAATAAAGTGAGTTGAGTTTTGCAGAGGCTACATAATGTACATCAGAACAGACTGAATACAGAAGCACATATGGGAATCTAGTTGTCCTCTATTAAGCTCGACATTGAAATAATTTGGAAAAATGTAACACGGTGCCATTCTTCAAACTATGTATGTTTTTATTTTAGAAAAGTTTTTTTCATAAACATGTTACTTATATTAATACAACAGATTACGTATTATTAATATAAGAGATTTTTCTTATATTAATAGATTTAGTATTAATTTATAATACTTAAGTCATTTAATGTATTAATAATACATTCTAATACATCAATAGAACATATTGATAAACAACATAAAAGTTCTAAGAGGTCCTCAGTAATTTTTAAGAGTGTAAGGGAGTTTTGAGAACAAAATGTTCCCAAGAACCACTGTATTAATCCATGCTAATTATTCTACACCAAAATTTCAAAGAATGTTGGAATCATTTATACTGCAAATACATATTAAAAAATATATATAGTCTTCCCTCAGAAGACAATCTAACCAAATAACTCCTATTCCTTGGGATCAGGCACATGTCTGGAACAGGGTTAAATTCAGAAATGAACTTGCATGGGTCAAGTAACACCATCTGCAAAGAGTCAAGAGATAATGCTAACAGCAAATGTCAAATCACAAATGCTATAAAGACTAAGCCCCATATGCACAAAAGCAAACTATGATCATATCAATACAACTCAAAATTCACTTTTCCTAAGAACTGATTACACAATAATTCTATCAGTATTTACATCAGCATTGATAACTCTGCAAATAGCATTTAATATTGAAAGAGTACCAAAAGATATGTATACTCCAATACATCTTTAATAGGTGTCCAATATTCTCAAGTGTTTTTCTATTAACATCTTTTCTATTTTATCCAAGACTGATAATCAGAACTCACTTCAAAAAATTAATTAAAAAGATTTTCTTTAGGATTAGTGAGATTTACAAAAGCAAAATAGAAAAAAAAGTTGTAAAAATAATTATCTGAATTAAGACCTAGCCTTTAAGCTATTTTATTACTTGAAACATCTCTAAAAGGTATAGATAAAATTTTATATGCTGATCTATAGTGTATACACTCTAATAAAACTTTGATATGCATAAATTTATGATGCTCATTAATATGAAAGACAAGAAACTAACATTTGAGAGCCTATAATCTGTGAAACATTACGCTAAGTACTTCATATATATTATCTCACAATTCCCCAAAGCAAAATTTCTAAGAAAATATTTTATAAATAGCTGACATTCATAAAGGCTTAGGAATCTGCCTATGGTCAACCACAAGTAAGCAAACAGGGACAGAATTTGACCCGGCTTTGTAAGAAAAGAAATTCGTTCAAAGAGTCTGATCAGTCAGTGGCCTTCTCGTCAAAGAATCTGATGGCATACTAGATGGAACAGCAGGCCTAGGCTCAGAAAAAGTCCCCAAATTTCTACCAATATCTTGCTTTATGACTTTAGGAAACACATGGGCCTCAGTTTTGCTTTGTTTTGTTTTCCACCTTTACACAGAGGATTCTACCGCTACCATGCAGGACTATGAAGAAACTGGTTATGTCAAAAGAGACAGCCTGGTCCAGGTCCACACATAATTGGCACTGAACACATAGTAGACTTGCTGTTACTACTTTTTAAAGGTAAAGTCTCTGTTGAAAGCTCATTATATGATCCCACTAGGACTAAACCTATTGCTGCAATTCTGGTTATGGAACATCAACAACAGGAAGATATCTGTACCAATCAGGATGAGTCCTCATGAAGAAAATAACATGGAACATTCAAGTCTTATTTACTTCTGATGGCTAAAATGCTAAAATGCTGATGGCTAAAATAAATATTTTAAAGGGACACCTGGGTGGCTTACAGTTAAGCATCTGGCTCCTGACTTCAGCTCAGGTCATGATCTCACAGTTTTTGAGATCAAGCCCTTTATCAGGCTCTGCATTGATGGAGTGGAGCCTGTTTGGGAGTCTCTCTCTCCTTCCTCTGCACCTCCTCCGTTCAGGCATGTACACATGTGTGGGCTCTCTCTCTGTGTCTCTCAAAATAAATATATAAACATTTGAAAAGTGAATATTTTCGGGGCGCCTGGGTGGCGCTCGGTTAAGCGTCCGACTTCAGCCAGGTCACGATCTCGCGGTCCGTGAGTTCGAGCCCCGCGTCAGGCTCTGGGCTGATGGCTCAGAGCCTGGAGCCGGTTTCCGATTCTGTGTCTCCCTCTCTCTCTGACCCTCCCCCGTTCATGCTCTGTCTCTCTCTGTCCCCAAAATAAATAAACGTTGAAAAAAAAATTTGAAAAGTGAATATTTTCTAAATAATATATAAAATAAGTATATCTCAAGAGCATAAAGAAGGTTAAAGACTCTCCAGCCCAATCAAATTCTAAGGCTTAATTATAACGAGTGTGGCCTTAACAGAGAGATTACTAGGAGTGAGAGGTTAAAAGAAGAAAAGCCCGTAGAGGTGCCGGGTACGGAATATAAAGAAGATGGTACTGGGAAATCTAAGAAGTAAGCTATTTTATTAGTACAACAGTCACAAATACATATAAGTACTTCATATGTAACTAATTATCTGCAGAAATACTAAAACTCATCTTTAATAAGGTTTCATCCTTTTCTCTTACTTCAGCCAATTCCATATTTGGAACTCTCTAAAAGGGAAAAACACTGTTTCTAAAGAAATTGTGAATTAGAGTAAATGCCAAAGATTCCTCAATATCTTTAAAATGTTTTATGTTTCAAAGCACCAAATACAGAAAAATGTACAGATTTATTTCTTGGTGAAGAAAATACACTACAGTGGAGATAGAATGTCTGAATTTAATCCTGGATTCACTATTTTGTAACCTTGGAGAAATTTCCTAACATTTCCATAAAACAGCTACATCCTCCTAATAAGCAATAACACATGAAGTCAACAAAATATTTCCTTCAAGTACCAACACCCCAATGTTTATAGAAGCATTATCAACAATAGCCATCTATGGAAAGAGCCCAAATGTCCATCAAATGATGAATGGATAAAGAAGTTGTGGTATATATATACAATGGAATATTACTCAGCCATTAAAAAAGAATTAAATCTTGCCATTTGCAACAATATGGATGGAGCTGGACTGTATTATGTTAAGCGAGATAAGTCAATCAGAGAAAGACAAATACCATATAATTTTACTCATATGTGAAACTTAAGAAACAAAAGAGATGAACATATGGGAATGGGGTGGGGGGGGGAATGGGGGGGGGGGAAATGAACCATAAGATACTCTTAATAGTAGAGAACAAACTGAGGATTGATGGAGGGAGACAGGTGGGAGATGGGCTAGATGGGTGATGGGGATTAAGGAGGGCATTTGTTGATGACCACTGGTTGTTGTATGTAAGTGATGAATCACTGAATTCTACCCTGAAACCAATATTGGACTGTATGTTAACAAACTGAAATTTACACGCACGCGCGCACACACACACACACACACACACACACACACACACAGTACCAGCAAAGCAGAGATAACAATGAAAAAAAACTTTTTTAATGAATTTGATGTTTGAAAAAGCCATCACCTTAACTATAAATTAGTACAAAAGAAATTTTATTAGACTTTCTATATTCACTTTAGTATGATTTTTTTTCTGTTTAATCACTTATGGGCGGGGAAGTGAAGTGTCTCCAAGTGTAACCTTTTCAGTGCTTTAGACATGTTTCTAACAGTTTTTAATCCAGCACTGCTGTTAAGGATTACATGAAGTGATGCACATAAAGCATTTAACATAATGCCTTATGTCAAACAGTAGGCACTCAAATATTGCCATTATTGTTAATACTATTGTCATTAGCATTATTTCTCTCCACATGTTTCAGACTAGAACCTCTCTTTTGAATCTTTGTGGTAAATGTCATCATATGCACACACTTTTTATTTCCATGCTTCCAACACTAGTTCAACAATAACATAAAGGTCTTGGGAAAATAAACTTTAAATAGCCAATTCTTAAAAACTGCTTTACTGACCAGTCGTTAGGTCAATAAACTAAATTCAGAACTGGGAAATCCTTATGTTAAGGAAGAAGAATGCCTTCAGCATAGACATAGTTTTTTACATACCCCTTTTACATTACATGTAAAAATATTTTCCCATGGTTCTGCTAAATTTCTAGAGCAACAGCACAGAGCATGGCTATTTAAATATTACTATTCCACAGAGTCAACTAAAACTTCAAAAAGAAATGGAAATTAACCATGCTATCACATAAACTGATTACTCTTTTAATTACATTCTTTCCAGGTTTAAAGGAGAGAAATTTAAAAGTCAATAGACAACACATAATGTATAGCACGCCTTAAAGTGAAAATAACACTGGTCAAGAGTGATTGTAATGAAACAGTATTTTTCTATTGAAGCATCACTTCAAAATTATAAGGAAAATTTGCTATAACAAAGTGCAATTGCCCAGAAAGGGATCTAATATATAAACTATGAATAACTTATCCTATAAAATAAACCTTATCATAATAATTGTTTATTTTCATTCACAGTTAAAAAAACCAAAACACCAGATGAATCATTTAAAACTCCACTACTCAAGCCACTGGTACATGTCAAACTGTCCATTAAACACTGAAAAATCAATAAACCAGACCATACAAGTTGTATCTATTGGTTTGTAGAGTGGCTAACCGTACACCTTAACAAGGTGTACAGGCCTTACTTTATCTGACCCTTACTCATCTGCCACCCCCCTCCCACCCCCACTTGTCTCTCAACCACATTCCTCTTACATCTCCACCCTCACTACATAGATTACAGCTCTTTAAACACACCATGTTCTTGCTCACATTTCAAATATGTTCCCTACCTTTCTGGTCCACTTGAAGAAGTTAAATCTAGTGTATTTTAAGACTTGCCTCAAGATTTGGATAAAGGATTAGTATCCAAAATCTATAAAGAACTTACCAAACTCAACATCTGAAAAACAAATAATCCAGTGAAGAAACGGGCAGAAGACATGAATAGATACTTTTCTAAAGAAGACATCCAGATGGCCAACAGACACATAAAAAGATGCTCAGCGTCACTCATTATCAGGGAAATACAAATCAAAACAACACTGAGATATCACCTCACACCGGTCAGAGTTGCTAAAATTAACAACTCAGGAAACAACAGACGCTGGTAAGGATGTGTAGAAACCCTCTTGTACTGTTGGCGGGAATGCAAACTGGTGTAGCAACTCTGGAAAACAGTGTGGAGGCTCCTCAAAAAATTAAAAATAGAACTACCCTATGACCCAGAAATAGCAGTACTAGGAATTTATCCAAAGGATACAGGATTGCTGATTCATAGGGGCACATGTACCCCAATGTTTATAGCAGCACTTTCAACAATAGCCAAATTATGGAAAGAGCCTAAGTGTCCATCAACTGATGAATGGATAAATAAGATATGGTTTATATATACAATGGAATACTACTGGGCAATGAGAAGGAATGAAATCATGCCATTTGCAGCAACATGGATGGAACTGGAAAGTATTATGCTGAGTGAAGTAAGTCAGTCAGAGAAAGGCAGATATCAAATGTTTTCATTCATGTGGATCTTGAGAAACTTGACAGAAAACCATGGGGAAGGGAAGGGGGAAAAATAGTTGCAAACAGAGAGGGAGGGAGACAAACCATAAGAGACTCTTAAATACAGAGAACAAATGGAGGGTTGATGGGGGGGTGGGGGAGAGGGGAAAATGGGTGATGGGCATTGAGAAGGGCACTTGTTGAGATGAACACCGGGTGTTGTATGTAAGCGATAAACCACAGGAATCTACCCTGAAAACCAAGAGCACACTTTACACACTGTTAGCCAAATTGACAATAAATTATATTAAAAAATAAAAATAATTGAAAAAAAAAAAAAGACTTGGCTCAAGATTAACCTCCTCTATGAATACTTTGCCTACCATACTAAGCTCTCCACACAATCTATGACTGGTTCTTTTATCCCCCCCATTTTCTCTCTATATACAGTTGGCCTGTTAACAATACGGGTTTGAATTGTGTGGGTTCACTTATACATGGGCTTTTTTCTCAATTAATACATTACTGTAAATGTATTTTCTCTTCCTTATGATTTTCTTAATAACATTCTCTTTTCTCTAGCTTACTTCATCACAAGAATATAGTATATAATACATATACAGAATATGTTATTAATTGACTTTTTGTGTTATCAGTAATGCTTCCAGTCAACAGTAGGCTATTAGTAGTTAAGTTTGCTGGGGGGAGGGGAAATCAAAAGTTACAGTGGACCTTTGTGCAGCAGGTCAGTGCCCCTAATACCTTGTGTTGCTCAAGGGTCAGCTGTAGTATCACAATACCTGTGGTATTTGAGTACACTTACTTAATAATATGTCTCCTCCTACTGAACAATTAATTTCCTGAGAATAGGTGGCTATCTTAATTCATCGTTTTATGTCCAATAACTAGCACTGTACTTCATATATGGTAAGCATACAAGTATATGAATGGATAGATGCATGAATTCAGTATGACCTTGTAATGAGGTAGACTATGAAAAAAAATCTTAAGAACTAAAAACATTCTCCCTCCAACAATCAGATTCAATTACTACTTAAAAACTGTGGCAAGGAAATAAGAAATAACAAACTTCACTGTAGATATTCAGAAGTGAAAAGAATAGCTTTTTTTTTCCTTTTTGGCTAACTCAAAAATAAAATTAGTTATACATTTATAATCTTTGGTTTACTATAATCATAATAAGAAAAGTTCTATGTATTCAATTATGATAAGCAAGTATCAATAGAATTTTCTTTATAAATCACAATTTTTAAAACAATACTATTATTTTCAGAATGTTAAAAAAAATCCATTTATGAAGGTAGACCACCCCAATATAAATTAAATTGTAAAAAAGTCAAGATAAATGAGACTGATCACAGAACAATACAATAACAAAACAATAACAATAACTTATTTCCAACCTAAAGTCATAATATCATTACCATGGATTCAGTCCTCCAATATCTGTTTAGCTAAGTAATTTTCTCTGTAAAAGAAAAAATAACTAGTATTTTTTTCTGTATTCCTGACTGATACTCCATGTGATTTAAGATAATAGTAACAGGGGCACCTGGGTGGCTCAGTCCGTTAAGCGTCCAAGTTTGGCTCAGGCCATGATCTCGAGCCCCGCGTTGGGCTCTGTGCTGACAGCTCAGAGGCTGGAGCCTGCATCCGATTCTGTGTCTCCCTCTCTCTCTGCCCCTCCCCTGCTAATGGTCTGTCTCTCTCTGTCTCTCAATAATAAATGTTAAAAAAATTTTTTTTAAATAACAACAATAGTCACAGCTACCATGTAATAAGTATTTACTAAATGCTACTCACCATTTCACATATGATACTTCATTTAAGGTTTATAACAATTCTATTATCTTTGCATTCATAGCCCTGGGTGACAGCCCAACAATAAAACAGCCTCTGAAAATTCAATTACCTAAAGTCTTACTACCAATTTTAAGGGGGAAAGGAAGGACTACCTGATTTCAAAGCCTGTGTCCTTTGTACAACAATATGCCACTTCTCTTAATTCATTAAAAATGTTACTCACCCAATTTATCCAGTATTAAAATTGTATTGACATTTTAAATTTATAACAGGAAAGGAATATAATGCCAATATTGACAGCAAAACTCAACACCTTAAGATAAACTTTTATGTAGCTGTAATTCATCATTTTGAGTAACATAACTAAATCATGGCATAGAAAGTAATTAAAATAACATTTTCCTTTGTGTGATATAAAAAACTTATTAAGACAGTTCTTTACTCCATAATACAAAACAGACCAATTATTTCTGGATCAGTCTATTTTTCAAAGCTTATTCTTTCAAACATAGAAACTAGTGAAAAATATTTTTCTAAATCAGTTAAGTCATTCAATATATTAAATGTCTAATATTTTGAAATTAAATTTTCATCAAAGAACTCTTAGAAATCTAAAACAATATACAAACATTAACCTTTATTAGTAGAGTAGCCATATGACTTATTATTTAAACCTATACACTTTTTGAAGAAGGGGCCCTACTGGTTATTATAATGGGACAACAGATTTAACCAGGACTGTCCCAATAACCAGGACAAGAGGACACCTTAACACCTTGTCCTCGGAGTCTTCTGCTATTCATCACACTCACACAGTCCTCCTATAACTACTAAGTGGAAAGACACGCATGCCTACTATATAAGCCATTTGGCTACGTATTTATAGCAGCACAATATTAAACCATCTTTGCTAACTATCCATGTTTTAAAAGGCTACTAAAGTAATTCACATTAATATAAAACTTCAATAACTTCAACTATACCTCATTCTGAAGTTCATCACCACTTTTAACAGAAGCAAGCATATCATATAAGGTACAGCAAAGATCTTCTATTCTTGTTGCTTCAGCCATTTCATTTAAAGTTGTATTTAAGTACTTCTCAACTTCACACCACAAAAAGGAGTCCTTTGTTTTTTCCACAGGCTTGAGCTCTGGTGTAGACTGCTCCTGAAAATGTTCATTCAGAAACTTCTTATAATCAAGGCTTATAGTTTTCTGGGGTTCACCATTTATTGGCAGTTCGTCAAAGTGGTCCAAATCATGCATGTCAAATGAAAATGCTAAATTTTTACCAAATAAAACTCTATCACCATATTCTTCTTCTGTCATGTGGATAAGAGCAGTAAGATTGTCTTGACAAAAATGAGAAATAATTCGATTAGTAGCATTACAAGCTGCAGTGGCAGATGATGATGGAAAAGGACCAAACATCTGTTTGATAGCCTTTGTCTCCTTGTGACCGACAGAGTCCTTCAAGTGAAATGTCTTGAAGAGAAATGCAGCCGCACTTTCAATTGCTTCTTTACCATTATCTATTCCAACTATTCGAAAATGAAAGAAACAGTATTAGCTCAAATGAATCACAGTTCAAGTTACTGTCTTCAAAAAAACTACTAATATTTTTCTGGGTACTTCCAACAGTGAAAGTATACTGATAAAGATAACCAATTTAGGAGCAGAAAAATCCCTGTAAGTCTATTCCCAAATTCCCAAAGAAAAATATTAGGTCAATAAATCATTATCAGTAATCATTCTCCATCTAAAAAGGAGAAACCCGCTAGTAACAACTCTTTACCTCTTTCTGAAAACAACTTGAGGTGTTACGTAAAAACTTACTTAAAAGTGATTTTTTTGAACAGTTTTCATGGGTTAAATAAACCCAAATAAGGTTTAAAATACATCTGAATTATAGACTTTTGGAGCTAGAACAAAACGTCAGGAGATCTATAACTCCTTTCCGATTTGTACTGTGAATCTCAGATGGCAAGAAATAGATTTATATAGTTTTCACTCAAAAACATTTAATAATATCAAGGATGGACATAATAAAATCTTTTCAAATAAACTTAGCCAATATTACAAAACATTTTTTAAAAATCCATTGTTTAAAGGCCAGAAGTAAATTCCTTACCAAAGTAAGAGTAAGTAAAGGAGCTGCCACTATTTCTTTAAAGCATAAATTTCTCATCACTGATTTTCCCAAATAAAGGAAGGAAAGAACCTATACCTGTGTCATAGAATTCAAAGAATAGCCTGAGAGCAGAAAAAAATAATTTTAATCTTCAGAAGACCTCAAAGTCAGTGTGTCTGAGTTTAAGGAATAAAGTTAGTAATGTAATACTAGTATCTTCCTGAAAACATTGCTACAATCATTGATCACAAATCTTAAGCAGCCTAGTACAGCTTGATATTCAATCAAACTTCTACACTTTGTTTTCAAGTCACCCCAGGAGCTGACTCCATCCTTTTTTCCCATCCTCACTCACCATTATTCATTTCCAACTTCAGAATTTCTTAACATCCAAAAACCAGGTCCTGTCCTATTCTATGCCTGTCTCCACACCTTTATGTAACCTTCCCCAAGGCCTCTAATTGTTGGAATTTTACCCATGTTTCAGAATCTAGCTTAACTGCCTCTTTCAAGGTGAGCATGAATATTGATACAATGTTGTACTCTGTCACTGCTCATACCCCAAAACAGGTGTCTCAATACAAATTTGTTGAATTAACCTAAACCCAGGCCTCAGTGATATCAGGCTAGTGTTTTTACACTATACCACACTGCCTCAGTAATTTATCTGATGCTTACACAGGTGTGTGGAAGACTAATAATTTAGGAGTGAAAGTAATTTTACAATGGCTATTATTTCTGATTTCTTCAACTATAAAGTCTACTTGTATGATTATAAAGAATTTACAAAACAGTATGGGACATATAATTAATCTTTTATTATTTAGGAAAATACATGACTAAAAACTTCTATAAATTAAATAATGCTTAAAATTAATTAATTGAATAACATTTATCTACATTTTACTTAGTCTATACATGATGCTTAGAGAACTCGGGTTTTGAATCATTTAGGAATTGTGATAATTCTACAAATAATTCAACAGGGGTGGGACTACTGAGGTCTGAATAAAAATGAACTCTCATTTTCACACTTGATCTTAGCCAAAAGGCCGAGAAGCAATGAACTCTCATTTTCAAACTCACTTTATATCTAACATGTAAACATGTATTCTTTTGTAAAAATATTTTGCACCTTGGGATTTTTCTTAAACTTACTAAGAACTTTTCCATTAAATTATCTCAATCTTTCCTAATAAAATTAGCTTCATCTTACAGATGCTAAAATGGAGACTCAGAGATTAATAATTTGGGAGAGATCAAACAGGTATTTACTTATTAAAGAAGATTCAGAGCAGTCTTGTAACTCCTAAACAAAGTTCTTCTACTACCCCACAATGACTCCTTATAAAGTCCCAGAAAGTAGATTTATCCCTAAGTCTCCTTTACTAAATAAATGATAAATCACTCTAGGAAATAAATAAATGAGAGAATAGTCTTAATTTCTTACCAAAAATGGAATTAATTTATATACCATTATTACATCTCTGGTTAAAGTATGCTACAGGCATATACTGCATTCGTTAAATATAATGCAGTGGATCCATACATCTTACCAGAAAATAATCTTCATGGTATCAGAGAAAAGATAAGTTATGAGTCCACATTTGAAGAAAAAGAAAATAACTACAGGCTCTTAGAAATAAAGATCGAAAACATTTTTTCAGGGTTTCAAATTTTTAAATGAGCATTGGTAATATCTATTTCCCCAAAACAGTCTTTAAAATATCTTTTTAATGTTTATTTATTTTTGAGAGAGAGTGCGAGCAGGGGAAGTGCAGAGAGAGAGGGAGACACAGAATCCAAAGCAAGCTCCATGCTCTGAGCTGTCAGCACATAGCCTGACACGAGGCTCGAACATGATCACGGACCAGGAGATCACGACCTGAGCAGAAGTCAGACGCCCAACTGAGCCACCCAGGCGCCCCTCTCTAAGTTAGATAATGTTGCTTCATAAACGTTAATACCCTTGCCTAACTATTCACTCTCCCGTACAACCTACTCCAGTGTATCTTTGATTAAGACACATGTTCGCACCACCAAGCGGTTTCTAAAAAGTGAACCAGCACCGCGATATTCAGGAGTCTGGGAGTTTGTTTTGGAGAAACATTAGCAAACACCATTTATGGCTACTGTTGGCTTTCCAACGAAGAGAGTACTGCATTTTGAAAACGATGGACTTCTCTGGGGCACTAAAACACACAAGGCCAACTTTTCGCCCCACTGCCTTGCAGCAACCGCGCACGCGTGTTTTCCGTGCCCAGAGACGCGACACGACTTCCAGCGCATACAGTCCGCACGTGATGACGTAGTCATCATAGGACGCTGGCCGTTGGCCGACCACCCCGATGAGAAGGTAGCTCAGGATTGGAGGAGAGAACTGTGGCCTCACGCTGGCAGCAACAAAGGAGCCAAAATAGTTAACTAACACTTGCCCACCCATGAAGCCAGCACTCAGATCTTTTGGTGACTAAACTACATGAAAGGTATTTGAAAAACATGGAGAAAACATAGAAAACATCTGAAGAAAGTGAATGCAGCTGGATGTCTGGCCTGTCACTGGTCTGGCAGGCCCCACCACCCCTCAATAGAAATGGCATTAGAAGGGAAACGGACAGGAAACCTAAGCGCTTCTCCATCAACTAGCTGAACCAGTGCACAAATAATTGCGCCACATGGAGAGACCTCAGAAAACATGTGTGGTGCGCTTCTGGAGTGTAAACTTGTAAAAAGTAGTCCTTTTCTTACACCGTACTGAAAATTAAATTTGTTTACAAATAACCTCTTTATTTTATTTTTATGTACAGTGTAGTACTCATATTTTATGTACAATGTAAAACTGATAAACTTTTAAATGATTTCGTAGGCTAAAACTCTTGAACAGTTAACATTAGCTCCCAAATCTTCAAGTCTGTTCCGTTTTACACCACTGCCTGTCCTAATCTTTCTAGGCGGATGTTAATAAGTTTAGTTGTGTCAAGATAAAATATCAGTAAAGAATAAGATATACACTAATCAACTCTCAAAGGCTTGAATGAAACTTAGTATCTCCAGACCTTTAAGAAAGCTAGTCGAGATACTCAACCATTTGAGTATCAAATGTTCTATCATAAAACACCAAACAAGATAGACTGTAAACCAGAAAACTGGTTCTATCACCTGGCACTTCAACTGCAACACATTTAAAGAGATATGATGCTTAGAGGGTTATTAGAATACTCTATATTAGTAATAAATACTTGCCCTTCCTACTTCAGTTACATTGAGAGAAAATAAGATGTGAAATGTACAATAAACTGTAAAGATATAACTGGTAACTGATTAACAAAACAAATTTTTAAAATCAGAGTTGAGTGATGACTATAATCATAAGTCATTCTCAATACAAAATTTACTTCTAATACTAAATACTTTTAATACTGAGAATTACAGGGTTGTAAATTATAACTTTTAACAAATAACCTACACCACAGTAGCTGGGGAATTCCTAAATCAGAATAAGAAATTTTTAAATTGAAAATTGAATAAAAATATCCATCAACTGCTTGCATTTCCAAGTTAACAAATGAGTTCCTTGATCAGTTAAATCTTCAATGTTTAGCAGAAAATATTTTATAAATATATGTTTATATTTTAATATTGAAATGTTCAAAACAGTCAAATTTACTTTTTCATGTTATACAAAACTTTAAGTGTTCATTTTACTGAACACTTGATCTGCAATTGTAAATACCATAATATTATAACCCAGCATCAGTGTTACCTTAAGTTCATTCCATTTGTTATTATCAGCAACATAGCCCAGCTACTATAAACATGTTATATTTGCATGGAGATGAGCTAACTGATTTTTTAACTGGTAATTATGATAATTTTTTACAAATATGTAAAATATTTGTGCTATAAACTTTCCTAGGATAGCATCACATATAAAAAGGTACAAAAATAAGGATTCAACTTAATCATATACTATTACATTCCCCAATCACATCTCTCCCTTTACATATTCCCTTCCAGTCTCTGTTGGTGTGCTTTTTAACAAGCATAGTATCTAAAATTGTCCAAAATGAATCTTGCAAGTATTTTCCTCATTTTACAGAGAAACTCAGATACATGAGATTAAATAACATACTAAGACTATAAGAGCAGGATCATTTGTTTTTGCATTATACCATCTTTCAAATTACCAAATTATCAAACAAATTTATAATAAATACAGATAACCATTTACCATATGCTTTTGGGGGAATAAATGGAACAATTTGTGTGAGACAAATTTAAAATTGCCTAAGTACTACAATTTAATATAATGGATTTCATTTAAGAGTGTAACTACATCAAAGCACCTACAACAAAACCTCACATTAAGTAGGCACAGTATTCAAGAAATGTTCAATAACTTGAAGGACTTGCTTAAATGTTAAGATTACTCTACACTTATATAGAAATCATTGCCTTCAGGGTGAGCAAATAAAGGAAAACAGAGAAACATACTTGGTAGAGAAAAAGAAGAATACAAGAGACTAAAAATAGTCCAATGCACTTCCCCATGTTTTAAAGTCAGCCATTTAATTTTGTGTTATTAATTACAGAATGTGAATACTTATCTTACAGTGTAGACTTCAAGTCAGCATCCAGCCACTATATTATCATTTCTAGTACTATAAAATCCTGCATCAAATTACAACTTGACTTCCCAAGCAACCAGGTAACATCAAAATCTCAAGTTCATATAAAATTGTCAATTTCATTTATAATAGTGAAACCATCATTTTGAGCATCACTAAGGAAATACACTGTACCTTTGAGCAAATCACATACCTCCCTGAGATCTAACTGGCATTTTAAACTTTAACATCCAAGAGAAAAAATTAAAAAACAAAACAAACAAACAAAAAACAGGTGCTGTAAAGTTTTTCTTCAGTTCTGTACCCATTTATCAGATGCTTAGTAATATATTTGACAATACTATAAAGAAAATCAACTGTACCTTAAAAATGCCTCTACTAAGGAATGCAGTGTAAATTACTTACAAATAATAATTTGTAAATAAAGAATAATATACTGATAAACTTCATAAACTGTAAAAATTTGATCCTATTTCCAACTCTTGCCATTGCTATAATGTCCATTCAATTTATAGTTGTTCTGCCATATTCTCAGGTAATCTGAACTTCCTGTTTATTCAGTTGATACATTTGCAAAGTCATCTATGATGTCATTAAGTTATTCAGCTCTTCCATTTTGTAATTTCTGTGGCGAAACAGACATAAATATAACAACTCTGACCTGAACATCTACAAGAAAATCTAAATCTGCCCCAACTGCCCTTCTCCATGAATCCCTTCCTGACTTACCCAAGCACTGTTCCTGCACTTTCTGTAACACCACATCACTGGGCACATACATCTGTCATAACATTTAACTACAAAGAACAACTATTTGTTTACCAATAGCTACTGGTACATGTAGGTTATAATAAAATTATTCACTGACAGATGTTTACCAAGCTTTACTTTAGACACTTTGCAGTCTTGCTTCACATCACAACTACACAAAAATTAGAATTACCATCACTGTTACAGACGAGGAAATAGGATTAGTGGTATTAATTAGCCACTCACCAACAAAGGAAAGAACCGAATTTGTACATCTATTAACTCATAACTTCAAACCATCCTAAACTATAGGAAAATAATATTATGAAAACAAAACAAAAAATACTGAATCAAAATAGTTGTAAATATTCTAAACAACATTTTAACTGACTGGATCTATCCACATATCTAAAAAAAAAAAAAGAACTACAGGCAAGTAGTATTCAGAAATGCAAAGGTTGATCAATTATCAGAAAATCTAACAACATATTACTCTACTCTCAAAAAATTAAAGATGTCTAGTGCACAGATGTGATGGCTAGATGTGGAGCACGTGGTGAACAAAAGGCAACAAACATGAAGAAAAGGCAAGCTATTAGCAGTCTTGGGCTCTACTATTACCAAGTTGCTGAATCCTACAGAGGGAGTTTGTGAGATAAAACATAAACCCACTTGGTCTGTTACCACAGTAGGCTTTGATATCTGAGCTGAATATATTCCTAATACATATTTATGAATGTATAAATATGTAATAAAAATAGGCATGAGAATAAATACAAATTTATTTCTTATATTTGTGATACTGGTTACCAAAGGTTGAGCAGTATTCACGAGTTCTGACCACATCCTTTTTATTTCTTAAAACAGGAAAACTGAAGACAGCCAAGTGTTAAGCTAAATCGTGAATACACAGGTATTTATTATGTTTTTATTTTTATCAGTCTGAAATATTTCAAGAAAAATGATAAGATAAAAGCCATATTTTTATTGAATAAAACAAGAACATATACAGTACACATACAGCTCAAAGAATTATCACAAAATGAATGTACCTATGTAATTTGGAAAACTACTTCCAGAAAGAGATAATCAGCTCCCCAGAAACTTCGAAGTCCACCCCCAGTCATTACCTGCTTCCTCAAAAGTAGCCACTATCCTGACTTATGAAACAGAGATTAATCGGGCCTAGTTTTCTCAACTTCATATAAACACAATTATCATCCTGTCCTTTTGTGTTTGGCTGCTTCCACTCAACACTGTAAGATTCATTTACAATGTTACATGTACAATTCTAGTTCCTTATTAGTATAAGGTAGTCTACATATCATAATCTATCTATGTCCCACTATTTAACAGTGAACTGGGTTGTTTCCACTTTAAAGCTATTATAAATAATGTTGCCATAAATGCCTGGTCTTTTGTATATATGTACAGGAACTGTTACTGGATATACTGGATATATGTATATTACTGGATGATATATATAGCAAAACTTAAGATTTCACTTGTCCAACAACAGCAGATATTGTTATTCAAAGCAGCCATACCAATTTAAACTCTACCCAGCAATGCATGCAAATTCTTATTTCACATTCTTGAACCTGACCAACAATTGGTATGTATGTTGTTCTTTTAAATTTTAACCATTCTTATCAGTGCACATGTTAGTGGCATCTCTCTGATTACCAATAAGGTTGGACACCTTTTTATGTTTACTAGCCATTCAATTATCTTCTACATCTGCAAAGCGCTTGTTCAAGGCTCCTGCTCCTTTTTATATAGGAGTACCTTTTCTTATTAATTTGTATAAGTTCATAATGTAGATACAAACTCTCTTTGGGGTCATATATATTGAAGCTATATTCTCCTACTCTGTGACTTGCCTTTTTACTTTCAAAGAATAAAAAAATATGTTTTAATGTAATTCAATTTACCAGTCATTCCCTTTAGGAAGGCTTTCTGTTTACTACTTAATATAATTTTCCATAAAGATCATGAAGATATTCTTCTTTATATTTAGATTTATTGTTTTGAGCCTCATGTTTTATTTTATAAGCTGCTTAGAATTATCTGTACAGGTATAATTTTTTTCATATGCATATACAGTTGACCCAGCACCATGTACTGAAAAAACAACCATGCTTCACTACTTAATGGTGTTCATGGTAAAGAAAGAGCCCTATTATCTGTGGGTCAGTTTCTGGACTCTATTCCGTCCTACTGGTCTATTTGCCTATCCTTAGACCAACATCTGTCTAGTTTACTAATCTTTATAATAAGTCCATTCCCTCTATTTTTCAAGGTTGACTTGGCCGCTTTTTGCCTCTGATTTTCCATATAATTTTCAGATTATCTTGTCAATTTCCACATACATATGCACATCCTCAAACACAAACCTGCAGAGATTTTGATTAGGATTGCACTGAATCTGGAGGTCATTTGAGTAAAAATGGTATCTTTATAATAATGAGTATTCCAATCCTTTGTATATTATTCCATTTATTTAGGTCTTCTTTAATTTCTCTCAATATTTCAGTTTCCCATGAGGAAATCTTGCACATCTTTTGTTAAATTTACTTCTAGATATTTGATGACTTTTAATGTTTTTGTAAATGGCATTTTAAAAAAATTTGCTGCTAGTAAGAAGAAATAAAATTGATTTCTATATTGACCTTGCTAATAAATCCATTTTCTAAAGATAGAATTATGTGAATAATAGCAGTTTTTATCAATCTTTATACTCTTTCTTGCCTTATTAGCAAGGACCTTCAGTACAATGAGAAAAACAAATGGTGATTGGCATTGTTATTTCATTTCCTGTTTTAAGGGAGCAGCTTTTTTAACAATGCATCATTGCATAAGATGTTTGATCTAGGCTTTTTAAATGTATATTATTTATCAAGTAAAGAAAGTTCTATTCCTAGTTGCTAAGAATTCTTATAATTGCATTTTAGATATTAAAAAGTTTTTCTTCATCTACTAAATAATGTGATTTTTAAACCTTTATTACATGAATCACACGTCACTATTTATTAATCCATTAAGTAATATTTTGTGCGCTCATGTGCATTCGTGTTCTCTCTCACACACACATTTCATATGTATTTTTTTTTTATTGATCCATTTGCCAGTACATAGCAGTCTACATGACATTTCACTATAAACATTGCAGTATGCATCTCCTGAGATTTAGGATATCCTGACTCACCTCAGATCTAATCTCACCTAATGATATCCAGACTACATATTCAAATTTCTACAATGGTCCCCAAAATGTCTTTATTACTTTTTTTCTGACTCAGGATTCAATCAATGACAGTACATTAAATTATTATATGCCTGTAACCTTCTTTAATCTACAATAATAACCTCATGTCTCTTTAAATGACATTATATGACACTCTCCAGTCAAGCTATCAAGGCATACAAATTTCTTTATATGCAGGTTTTTAATTACAGATTCAATTTCTTTAAGTCAAATATTCAGATTTTCTATTTTCTCTTTTGGCCATTTTAATCATCTTTGTCATCTTAGTCCTTTAAATCTGTCAAAAGTTCTTCTCATCTTCTCATTCTCCTCTTCTCCATCCAGCTTCCTCTTCTGGAATGGACAGTCACCTCTAGGAAAAAGTGGCCCAAATGCCAGGATCACATTTTCTGAGTTTATGTCTGCTTCCAGATCTTGATCCCATTCTTCTTGCTTTGGTAGACTCTGATGTAGTTAAACAAATTTTATATTTTACAGTTTTTCTAATATTTTCAGCAGAGAGCTGTTCCCAATTATCCTGTTAGCCAATTTATGGGACATGGAGCTCCAAACTTTTTTGAAATTTGCAATTTTCAAGATAGCTACTTTTCATAAATACTCCTGAAAAATCTCCTGCCACATCCAATATACAACAGCCCTTTATTATTCTAAATGCAAAGCCTTAGTTATATAGACAGAATATCTAGACATTGCTAACACCTAATGTCTGCTGAGACCCCCCCTTTCCAGTCACTGCCTTATAAACTGCTTTCTACCCTCAGTTTTGATTCCTCACTTCTTTATAGTAAAATCTTATTTCTTTTACAACTCAAAAAATGTTAATGGATTACCAATTTCCCTAAACCACACTTTGCAAGTCGCTCCTGTCCAACATACATTTTGATTCATACTTTTCTTAAAGACAAAGTTATTAACGATAAAAACATCAAAACCCAAATAAAGCAGGGATTATAAATCAGAGAAGTCAAAACAAACAGGTCTATGGTGAAACAATGTGAATACTGAAAAAAACTAGTTCAGTTCTGGCTGAGTCCTAATCTGTATTCAGAACAGAGTAAAAGCATTAGATCATTCTGTTCTTGCTCTGGGAGAGATTAAGTTACATAGCTGAGTAGGGAAGTGATGGGTCTTTCTAATTACCTTCCCTACATTCTTGACCCCCAATTCTAGTTTCTCTAACTACACTGTGGAAGGCTTATAAGCCTCCTGGAATGAGAATTTAAAACTCTAAGTAACAGATACACATGCCTAATACATGATGCATTTTATCGATTGACACTCTCAATCCTGACCTCTTTATTTTAAAAAATGTTTGTACTTAGAGCACATAAAATATATTGACAAAAGTTTCACCACCAACAGAACATAGGTTAATATGACTATGCTTATCCTTCAAAATCCATGGAGGAGATCGCTATGTCTACAATGAGTACTTAAGGTTAAGGGCCATAATTTATAATGTTTTCTCTCTAAAGCTAAGTTTATCATTAAAATAATATTGAAGGGAGAATAAAATTGTAAAATGGTATGGGAATATATTAAATATAAATCTGAGAGAAAAAATACTTCAAAATAACAGGAAAAAAAAAAAAGAAGCTGCTACTGGTAAGACACTGTCCATTGTCATGAGCAGAAGTACTAAAGACCACAAAGTACTATTAGTTGAATTCTCAATACTTCTCTTATTTATTGATCATCATCTGTATGTATCCATTCCACCATAGTAGGTGCTAGTATTCCATACTATAAAAAAGTATGGAATAGATGATAGTCTAATGGAACACTATCTACTAAGATTAGAAAGGATAACAGAGGACATGAATGAAACCTAAGCCATTTCGTAGGAGATGAGGAACATCTGACCAGGTGAACACAAGGGGAAAGTTATTTTAACATATAAAAGACAGAAAAAACAGTAAGCACTGTTCAGGAACTTAGGTCAACATTGCATATGTTAGTAGTAAAGGTTACATTTGGTAGAAAGGCAAGGAAATGAATGAAAAGGCAAGTTGTTTCAATTCATAAAGAAACTTTTATTATGTCCATTCAAATGAATTTGGTCTAAAGAGTAATATGAAAATAAAAAATGAGCATTGCTTTTTACAAAGATAAGTGTAGTAAGAGTAAAGAAGTTGAGTAAGAAAGGAAAGCTGAGGCAATAGGCTTCTGCAGTAAATTAGACAAGAGATGACAAAAGCCTAAACTAAAGCAATGATAAACAATGTAGAAAGAGTGCATTTAAGAATAGCTGAAGGAATCTACCCCTGAAATCATTGTTGCACTATATGCTAACTTGAATGTAAATTTTTAAAAATTTTTAAAAATTAAAATAAAAAAACATGTAAAATACCATATTAAAAAAAAAGAATAGCTGAAAAGTTGGCTTAACAGTACATGACCTCTGACTACAAGAAAAGGAAAGAATGTAGTTATTTCCATCATGTTTCTACTTCAGGGTCTAGTCTATCTTCACCATGACTCAACCATGGGATTCAGTTAACCTTCACAGGTCTAGCACTTTACATACAAAATAAAGAGACTGGACCAGATGTTCTCTGATGTTCCTTACCAGCTTAAAATACCCATTACAATGACTAGTTGATATCATAGTCTTAAACAAGTGCCTTATACTATTATGTTCAATTGAAATAGGAGTGATTATTTTTTCTTTATTCTTTTGCTCTATTGAATACAATTATACCAAATTACCTGTGTTAAAAAGCAATATAAAAAATCACAAAAACATTTTCCCATGAGACTAATCTTTTCAAAGTTGCTAATGTTAATTAGGCTTCCAGTATCAGCAGTATTTTTATTCAGAAAGAGTGGCTGACTACAAGTCAACTATTAGTTTCGCTAAAGCTAATACTTATTCAACTTAAACATAGCATTTAAAAGTAGACACAACAGAGCATTTGCCTAAATCCAACCCTAAGGTTTTCTCTGTCATGAAAATATTCTTTTGAGATACTGTATCTCAAAATAATCAATTCCTTAAACACATCAATCAATAGATTAGTCCCTGAGTATGTATCAGAAAGTTTTGCCAACAGGTAAAACTCCTAGGATTACATTTAATGACTGATATGTAAAACAATGATTTTTGACTTGTCAGAGATACTCAGGGAAGAAATCTAAAGGGAAACCTATTTTTAAAAGATCTTAATTTCCAGGGTGCCGGGGTGGCTCAGTATGCTGATTTTGGTTCAGGTCAAGGTCATGGGATAGAGCCCCATGTTGGGCTCTGTGCTGAGCATGGAACCTGCTTAAGATTCATTCATTCATTCATTCATTCATTCATTCATTCTCTCTCTCTCTCCCCCTCCCTCCCTCCCTCTATCCCTCTCCCCTGCCCACACTCTCTAAAATAAATTAATTAAATAAATCTTTAAAAAAAAATCTTACTTCCCACATTATTTAAATAAATAATTTAGCCATGGTACTGGATAAACTCAATATTTTAACTGTTTTTGCTGAGTGTTTTGAGTCATTTTTTCAAAAATGTTTTTGTAAGTTTTATTTATTTAGAGAGAGAGGGAGGGAGGGAGAGCATGCACAAGTGGAGGAGGGGCAGAGAGGAGAGACAGAATCCCAAGCAGACTCTGTGCTGATGGCCATCAACACAGAGTCCAATGAAGGGCTCAAAGTCACAAACTGTGAGATCATGACCTGAGCCAAGATCAAGAGTTGGATGCTTAACTGACTGTGGCACCCAGACACCCCAGTATTTTGAGTCATTTTTACAACTGAACCAAAGAAGAGGAAAGACACTCTTCTACAGTTTTTGAAAAGTTCTTTAGTCAGACCACCCCCTCTCCACAATGGCCCTAACATCTCAGAAATGAAAATATCCTAAAATAGGAAGTCCCAAAGGGTTAAGACCCTGGTCAAGTTGATCTAGGTAAACTGAAGACTCTGCATTTTTGCCTCAATTTTCCAATGAATTTTAACTACCTCTTTATTTTTAAAATATAAAGTGTGATTCTATGCCAAATGCTATCACAAATCTCATCAAAGTATGCTTTATTTCCCCTAGGCTTAAACAACAACAACAAAAAAATCCTTTACTTATTAAAGCCCTTGAACTTCAGAAGAAAATCTAACTATAAAAATATACATGACATTCATTTTGTACATTCACAACTTAAAACAATGACGTTAAATTTTATGTTATATTACAAACCAATGACAAATAATACATCAAAGTGTGCTATCTATGAAGAACAAATTTTAAAATTTGATGATCATAAATAAGTCAAGTATATGAGATCTAACAGAAACACCCTCCCCAAAGTTGGTGTAGGCCAGAAAACTGCCAACCAGCATATGATAAAGAATCTAAATGTTCCTCTACCAAAAAACCATCTATGAAAACCTCTTCATTTATCAAGTGAATTTTAAGACCCTAAAACACACAAAGCATTATTCTAAGCACTAAGGATGAGGTGTTGAACAAGAAAAGTAAGATCCTATTCTTATGAAACTTACATCCTAGTAGCAAAACCCAGGCAATAAACAAACAAGGAACATATCAGATAATGATAAATGTTATGGAGAAAATGTTACTGAGGTTATATGACAAAGAGTGACTGAGTAACAACTTGAGATTGGATGGTCAGCTAGGGCCTCATTAAAGACATAAGTTTTTAGTGGAGTTCAAAATAACAAGAAAAGATCTAACCACTCTAAGACTAGGCTAAAAGAACATTCTCAACACAGGGAATAACACATATAAAGACAGTAAAACAGGCACCAACTTGGACTGAAGAAGTGAGAAAAGGCCAGTGTCTAATGAAGCATAATTAGCGAAGACAAGGATGACTCAAGGTCAGAGAGAAAGGTGGAGGCCAGATCTCACAGGGCCAGAGTATCAGCATGAACTTTCTGGGTACAAACCTAAATTTAGAACTACAGTAGAGTTAACTATGCTTTTTAATTATCAGAGTCTAGAATGAGAGGATGAATTCCAATGAACAAACTCAGATGTTTTAACAAAGAATCATTTGTTTATTTTTTTTAACCTTGGAAAAGTAACCTATATTAATATATAGTATTAAAATCTCTAATTATAATTTCCTTCAAATACAATCAATTGATGAGAATATTAGTGTACAATAGGGATAGAAGCAAAGTTTAGCTTCAGTGCTGCCCCTCACTATGTGTTGATGGGCATCTATAAGAAATTGAGCTACATGGTTTTTAAGGTTCTTTCAAGCTACGTTATAATTTTCATTTACCCTCTCCTTACCTGAAACATAATTGTGGTTTTCAAACTCTAAATTCCTATGAACCTGTCATGTTTGATTGTACACTAATTACTAATTTAATTCTGTTTCTACGACTCTATCCCAAGCTCTGAGATATATAAGAGTATCTTTCATAATTATAAATACTTGTCTGGAAACTTTAGCCTTTCGCCATATGGCATACAGTTTAAAAGGAACCTATTTTTGAACCTTACTGGTTCTATAAAACAAAATAAAACGAAACAAAACTATACCTATTTGTTTTGCAGCCTGCAATATATCTTTTAAGTCTTCATTTACACTTTGCATTTCACTCTTCTCCAGTTTTTCATTCAAAAATTTTACTATCTTCTTCCATGTAACATCCAAGTCTACAATTTGTTCATGAAGTTTAGACCGCTTCACCTGAAACAGCATAATACAGAGACACTGGTCAAAGGTTTCCTTAAAGCCATCACTTATTGCATATATTCTGCATTATATTATACAACCTGGCACTACCAAGAATTCAAAATTGCTTTTTAACTAAGCTCTGAGGAGGAGCTTTATTTAAATGTGATTTTTAAAAAAATCACATTTTAAAAGATATGTTTAATAAAAATTTATTTTTTATAGTTTTAATCACATGAATATTCATTATGTAATTATTTTTATACAGCAAAGTAAACAAAGCAAAAAGCCCAACATCCAGGGGAACCTGGCCGCATCAGTCAAAAGTGCATCGACTCCTGATCTGAGAGTCATGAGTTCAAGCCCCACATTGGGCTTGGAGACTACTTTGGAGGGAAAAAAAAAAAAAGATGAAAAAGTCCGATATTCAGATAATAACATTTGGTAATATCCCACATGCCTCTTTTCCATTTTTCTGCTTGTTTTTACCACAGCTTGGACCATACTGCACATAACTAGATTCCAAATGTGGGTTTACTATATTCAAATTAGTACTGTTTTCCTAAGTATGATCCTAAAACAGTTGAGCATCCAGAAGATTCTTTTTTTTAATAATTTTTTTTTAAGTCTATTCATTTATTTATTTGGAGAGAGTGCATGTCAGTGGGGGAGGGGCAGAGAGAAACGGAGAAAGAATTACAAGCAGGCTCCACACTGTCAGCATGGGGCCGGACATAGGGCCCAAACCCATGACCCACAAGATCATGACCCGAGCCAGAACCAAGAGCTGGATGCCCAACCGACTGACTCACCCAGGAACCCCACTGAGGAGATTCTTATCTATACATACTTTTATTCTTAAGACTATAAATCTTTCCATTCTTAAGAACTGCCATATAAAGCAATATAAATTTCACTTTATACCAGTGGCCTCGACCCAAGGATTAAACCTCATGAAGACCTCTGACCAAATGAAAAAGTAGTGGGTCAGACAGAAAACTGTAATTTTCATTTTGGTTGTACTAATGATATTGCATAATTCGTTTTTACTTCCCTGCCTCAGTTTTCCAATTTAAAATGTTAATTTATGCTAATTAATCTGGGTTTAGGGGGAAGAAAATGGAGAAACATAGAAATAAGACTGGCCACAAAGGTGCCTGGCTGTTTTAGCAAGAAGAACATGCAATTCTGATCTTAGGGTCATGAGTGTGAGCCTGACCCTGGGTGTGGAGATTATGAAAATAAATAAATAAACTTAAAAAAAAAAGGATTGGCCATAAATTGAATTAAGTTGTTTCAATGGGTCATAGGTATACAAAAGTTGATCTTACTTTTCCCTTTCTTTTGTATTGTTGGATATATCCCAAGATAAAAAGTTATATTAAAATGAGTTTCATTAGATCTGTCACTTTTTTCCCTCAGGAAAAAAAGTGTTTAAAAGACTACAAGAATAAATAAATGACATGGAATTGCATGTAGTCCTTATACATTTTCAGATTTTAAAATCATGTTGTTATCTCTAATATAAAGTAACTTGTAAAAAGAGCCTTGATTAGGTGAGGTGAGAAAACAATAAGTTTAAGACAGTAATTATTAACTAATTGTATAGACTATAGCCTTATTTTAATTGCCATAGAAATGCAAAACAGCTCCCATTGTAAAGAAGGTCAACTGTTCTCTGTAGTAAAACTGTATCACTGCTAGAGGAAAAATCTACCTAAAGACTGTTAACAAATATTCTCTTCCTAGTATCAATCTTTAAGTGAAGGTATTAATTGTAAAACTGTCAAAGGACCATAAGCAATAAAATTCCAACCTATTAGAAAACAATGTTAATATTCTACAATACAAACAGCAAAGTGACTGTTGTTTTTGTTTAAAAAAACAAAAAAGAACAGGGGTGCCTGGGTGGTTCAGTCGGTTCAGCGTCCGACTTCGGCTCAGGTAATGATCTTAAGGTTTGTGAGTTCGAGCCCCGCATCAGGCTCTGTGCTGACAGGTCAGGGCCTGGAGCCTGATTCGGATTCTGTGTCTCCCTCTCTCTCTGCTCCTCCCCTGCTCACACTCTGTCTAATAAATAAAGATTTAAAAAGAAAAAAACAAAAAACAAAAAAGAACAAACGTAGGGTCAGTTCCTTCATGTATATATTACATAGCTTACTTGTTCATATATACAGTTTATATACCTTCAGGACTATAAAGTCCACAACAAATTCAAGGACCAGACAGAAGTCAGTTATGAGACCAAGTACTGATTTTAAGACATTAATATTCTTATTTCCCATGTTCTGGTAAAGACATTTTTTGTCCACTTGATAAGAATTTTACCAGAAAGAGATCCACCATAAACTCATTCAGATTACCCAGAGGTAAATTACTGGATTAAATTATTTAAAACCAAAAGCAAAAAAAACCAACCTGGCAGAAATTTAGCAACAAAAATTAACATAAGAACTCAATATCATAGTTCTGATTATTCTCTCTGACAATAGTCATAGGTGTTTAAGTATTCTTATAGGAAACAGCAGTATACCCATTCCCCTTCTTGGTATAACACCAAATAAGATAAAACTCACCATTTTAAGCACACCGAATTGAGAAAAAGAATGTCAAATATCTGCTCACATTCTACATTTATTATGTTTTCCATTTAAAAAGTTTACCTTTAAGTCAGCCACTTCTTCATTATAATTATCTTGCTTGGTGACATTTGAAAAGGAGCGCAAAGCTCCTGTGAGACGAGGTAAAGCCATCTATTATTCAATCAGTGATCCATACAAGGAGAAACCTGAAACTGAAACAAAACAAGATGATATTTATCTTTTGGGAGGAGGCTGGAGGGGTAATCAAACTCAGCAAATTGACCTGTACAAGAGAAAAGAAAAATCAATTAGTTAAAAAGTAATTGCCACCAATGTTGAAAAATTCTCCTGACACTTTTTCTACTCACAAAGTTTTTTAATAACACATTCTCTATGGCTGAAGAAAGGAAAAAGAAACACAAAAACATTTGTTTGTGGGTATACTACAACATCCCTTCAAAATGAGCTCTACAGATTCCCAAGCACAGGCCTCCAATAGTGTATTACTATTGCCAGTCACACTGAGAGAGATGAAAGCACTTTCTCATCTTTTCTCCAATTGTGTTTTATGCTCACTGCTTTCATCTCCCATTATCTCTTGCTTTCAGAGTCTCACTGGCTTTTTCTCTTCTTGGAGTATCAAGCATGTTTCCTTCTAACTGCATTTGCATTAATGGTTCCCTCTGTTTGAAATGCTTTTCTGATGTTCATATAGGTGACTCCTTGCCACAGACATCTTGGTTTAAAAGATACCTCCTGAGATGTGACTTTCTTCACCATTCAATCTAATACAGAACAGCTACCCAGTTACTGTCTCTCAAAGCACAAAATTTCAATTATCCTTATAGCACTAATTAATATTTGATATTTTTTTATTTATGTGTCTCACCCCACAAAGAGTAAGCTTCATGACAAAAAACAAAAAAACACAAAAAACAAACAAAATAAATAAACAAAAAAAAAAAAACACCTTTATTTCAGTGATTGGTCCTAGCAAATAGAACAGTCCTGGAATATTTTTGGCATTCGATAATTATTTGGTGAATAGTAAAAGAATAAAAATGGAGGAAAGAAGATAATGGTAACAGGGAGACTGAATAACAAGCTGGGGAAGGGGAGACCTCCCAGGAAAAGAAAGAAGTCAGATGACCTGATCTAGTCTCCTTGTTGACATGCTGACAACTAAACAACTAACCATCTGGCAAACAGACTAATAATATTTACTATGAGGGGAATCTTTATCTATGAAATACTCTTGGAGGGTTATCCTGGTTTAAGACTGCTTATTATAACAAAACTACAATCTATAGTTTCCTAAGGCATGGCTCCTTACAGAATGTCACAAAAGCTATGTAAGTTCTCAAATAGGGATGATTTTGCCTCCCATGGGACATCTGGCAGTATCTGGTGACATTTTGAGTTCTCATAACTGGAGACTGTGGGGTATTACTGGCTTCTGGTCAGTAGAGGCCAGTGATACTGCTAAATATCCTATAATGCACAGGACAGTCTTTCCAAAACAAAGAATTATCTAGCCCAAAATGTAAAAACTACAGAGCTTATGAAATTCCATTCCAGAATCTGAAATACAGATGTTTTATAATCCAGATACTTTCCACAGTGTTGAAATGTCCCACAAACCTCAATTAAGAGATTTCATTATTTTGGGCCAAAGAACATGTGTCCAACATGGGAAGGAAAGAACCAGGGGGCCATATAGAATACTTCAGACCACACCCTGATTCTGCTTTTCTTCTTGATTGTTTATATCCTTGAAGTTATCACAAAGTTTAATACTTGGAAAAAATCTGAGTCTTCTGTCAGAATATATATAAAATAACTGACATGTTTAACAAAATAAGAGAGAATTTATAAAACAATGAAGAATAATAAAATAAGAAATGATGAGGCAAATTTGAAAATACAACTTTTAGAAATAAAAATATATACTTGTTAATAAACAATCAATGGATGGGTTAAATAGATTAGATACAGCGAAAGAAAAAAGTACTGACTTGGAATAAAGATCTGAAGAAACAACCCAGTATGCTATCACAAAAAGGCAAAGTAAAGATTAAGAAGGACAAAGAGGAATAAGTCCAAACATATCAGTACTCACAATAAGTATAAGTGAATTAAACTTAACACTCAAAAAATTGACAGAATTACTAAACAGCAGTCAAGTGAACATTAGAGCTACACCTGAAACACAGAACAGAGAAGGTTAGATGGAATAAGATCCTCCTATAAATAAGAAGCAAAACTAGCTGGTGGCTTTACCAAAAATATCAAATCAGACAAAACAGACTTTAAAACAAAAGGTATTTTTAACGATTAAAAGAAAAAAAAAAAAACCTCTCCACATAGTAATAAAAATTGTATCTAAGAAGATAAAAATTTTCAATTTGTATGCCCTGCTGAAAGAGCCTCAAAATAAATTAAAGCAAAGAGAACTCCAGGGGTGCCTGGGTGGCTCAGTCGGTTGAGCATCCAACTTCAGCTCGGGTCATGGTCTCGCAGTTCATGGATTCGAGCCCCGCGTCGGGCTCTGTGCTAACAAACAGCTCAGAGCCTGAAGCCTGCTGCAGATTCTGTATCTCTCTCTCTTTCTCTCTCTCTCCCCCTCTCCCCTGCTCATGCTCTGCCTCTCTCTGTATCTCAAAAATAAATGTTAAAAAAATTAAAAAACAAAAAAGCAAATAGAACTCCAGAAGAAAGTGAAAAGTCCAACATCAAAGTGAAAGTGTAATAGTTGATTATTGATAGGTCAAACCAATGCCCCCCAAAATTCAGTAAAGTTATACAGGGGATGTGAGCAGTGAAATTAGTAAGTTTAATTTAATGAACATATACAGAAATCTGTACCTAATGATCAGAAAATACATATATTTCACAAGTTCCTTTATAAAAGTTTAAAACAGTCTGTGCATATTAGGCTATAAAGCAAATCTCAACAAATTTCAAAAAGTAAGTATCACATAGATTAGGGGTCAACAAATTTTTCCTGAAGAGAGAGTAAATATTTTAGATTTGGAGGCCACATGCAGTCTTTGTCACATATTTTGGAGTTTGTTTTTGTTTTAAACACTCAAAAAGTGCAAAACTATTATTGGGTTCAGGGTGACCAAATGAGTTTGCTGACAACTAATGTAGATTATATTTTCTGAGTAAAATACAATTAGATTAGAAATCAGAAACAAAAAAGATAAAGTAAAAAGACACAAATGATTGCATTGCAAATCAATAAGGAAATGGTATGAAAATGGCTGGGAGAAAAAAATGGTTGAATGCCCTATATCACATTGAATAATTTTAATCACAAAAGTAAAATGACCCAATTTGAGAATACATACCCTAGCTAGCTGACTTTAAATTTCAACTACTCATTGGGAATATATTTAGTTAGGAGAGATGATTCAGGGAATCACATCAGGATTTTTCTAACACTTGAGTAAGTATTTTCTGGAGTGTTTGGATGAAGAAATGAAAGCAAGAGTCAACAGACAGCATGGAACAGAGATTCTCAAACTTCCGTATGTTTCAAAGTCACCTAGTGCAGGTGACTTCTAAAACTGGGCCCCGTCACTCTACTTCTTACCTCCAATTTTCTGATTCAGTAGATCAGATATCACTGAGATGTGGCACAAGAATTTTACACTTTCCAACAAGTTTAGGTCAAGGACCACACTTTGAGAACTGTCACAGGAATATTATCTTACATTCTTTTTTTTTTTTTTTTTTTTACTGTTTATTTGTGAGAGAGTCAGAATGTGCGCACAGGAGGGGCAGAGAGAGGGAGACACAGAATCCAAAGCAGGCTCCAGGCTCTGAGCTGTCAGCACAGAGCAAAACACAGGGCTCAAACTCATGAACAGTGAGATCATGACCCACTGAGCCACCCAAGCACCCTTTATCTTTTATTCTTAAATCACCATTCAATTTTGTCTCAAATCAATAGTGATCAAAGAGTCTCCACCTACTAAGAATTCAGTGACCTGCGTTTAGGTGCACAATATGCCTCCTAAGGAAGGAGCCTTTCTCAACAGTTATCTGTGAGAGAATTAAGTCTTACCCAATGTGAATTGGGTGACTTTTTTCTCAATTCTCCCAGGGATGGAACATAGTTACTATTATCTATTCATGAGAAGTAAGGCATACAACATGACTTAGAGTACTGGGATTTAATTTCTCTATCTAGGTTAAGAGACTGTAATGACAGGCATTCTATTCATAATGATTGACATTAACCTTGAAGTCTTTAAAGAAAGGTGCTGACAGTAAACTGAATATATTCTGCTTCAGAACCTGCCTTTTATCACTCAAGTTAGTGTTTTCAAAATGCAACACCATAACAGAAGACATGTGATACATGTAATATTTTGCCTCTGGCATATTTTATGAATAAATGGGGTATTTGGGACTACTACTTCCATCATTTTGACATAACCTATGGTAATCTCCTGAATTCCCTGCCCCTCTCTAAAAACAGCAAGGCCTAAGAATAAAAATGGGTAAAGTCTAATTCATAAACTTAACAAATTCTAACAAAAAAAAATAATACACCCAATCTCTAAGAAGAGATCTAACAGTAGAGCCTGGTAATGAGGTCACACTGTTGTTACACACTACACTAACAGGAAACTTTACAGCTCCCTGAGCTCTCATCAAATTGATAAATATTAATTAAACTTGTCAAGAAAATGAAGCACTTGATTTTCTACTTTGGTTTTTATGGTTTTACTTCGTCAGGTTGAATACTAACACTTTAAAAATGTAATAGCTCATTTGCTCATGATCACCTGTAATCATTTATTCACAAATATTTGAGTTTCTCCTATATACCAGGAACTATGTTAGACACTGGGTATAAATAAGATTTACAGAACTCTGTTCTTTAAAACTCACTGGACTCTGTACCAGTAAAACGACTACTAACACTTAAGGGTGTTGGAAATGTATAAAGGTCAGAATGAGAAAACAAATTTTACATCTTTGATTATTTAATCAGCAAATATCTATAGATCACTTACTATACATTAGACACACTGTGAGTCTCTAAAGATTAAAAAAAAAAACATTTTGGGTTATGACTGCACTTGCCCTGTATAACACGTTTACAGTATGGTTAAGAAGGGTTACAATAATTATGCAGGTATAACTATAGGAAGACAGAGGTGGAACATCTAATAGAGTGGGAAAGAAGGTAGATAAAGATGGAAGTTGAGATTTACAGGACTTTAATGAGCTGGCCTGGTAGAGAAAAAAAGGTAAAGGTATGAAGGAGAAAACTAAAATAATAGACTTAGACTTACTCTTAAAAAAAAAAAAATCTATATAGGGTGCCTGGGTCAGTGGCTTAGGCATCCGACTCTTGATTTTGGCTCAGGTCATGATCTCAGAGTTCATGAGTTTGACCCCTGCATGGGGCTCTGAACTGACAGCATGGAGACTGCTTGGGATTCTCTCTCCCTCTCTCTCTGCCCCTCCCCCACTCAGGTGTGCACAGGCTTGCTCACTCTCAAAATAAATACACTTTAAAAAATAATAAAAATGTAAAAACCTATATAATGTACAATTGGTCACTCATTAAGAATAAAGATGTAAGCAGAGACCCAACACCATGTCTCAATTTAAGCATTTTTTAAATAAAGTTTATGACTTTGAGAAAGAAAGAGAGAATGCACAAGCGGGGGAGAGGCATGAGGAGAGAGAGACGGAATCCCAACACAGGGCTTGAACGCACAAACCATGAGATCACGATCTGAGCCAAAATCAAAAACTGGACACTTAACTGACTGAGCCACCTAGGCACCCTTCAATTTAAGCGCTTTTTATCTTGACAGAGTCATGGAAAAGAAATTTAATATATTGTAGAATATTATTCAGATTTAAGTCTGGTGAACAGTTTAAAGGCAGGGTCAACTGGAGACAAGCAAACCAGTTAGAAAGTTATTTCTTACAATAAACCAGGTGAAAGATAAAGAGGGTGGAATTGAGGCAAGGAAAAGCAGAAAAAGATGGACTTAAGAGATACTTATATTTGAGAGACAGGGTGGGTGGGATAGGCTGTGAAGAGGAAGAGGAAAGGAGCAGAACACCCAAATTTCAGGTTTAGGAGAGAAAGAATAGTGGCACATGGATGTATAGATAGCATACAGGAAGAAGAAAGATGACTGATTAATTCTGTTTTGGAAAGTTTTGATCATGGCCATCAAGTGGGATAAAGTGGCATAAGTTTTGGATGCCCTACTAGAGGTGTGGGCTGGAAATAGAGAATTTAGTGTTGTCACGTCAAGGCAGTTTAAACCATAGGTGAACACATTCCTTTAAGTCCAACATAAATAAACCTGTGGACCCTCTCCCTGAGAAAAGAGACATACACACAATATAAATATTTTGTACTTCATTTCAGAAGCTGCATGAATGCCATGAAACCCATCCACGTGCTCCTCTAAAACCCTGAGAGTAGACAGTAGAGGGCTAAGAACAGAGTCCTAAGAAAGAGATCAACAAAGAGCTGTCCTATGAAGAAAGTGTTATCACAAGAGAACAGAGTATTTCAAATGCTGTTACAGAGTTCACAGTACTTGGCCATTCTCAGGTTTTAGATGACTTTAGCACACATAGTTTCCAAAAAACTGGGGAGAATGCAAATTTCACTGGGTTGAAGGATAAATGAGAGGGAGAAAATGAGGAAATAAAATGGGTACAAGCTATTTTTTCAAGGAACCTGGCCCAGAAGAAAGGGCAAGAAATACATGGGTCAAGATTTTGAAAATACAGGACAGAGCTGAGTAAAATCAAATAATCAGGGGAGAGCCAGTAGAGAGGGGGAAAGACTGAATAATCAAAAGAAAGGCTATAACTAAGGGAGTAGAGTCTCTGAGAAAATAGGAGAATGAGAACAAAAGTATGGGTCTTGAGATAAGACATGGTAGAAGAAGGGAGATACCTGGAAGTGCAGATAGATTTGTAACATGGTGAAGCAGAAATGAATGGGGAGAGAAAAAGGTGGTGAAAGGAAGTTCTACCAAAAGTACTTATTTTCTTTGAGATCTGCTGAAACTATTTAAAAGATGATGAGAAAAAAATTTTGAAGACAGGCAAAAGTCTGACTTCACACCAATGATAAGATAGGAAATTGATTAACCATAAAAAGATTTTTCAGGAAGCATTGAATATTCAGTTTATACTGAAAAAACACAAATTTAGAGTGGCAACGATCTGGCAAAGGAACAAAAGGTTGGTATAATCCAGGGTTAAAGTTTTATAACAAAAGGGCAATAAGAGGACAATGGTGCCCAAATGATGAGAATAATTATGTTCTGGATTTGAGGTCCAAACAAAAGGAAAAAACATTCAAGTTGGAGGTCTTAAAGATATATCATAATGTTTATGGTTAAAATTTCTGATTTATAAGACTACAGCAAATGCACATGAAGATAAACTGTCCTATGTAGCAGTTGTTACCTCAGTAATTTTTATTCCACATTTAGTGTGACGTACTAAGTGGCAAATGAATACATGAAAAATTCCTTTAATAATAAATATTAACACCTTAGCATATAAAGACTAAAACCCAAAAGATTTTTACGGCCAGTAGTACCCATCTGTGATTATCTCAATCTTTACAATGTTGATTAGATATATGTACAGATAAAAAGAAAAGGTCTTGAAGTCAAGTTAACTGCCCTTTTAAACATTCAAATGGGGGAGGGGGGAGGAACCTAACAGTAATATATTTCCCTTTGTGAAATGATACTGACCAATAACCACTGGGCTAGAATTCTAGTACACATTATTCTGAAGTACCACAAAGAAAGTTTTACGATCCTTTATTTTAAATCTGTTTCTAAACTCTAAATGGGGTTTAAAATTACTGCTTGGCAGTAATTTTAGGAAAATATAGTTACTGTAGTTTTCATTATAAACAAATAACAAAATCTCCACCATAGCCAAACTATATTTCCTAATGAATGTAAAGTCAGCAATTAGTTGCTGGCAATCATAGATACTAGGGAATTATTAGAGGGAAAAAAAGAGTGATATAATGTAGGTGAGGGATAAAAACACTGGAATGATGGGTAGGTTGTGAATGGAATAAAAATTAGAATTTAAGATTTCAATACCTAAAATAGAATTATATTCCCACAGGCCAAATCTTGAAAAATAAACTGGAGTATTTACATTTTACTTCTAAAAAGTGAGTTGTTAAAAAATTAACATAGTCAAGATCAGAATTCAGACATCAGCCTTCATAGATATATTACATATATACATAATCCTCTATTATGCCATTTCAAAAGGGGGTAATTTTTCACAGTACCCTCTAAAAAAAGATTTCTGCCTTTTCTTTAATTGTACATTATTGCCATCAATTAGTTAATAGAGTCCCATCATGGGCACATTTACTTATTTGAATCAACCATATAAAACAGGCCAAATAAAAGGTATAGACACACCAAAACAATAATACTGGAGATTCTGTCCACTATTTCACACACTGAATAGCTAGCTGCTCCAGAGTAAATGGAGGATGAGCAACAAAAACAGGAAGTTCCCTTCATCCATCCATTTCAATCACCATATGCATCTCAAACTGTGAGCATCTTGCCGCACTGCATGACTCCAATATTTGAAAACTATGTTTTCTTCTTAAAAATATATATACAACATTGCCATTAAGCACAAACCAACTTTTTCACATAGTTCATCTGAAGATACTGGTATGTTCCAAGTCTGGAGAAAAGACATGGTGGCACACAACACACTAAGACAGTGTGTTTTGATGACTTATGTCCAACTGAAGGATTTTCAAAAGCAATTTTAACTGTTCCTAATTTCTATCCAAGAAGTTCACTTTATATCCTAATTCATTCTTAAACAAGAAGCAACTGTTCTTCAATAGTTTCCAATCAAATCAGAAATCACACGTTGGGGGCGCCTGGGTGGCTCAGTCAGTTGAGTGTCTGACTTCGGCTCAGGTCATGACCTCGCAGTTCCTGAGTTCAAGCCCCGCGTCGGGCTCTGTGCTGACGGCTCAGAGTCTGGAGCCTGCTTTGGATTCTGTGTCTCCCTCTCACTCTGCCCCTTCCCTACTCATGCTCTGTCTCTCTCTGTCTCTCAAAAATAAATGAACATTAAAAAAAAAAAAAACACACGTGGAGCATGGAGAACAGAGAAAGCAAGGGGGAAATAAATACGTGTGTGTGTATACTTTTAATATAAATCAATATACATAATGGTTTGTTAAAAATGAAATTTATGTAAGGTTCATACTCTAATTTACCTCCCCCAACTAACTACTTGTATTAACCCCAGGTTTCCCACCCTAGAAGGAATGGGCCTAATTAGGCTCATTAACTATAAACTAAATAGCCTTTATATTATAGGAGATCCCCATAATTACATTAATTTTACTTTTTAAGGATAAGGAAAGCTTTCCTTTAAAGGCCCTTGAAAAAACAAGTGTCTTGATTAACATATCAGCACTGATTAAGAACAAGAGTAGTCAGGGGCACCTGGCTGGCTCAGTCGGTTAAGCATCCGACTTCAGCTCAGGTCATGGTCCCCCGGTTTGTGGGTTCGAGACCGAGGTCAGGCTGTGTGCTGACGGCTCAGAGCCTGGAGACTGCTTCAGATTCTGTGTCTCCTCCTCCCTCTGCCCCTCCCATGCTCATGTTCTGTCTCTCACTCTCTCTCAATAATAAACAAACATTGGGGAAAAAAAAAAACAAGAGTTTTTAGTCAGAAAGAGTTCTTAGAAAGAACACCCCACAAATACCAAACAAGTACACATATTACTCTAGAGAACACATGGAACAGAAATCCAACAGTCAAAAGGTCCTGGTTCAGATTATCTGAGAAAGGCAGAATTTTCATTCCACCCTAATCTATGGGCTTCTGGAAGACAGACCCAAATAATTTATGTCTGTCCCTTAATAAGACCTGAATTCACCAAACCACAACTCTTAGTGATGCTCTGGTGATGCTCTAGAACCAGCGTTAGCTATGTAGACAGAATGGATTTTCCAGACCTTATACTTATTCCTCTGTATCGCAATTATATGGAGCACCATTAAATTACTGAATACGAGCTCCTTTTGGAAATCTGACTCAAGTTTTATACCCAAACAACTAGGATTACCCACTCCAAATCCAAAAAATATTTATCAAAGGGTACAATGACCTTAATCTTTACTTATTATTGTTCTGTGCATAGTAGAGGATATTCTTAAATAGCCCTAACAATGACATTATGTAAAAGAAGTTGGCACACACTCAATACCCCTCTTTCTCAAGTAGAGAAAAATACTAAAATGAGGACTCAAATGAATTTATATGGTAAACAAAAAATATAAAAACAGTAAAGCAAATCACTAACACACTGGGCATTATGAATTAGAACAAATACACAGAGAGCAAAAATTCTATAGTGTTACTACCCTGCATCTAATATATATGCTTTATTTAACATTCGGTCTAAATTGTTTGTTTCAGTATTTATGAATAAAAACTTAAATACAATGGAAAAAAACAAAAACAAAACAGGGCATCATCTTCCACTTTGTTATATCAGTCAGAAACGTGCCCTAACAAATATAGTCTACAAAAATGTTTTCCTCTGTCCCTTATTTTGAGTTGAACCATCACTTCCCTATGAGACTTCATCCTCTGCTACTCACAGCTTCATAAACTGAAAAAGTGTTTGAAAGGGTTAGGCCCATTAGTTCTCATACTTTATATTCTAACTTCTAAACCACTTTCCTAACAATAAATTATACATACTACGATTGAGAGGAAAAACAGGTTTTCATAATGATACCCTTTACTTTTTTTAAATCTACTGAAACACCATGCTTCAAAAAGCATTAGAAACATGAAATTCATTCTGATGTTTTAAAAATTATAGCATGTGACCTTAAATTTTTAAATAGTAATGTAATCATTTCTCTAAAGATTGCTGGTTAACAATTTTTACAGTGAAGACACTAGGGAAATCATGATATCTGCTGACTTTTTAATAAAAATGACATCTGTATCAGTTGAACATGTTTTTCAATGTTTTATAAAAATTTCCACGTAAGTATAGACCATAAAATAATTGATTATTGAGTACTGGATGTTGCTTTCTGATTGTAAATGTACTTAAAAAAAACAAAACAAACAAAAAAAAAACTATCTAGGGTTGCCTGGGCTGCTCAGTTGCTTAAGTGTCCGACTTCAGCTCACATCATGATCTCTCAGTTCGTGGGTTCGAGCCCTGTGCCAGGCTCTGTGCTGACAGCTTAGAGCCTAGAGCCTGCTTCTGATCTGTGTCTCCCTCTCTGTCTGAGCCTCCCCACCCCCATCCCTCTCGCCCTCTCTCTCTCTCAAAAAAAAAAAAAAAAAAAAAAGACAAAAAAAAATTTACAAAGAAAAACACTATCTATATTTAAGTTATCAAATTTAAGCCTTCTTTTTCACACTATAGGTGACCATAACAGCCATTCTACTTTGTCTTCTCTTCACCAAGTTAATCAGTCCCATTTCTTTCCATCAACTCCCTCATTATGCCCTGGTTTATATCCTGTAAATAGCAGTATTTTTTTTTAATGTTTATTTTACTTATTTTTGAGAGAGAGACAGTGCAAGCAGGGGAAGGGCAGAGAGAGAGAGAGGCATAGAATCTGAAGCAGGATCAGCATTGTCAGCACAGAGCCCGACACGGGGCTCAAACCCACAGTGAGATCATGACCTGAGCCAGAGGCGGCCACAACTGAGCCAACCAGGTGCCCAAAAGCAGTAATTTTTCAAAGAGAAAGATCTGAAGCAAATAAGGTAAAAATTAAAACTTGTTAAATCTGCATGGCAACTATATTAGCGTTTGGTACATTATTTTCTGAAATTGCAAGTATTCTTGAAATATTCCATAATTAAAAGTTTTAATAAACACAGAAGAGAGTTTACTAAACACTAAAAGTTTAATAAACACTAAGAGAGACAATAGTTGTAAAAGCATCAAACTGAAAGCCAAATTGTAGGTTCTGAAAATACTATCTAAAAATTCTCAGGTTTATGAAAGATTAAACATGAACACTGAGCATCTGGATGCTTATTTAATATTCCCACCCACAATGTGCTTCAATGTCATTTAAGGTAATAGTTCATAAGAGGTCTCCAAATATTTGAAGTAAACTTTTTAAAAGTTTAAAGGGGACAAGATGAACACAATATAAAAGATTATACAAGCCCACTGCAGCAGCACACCTTAATTGTAGATCATTTGTAAAGGCAGCTGCAAAAACTTGGGAAACACCAGGCTCATCATGTGAAAAAGTAGAAGTGGTAATCTAATTAAGGAAGACTGAAATCTAATCAATTTTCACAACCATCTGAACAACAACAACAAAAAAGGTGTTAACTAAAGTGTTCTTTATCCCACTTTTTATTCAACACTGATAAAAATATATAGCATCTGTTGGAAATACTTTTATCCATTCATTAGTTCAAGAAAAATTTATTCAGTGGACATACAGTGGTAAATTGCTGAAGTGAAATTGTCCCCTCTCTAATATTTTCTTCTCTTTTGGATCATTTCTGAAGCCTAAAAATATGCTATGGAGGCTTCCATATTTAAAACCTAACCGACTCCACAGCCCTCTCCCATTAATACCCTACTTTTTTTTAGCTTATCTGCAATAAAAATGCCACTCCAATCAAACCAACCTCCACTGTTAACTTCCACTGTTCCACCAAAAGAGCTATTAACGTCACAATAACCTGAACACTGTCAAATTCAATGTTACTTCTCAGTCCTTATTTAATCCTTGTCAGTTTTTGACGCAGCCCTTCTAGATACAGTGGCTTCACTTGGCATTTAGGACACCAGTATCTCTTGTTTTTTCTCCAGCAATACTGGCACTTTTTTGTCCTGTTGGTTCCTCCTCATCCTCCTTTAAACATTGCTGTGCCTCAAGATCAGAGAGCTCAGACCCCATTCTCCAGCTACGCTGGAGATCCCATTCAGGGGATCCCATCCACTCTCAAGACTTTAAGTATCATTTATATCCTAATTCCAAATTCTTATCTCCATTCTGTATATCTCACCTGTACTCCAGATTTGCATACCCACTACCTCTTCCACAGCTCCACCTGGATGTCTAATAGGTTAACTCAAACTTAAAAATGTCAAAATTGATCTCCTGCTGCAAATCTCCTCCTGTGGTCACGTCACTTGAATAAATCACAACTCCATTCTGCCTGTTTCTCAGGCCAAAAAAACTTGTAGTTATACTTTACTCCATTCAATTCATCAGCAAATTCTCCCAACTCTACCTTCAAAATATATTCAGAATCTGACCACTTCTCACCATTACCCTGTAAGACTACCTATAGTCTACCCTACAGACTATTACAATTGCCTAGTCTCCCTGTTTTCACCCTTACTCTCTAACAATTTAATTTCCACACATAAACAAGAATCATTCTTCCCAAAAACAGGTAACATTTGTGGCTCCCCTCTGTTCAAAACCCTCCAAAGGTTTCACATATCTCTGCATAAACTTCAAAATGCTTAAAGAACTTGGCTTTCTCCTATACTTTGATTTGATCTCCTATAACCCTCCTCCTTGCTCATGCTGGGGCATCCACACCGGCCTTCCTTCCAGTGATATAAACTGTAACAAGTAGATCCCCCTGCATAAGCACTCCTCTCCCACAGGCCACATAGGTAGCTCCTTCATTTCCTCAGGTCTTTGCTCAAATGTCTCTTTACCAGAGAAGCCTCCTCTGACCACCTTACAGCACCTCTTCCTTGATCCTTCTCTTGCATCCAACTCACTTACTTGATGGTACCTAACACATAACAATGTTGGCTGTGTTATTTGTTAACTTCACCCAATAGAATATGAGCCCCATGAGGGTGGGAACATTGTTTTGTTCACTGCAGTATCCACACCACCTAAAATAGTGTTTGGGGTACAGCAGGTTCTCAATAACTATTTGTTTAATGGATGAATGGATGAACTGACAGAAAAGATAAAGGGAGGTACAAAGCGACCACAAAAAAAGGGCAGTATTTACAGGTCTGGTATATATCTATGTGTGTATATACACACACACACACATATACATACATACATATATATATATTAATATTTACATCTTTATTTCAAGACCTCAAAAATATTTTTCATATAAATTATTTAATTAATTTTAGTCCTTAAAAAGAGATAAGATAGTTTACAAACTAGTAAGTTTTCTCACAAACAGAAGAAATAAAATCTAACACAATTTATTCAACTCATGATGCCATCCTTCTCAAAGAACTCAAGAATTTATACATGCAGAAATTTAATTCTGAAATTAATATTTGGGTATTTTCTAAATCTCAAGCTAAAAAAGCACAAAACAAAAAGGAATGGTAAAAGTTGACAGTTGCTAGAAAACCTAGGGTAAGAACAGGCTCAGAAGGAAAACCTCAGAAGAATGTACAAACAGCTTTCACTCACCTGATATTTCTTAACTAGAATTTCTATTATATCCAGGCTGGATAGACTATGGTGAGCAAAATCAATCTGGTACCTATCCTTGTGAAGCTCACAGTCTAGTGAAGACAGGCTGATTAAACAAGCTATCTCAATACAAAATAAGACTTTTAAAAGGGGGCAGTAAAGAGTTTACCAGAACACAGAGCAGGTACATCTAGCCTAGCAAGAAAGGAAGTGGGGAAAGAGAAGCAGGTTTCTTATATTGACACTTCAAGGATGAAGAGTCAGCCAGGTAAACAGGGCAACATAGAGAGTAAGAATACTTCACGTTCAAGGAACAAAAAGATGATCCAGTGTAGTGGTCAAGGAATAATGTGACAAGAAATGGAGCTGGAGGAAGAGCAATCAGGTCATGAAGGGCCATTTAAGTCATGCTGTTTAGAAATCATTCTGACAGTAAAAGAAATCTCCAAGCGAGTTTTGACTCAAGCTGTGTTTAATAAGAGTTACTACAACTGCAGTGAAGGGAATAGACCACAAAAAGACAAGACCAGAAGCAGAAAGATACTGGTGGCAGTAATGCAGAAAAAAGTCCTGGTGCCAAGGACTGTGGCAGTAATGCAGAAAAAAGATGAAGGCTTGAAGGGTTCCTAAACTGAAATACTAGTAGTGATTCAGAGAAAAGTGGATAAATCCAAGTGTTTAAGTCAAATCTATTTGGCTTACTCTAATTATCTGTGTTTGTGGTGGGAGAAGAGGGGTGGATGGGAGGGGATGCAAAGTCCAAGACTGACTTCCACAATTATAGATCAGGTTCACAATACAATTAATACTGAACTAGGGAAAAGTTAATAGTAATTATGGTAATATCACAAGTTCAATCTCAAACAAGTTGAGTTTGAGATATCTGTATGACATTCAAGTAGAAATGGTCAGTAGGAATTGAATACTCAGGTGAAGAGTTCAGGACTGAGGTCTGCTTTCAGGATATAAAAATGAAAATTATCAGGAATACAACAGGAATAGTTAAAAATCACCTAAGGATCTGTGAAGACTAAGAAGATGGCAGCGGTAGAAGAACAGAAGCCTTTAAAGAATAAATGGGTGGAAAAGCTTGACAGAGGAAATTATGACTAGTAGAAGGCCAATAAAGGCCAAGGAAACACCAGAATACAGTATTTCTGAAACAAAGCAGAGAGTTTTAAGAAAGAGGTATGGTCAACCATGTCAAATGCTACCAAGAAACATGGCAAAATGTCCACTGGATTTAGACTTTCAATAATGTTCTTCCATTGTTCTGTTTCTAATAAATACAAAGAGAAGAGCTCTGAAAAACTGGAGTTAAATCAGTCATTTTGCAAACTCCCCAACAGCTATTTTTTCTCCAAACTAACACCAAAATCAGTGACTAGGGATAGCAACTTTTTCACTTTCTAAATCAGTGACAAAGCCTCTGCTTTACTTCAAGTTGACCAGGACAGCACTCACTGGTATTAGCATTTTTCCTCACCTCAAGTCAATTCACTCAACAGTCTCACAAAGCCAGCATCTTGACAGTCGTTTCCAAGACTGCAGTAGTGTATGTCTTGCTTTTCCCCAATATTTTGCATGGTTCTTAGCCTATACCAAGGAACTCTGAGAATATATATTCAGAGCATTAATTTGTGACTCTTTCTAGAAGTAATCTTTAGGTTATCCCTTGTGTCCCCATCTCCAGGGTACAGACAGCACTAATATTTTGCAAAGCTTCCTTCACTCTTAAAAGAATGCTTCTTAGCTACACAGAACTGAGTAACTTGGTAGTCACTGAATTAATTTCAAAATAACTAGCAACTGTTTAACAATACTGGGAAACATTAAAACTGCCTCTCTACTCCATAGTCCTGACATTAATTCCCTCCCTTCTTTTGAAGTTCTGCTTTAATAGGACAGAATAGAAAATTAAGAGGCTTTTGAATTCATATGGTTTAATGCAGAAGTTTCCAATATGAACTGGTTGTATTGGAATCACTGGGGAGTTACCTGAAAAGACATTTCTAGACACCATCCCCAGAAATTTTGATTCAGTAATGTTGAGAATCTTTGGTTTAGTTATTAAATAACTATGTGTGAACTTTATCTCCTTCAAATATAAATATTTCTCAGCAATTAGCTTATTAAAACATATTCTGAGAATGTTTACTGTTACCAAAAATTACTTTACTACGTTCTTAGGTACCTGTTCTAAATTCCACCCTTATTTTCCACATCAGCTTCAAACTTTTAATAACAAATGCACTTCCCAACAATTCTCTCTGAAGAGTGAATCACAGAAGTGGAGGTAGACAAGCCCCAAACTCCTAAACCAGAAAGATAAAATAGGACTCTATTTTAATTTACAAAGGTTTCCAAGAGTTAAGTCTGTTCAAGTTATAATGAGGAGAGGGAAAATGACATAGTAGGAAGAAAGTAAAATAAAAATAATGAGAACTGAGTTCAGATGTCAATTTTTGTTTGATGATAAAAAATCAGCTCACTTCTCTGGGTATCAACTTTCTGATTAACGAAATAAAGAGGAGCTTCAAAATGACTTTTTATTCCCCTTTCAGGGCAAATGACCTGATTAAACTGAAATATTCAAAGATGGATTGAACTGCATTAAATCTGAATAATAGAGTTTCATAAATAAGACAGCCTGTATAACTGATTATCATTAACAGCAGAAAAATGAAACTGAACACCCATCAGGCACACTCAAACATGCTCCCTTGCTCATCTATATGCAAAGTGAGGACTTAAATGAGATGGTACATGTTGAATAAATAAACATTTATATAGGAACGTCTACTATGAGCTGGGCATTATACAAGAAATAAGATCTAGTACCTACTTTAAAAAACTTTATAGAAGGAGATAGACACATAACACCTACCTTCTCATGATTACTAACTACGTAAGATACCTTTCCTCCTTGGTAATTATGCATTTTTTTCTTTCCATAAATGTTGTTAAAATTTCAATTTCAGGTAGATATCTTCTCAAAGTTGAAAACTGTGCCGTATTTATATGAAGACATACATTGCACTGAAAGGGCTTACGCTAACTACCTCCCCAATGAAGGTACTATGGGACAAAAAATTTACTTGTCAATAAGTACCATACATGTTTCTGATGAATATGCTTTGTGTGCAGAATTCTTATGAATTATAAGTCATTTACACATAGGAGATCCAATGTGGCCAATGTAAAAACTGGAAAAATAAAATCTTTCTTTTCAGGTAGAAACTGATTTCCAATTGTGAACTTTGTATTTAAGCCAACTCGGCAAAAAGAAAAAATTACTCTTAACTGGCAAAACATTGGCATGTATACTCTCATTTTGATCAAAGGAAAATCAAGTCATGCCGTTCAAGGACAATAATCTGCCCCTCCTTAGATGCCAGTTACATGTAAACATTGACAATAACTTATTCTCATGAAAACCTTTACTTTGGTCCACTAGAGATCCACGACATGAAAAGGAATCCTAGTTAAGATCCTCTATTAAACTTTCCATAGAAAGTTCCGAATTAGAGACACTCTCTCTTGATTTCCTAGGCCTAGCACAGTGCCTGGCACATATGAATGAATGAAATGATAAAAGAAAACTGTTCAGCAGGGATCAAGAAGGCTAAATCATGAAAAATTCATTCAAATAAGATTATATAGCCTATGCTTAATTGGCATCTCTAAGAGCACTCTTCTTATGTGAGACTATTACAGCCGTCATTAAAAATAAAAGATGTATGAACAAGTTCAATGCAGAGTAGAATAGCTGAATTCCTAACTTTTCCTAACACTCCAAAAATGAGAAAAAAAAAATATTTCAACCCATGAAACATGAAATCTAGTGATGGAGATACTGGCTATTCAATCTAACCTTACTTGTAAAAAGAAAACATGATCACTAGTTGGAGTGAACACGTGATACCAATCACATCAAACTTTTAGTTACTGCTAAAATTATGCTTCTTTTAAAAAACCAAATAACAGCAGATTACACGAACACACTGCATTCAATGAATAAGTTAATTTATGATTAAAAGACTTATTCATTTATTTTATTTATTTTTTTAATATGAAATTTATTGTCAAATTGGTTTCCACACAACACCCAGTGCTCATCCCAACAGGTGCCCTCAATACCCATCATCCCCTCCCACCCACCACCCTATCAACCCTCAGATTGTTCTATTTTTAAGAGACTTTTATGGTTTGGCTCCCTCCCTCTCTTTTTTTTTTTCTTCCCCTCCCCCATGGTCTTAAGTTTAAAAGACTTTTTAATACAACTTACAACTGCCCACGTACTCACAACACGTCCCTTACATGCGCACACACACACATTTACTTATTTCAAAATGAACATTCTAGACTCGTCGATTGCACCCTCAATTCACCATGGTCAACACCCTACCCAGACTATTTACTTTTCAGTGTGAGGGTAAAAAATACAAAGCAGATTTTTCTCTTAAAAAGCTATATGAGGTAAACGAAAAAGTTACCACGGCTTTGTACCGGGGGGGGGCCCCCCCCCAACTGAAGGAAACAAATTACGCACAGGAAGGAAAAACCTCCCCATCTGGTCATCACCTAGTGGTCTAACACCTGTAAAATATACGGCTAGGGTGATTTTTTGATCACCACCCCCACCTACAAACTCCAAAGTGGACGAGACTGTCGGAAACCAGGGATACAACTTCAGGCCCCAAGGGGGGATGACAGCTCGTGGCTTCCCTCGGAGATCCGAGGGGGCTGTCCCGTAGCGTCGTCCGCCCCCAAGTCTCTGCCTCCCGCCAGCTGCCCTCCCCTTCCCACCTCCAGCTCCATCTCCTCACCTTTCGGCCCCAGCTCACGCGCTTCCCATCACTCGGTCAGCTCCTACCTCCGCGCCTACCTCCCTTTCGTTTTCATTTTTACTTCCCACGCCGGGTGGGGAGCGAAGAGAGCTGAAGATTCCGGTGGGCAGCTGCACCGTTGTGCCTTCTTCCGCACCTCAACCTGGGCTCGCCGGGGTCGCTCCCACTAAAAGAGTACAGCGCCCCGACCACCAGACAGACCTACAAACCCGGAGAGGAGGAAGGGGGCGGAGCAGGCGCGGACCTACACGTCACCCGCCCGGCAGCGGCGCCAACGTCGGCACGTCAGCTCCCTCCTGCCCCACCCCGTCCGCGTGCGCGCCGCCGCCCCGCCTCCTGCCCGCTGAGCTGCGAGAAAGACCCAGCCGGAGCCGAGGGCGCTCCCCCAAACGGGCACGGGCGCGGACGCGCGCGTTCCCAGGACTCCTTGGTCAGGTGGGTGTCCTTACAGGGCCGGACCTACAGCCTCTCGCTCACCACCTCAGAGCCTGTCTCTGCAATTACTTGAGTTCGCTGCGTCTTTTCCCTGGTTCTTCTCCCTAAGATGAAGACAAAGAAGTAATAATTCCTATTAAGATACAGGAGGGAAGAGCAGTATGAGGAACCGGGTAATTGCCATCTTCACCAGCCGGAGCTCCCGGCTACTGGACACTTTATATACGGTTCCCTGGACTCAGGTTCGCTTTCCTTAAACTTTCTTAGTCCTCACCTTAGTTCTCTTAAAAGTTATCTCTGCTAGCGGGTCCTTTGGTGGGACAGCCCACACCAAAAACACAATGTCTGAAGATTCCCTGGCTCATTTGCAAAGACAGGAAGATGATATCAAGAAAAATTAACTAACCTCAAGAACTGCCTGGTGTATGTGTACACAGTTCTAGACTAAACATCAGGGATGTGAAGATGGCATGACTTAATGTGCTGTGGCTCCTTAACTTTCCAACTTGCCGTTCTCATAACGAATGCGTCTTGATGCCTAGTGGAACTGTGTTTTATAGAGAGGCAGTCAACAGTGATCCAGTTAATTCCTCATTGGCCAAGCCATAACCGGAGTTCTACGTTCAGTCTAGATTGAGCATGTTAAAAAAAAAAAAAAAAAGAAAGAAAATGAAAGAAAGAAAGAAAGAAAGAAAGAAAGAAAAAAAGAAAAAGCAAAACCTCAGAAAAGTTGGAATTATTTCGGAGGAGAGCTGATGACAAAGAGAACCCCAAAACGTGACAAATAAAAAAGTACTGGTTGAAAAGTACTGGATAAAGACTCATCATGTGACATAATTTGTTTCATGTCTCAAGAAAAGCAGACTTGAGAGAAACATTTCAGATCTTGAAGATCCCCTTCTAGCACTAGTCAAATAAGTTGTCTGCCTTAGGATGTGTGGATGCATCAACCACCAGATTTGACCTTAGATTCCAAGGCTTATTTCAGAGGCACTAGGTGCAGGGGAGCCATACATCAAGAGCAGAATTAGTTCCTGGTTTTATTAAAGTTATTTTTAACCTTGAGATCGGATAAGCCCTTGGTCCCAGACTTCAAAGAATTTACAGGTTAGTTTATGAGACAAGATAAATGTATCAAAAGATAAATAATGACAGGGAACCACATAATAATGAGCGGTACTAACAATAAGTGCTAGGAATTCACATGATAGATTGTTCTCATCACAGTTCCAGAGACTTAAGGGAGAAGAAGGAAATTGAAAATGGACCCTGCCTAAAACTGCCCTAGAACTAACCAAATGCAGCCCTTTACCCTTTAAACATGGTGGCATGCAGTAAGTGCAAAATATATACCAGATTTTGAAACTTAATACCAAAAAAAGGTAAAATATCTGAATTCTTATATTGAGTATATAAGATCCATGTCATGGATCTTCTATGTTGAAATATTAGCATTTGGCATATATTGAGTCAATATATTAAAAGTAATTTTAACTTTATTTTTTTATGTGGCTAGTAAGATTTTTTAAGAGATTTTTTTTAGTTTATTTATTTATTTGTTTTGAGAAATATGGAGACAGTGCGAGCAGAGAAGGGGCAGAGAGAGAGGGAAAGAGAGAACCCCAGCAGGTTCCGCACTGTCAGCACAGAGCCCGATGCAGGGCTCAAATTCACAAACCATGAGATCATGACCTGAGCCTAAACCAAGAGTTGGATGCTCAAATGACTGAGCCACCCAAGCACCCCTAGAAAGTTTTAAATTACATAGGTGGCTTGCATCATTTTTATTAGACGGCCCTGGCCTAGAGGGTAATACACTTCATTGATCTCTAAGAACCATCTTTATCCTCTGTGTAATCCCTGGAGGGTTTTCCAAAATGTTGGTGGAGGGGCACCTGGGTGACTCAGTTGGTAAGCATCTGACTTTGGCTTAGGTCATGATCTTGAGGTTCATGAGTTCAAGCACCACATCAGGCTCTGTGCTTACAGCTCAGAACCTGGATCCTTCTTCAGAGACTGTGTCTGCCCCTCCTCCACTCATGCTCTGTTTCTCTCTCTCTCTCTCTCTCTCTCTCTCTCTCTCTCTCTCAAAAATAAACATTAGAAAAAATTTTTTTGAATGTTAGTGGAAAGGCAGTCTGATTGCAGGACTCCCAATGAAGAGAAAGAAGATTGTCCAGGAAGTATGCCATGAGCAAAGACAAGGAAACAAGACTGCAGATTTACTCTATGAAAACAAGTAACCTGTTTGTCTATAATAGAAGGTTCTTATTGGAAGGTAGTGACAATAAAGTTAAAATTAGATAACAACTAATCTGTAAGAAGATTCAATTTTTAAGGAATTGAGTGAGTACTTTAGGCAATCAGGACTTTGGCAGTTAGGGAATGGGAATCTATGATTCTCTTGGCAATATTGAGTAGGATGGGTTGAAATTAGTGGGTGGCTGGACAACCAACTAAAACTCGTACTTTAAAAGATATTCCAAAAACAAGAGGGGATTGATTTAAAGAAATTATAGTAGCCCTGCCTCTTATCAAAGGTTTCCCTCTCTGCTGTTTTAGTTACCTGAGGTCAACCACTGCTTGGAAGCAGATGATCCTTCTTCTGAGATATCATCAGACGGTCAATAGTATCCTAATGCTATGTCACAATGCCTGTGTCATTCACTTCACTTCATCTCATCACCTAGGCATTTTATCATCTCACAACAAAAGAAAAAGGGTGAGTACAGTATAATAAGATATTTAGAGAGATAGAGAGAGAGAGAGAGGGAGACTGCATCCACATAATTTCAGTTACAGTACATTGTAATTATTCTATTTTATTATTAGTCATTGTTAATCTCTTACTGTGCCTAATTATAAACTAAACTTTATCATAAGTATTAATGTATTGAAAAAAACAGTGCATACGGGGTTTGATATTATCATTAGTTTCAGGCATCCACTTGGGCAGTCTTGGAAGTATCCCCCACAGGTAAGGGGGGATTACTATATAGCACATCTCTAAAGTAGAATACTTTGTAGGCATTAAAAAAAGTATAACATGAATCTATATTGCTTGATATGGAAATATATCAAGGAGTACAACTAGTAATTTGCAAAATAATACATATACAACATGAACCCATATATGTAAAATTATATACATGTGTGTATGTAACTAGATCATTTGAGTAATAGTGCCTTAATTTTCTCAAAATCATCTCAAAAACAGAAAATCTCAAGGTAGAAGTGTTTCCAGCATATTTTCAGTGGCTCAACAAAGTCATCCAAGGGTTGTCTCTTTTCATCAATATGTTCTAGCATCCTTAGCATGCTAGCCTCTCATTCTCAGCCTTATCTCTTCAGGGATTGTCAGAATGGGTTGATATGCTCCAGACTCATTCATTTCTAGCCCTTTAATCTCTTAGTGTCTCCTTCAGTATGCATGTCCACTAGGTCTGCTCAGCTCACCAGTGTCCCACAGCCTTGGTTTCTAGGCCTTTTGTGTTTCACATATTCTCAGTCCACTGTTCCCCCCTTCTTTTTGCCAACCCCAACTTACAACATTGTGTCTTAAAATTCTATCATTGCTGTACTCCAGTGCAGTTCCTTACCTGTACTTGGCACTTAACCTCTGGGGGATGCTGATTTTTTAAAAAAATTTTTTTGTAATGTTATTTATTTTTGAAACAATGCGAGAGACAGAGTGCAAGCAGTGGAGGGGCATACAGAGGAAGACACAGAATCCGAAGTAGGCTCCAGGCTCTGAGCTGTCAGCCCAGAACTCGATGCGGGGCTTGAACTCACGAACTGTGAGATCATGACCTGAGCCGAAATTAGACGCTTAACCAACTGAGCCACTCAGGCGCTCCTGGGGGTTGCTGTTTAATGATAGACTCAATTCTAAAATGAACTTCTGCAGTCTTTTTAATAAATGATGATGGTAAGGGAAAAAAAATTAGATCACTACCATGGCAGACACTATTAGTTGCCTACCCCATCACCATTTTTCTCCTCTTCCTTAATAAAATTAATTTTTTAAGTTAGCAAACAACTAAAGAAATGTAACTTCTGTCCACTACCCTGGAAGTAATTCTATTTACCTTTGAATAAGAATTTTGTAGAGATGGTCATGTGACCAAGGGACAGTTGGCTAAGGGGATTCTGCAGTAAGTTTTATCCAAGTGGCAAAATACAGGCTTATAAAATATAGAGAGCTCTTCTTGGCTTATTGTTCAAGATGGTGGACTTCGCAAACATTTTGCCTGATGTTCTTTCCTATACACTGCTAAAATAAAAATGTAGAAAGAAAGAAAAACTGAGGAATAAATAAAAGAGTAAATTTATGTGTGTTTGTATGCATGTACTTATGAGAAGAGAAGGATGATAGATGGAGAAGAGGAGAAAAGTAAATGAAACTTCAACAATTTCCCAGAAAACAAAAGTAATAGTAGAGGTTTGACTAGGAATAACACCCAAAACCATTGCCAAAAAATACAATGAAGGAGCTACAAAAGAGTTGGTTGAGGCATGGCAGAGAGCAGAAACGAGACCAAGAGCTAAAAATGGGGATAATGTTCTAAATGTGGTACACTTGACCTAGGTACCCCACATATTTCTTTCTTTCATTCATACACAACTGAGAGCAGGCAGAGACACCTGACCAACACAGAAACCAAAAAAGACCCCAAAAGTCTTCTTGAAATGAGTTGTGTAAATAGTACAGAGGAAGTGAAAGCTTTTACGTAGACAGCACAGAATAATACCATTCTTGTTCTGTCATTCGGGGCCAGCATCTAGAGAGGTAGTCACTTGCCTACTCATCCTAAAGTAAAACCTGATATTTAGCATTCCTGGTCCTGTCCTACCCAACCCAGCCACTTATTCACAACTCCTAAACAGGAGAGAGAACTAGAAGACGTCCTCCTTATTAAAAGCAAAGGAAAAACCACATCAATGACCAGTTTCTGTATACTTTTAAATATATATTTTATATATTTTAAGTTTTAAATTAAATATTAAGCTGTCAAAATAATTCAGATGTACTACACCTAGGATTGAAAGAAGAAAGGGAGGTAGGAAAGGAGAAAGAAAGGGTGGCCAAAGAGGAAAGATATAAGGAAAGATACATAAAATCATCTTTTTTTTAAGTCATCAACAAGGTTAATTCCTGCTCAAAGTCAAGGAGAATGGAGACTGATTTAATGTCTTTGGAGATTTACGTAATTGATGAATTGGAAGCAATTTTAGTAGCCTGCTAGAGATGGAACCAGATGGCAAATGTAAGACAGTAAATGAGAAATGAGAAAATGACAACAAGAATGAGAATCAGTTTTGTCTAATACATGCATGAAAAAAGCAGAACAACGGAGGAAATACTAGGATCCAGAGAAAGACTTTTGTCTGTGTGTGTTTTTAAGATAGAAAAACAAACATACAAGGTATTGATAGAAAGAACCTATGAGATGAGTTAAGTAAAGATACAATGAGATGAAGTGAAGACATACAACAATACACCCAAGACCATAGGTGAAGTTGTTCTTAACCTTGGTAGAGAGATATATTTCCTGTGAGACAGGGCAGGAGTAGACAATACTTGAAAATACAGGAAAACTTTAAAGAATTAAGGAAAGTATAGCTGTAAAAATTTCAAAGTTGACTATACAATATGAAAAGTATTCTTCTTTTAGCAGCCTTGAAATTATGGCTTGTTCAGTGACTGAATGTTCTTAACTATTTCCTATAATATAAGATACACTAAATTTCCATAACTTCTTATAAAATAAAGACAAAAAACAATTTCAAGGATGCCGCCCTAGGTTAGGTTTTAGAAAGCAACACTACCCAGTCATTATAACCTATGAAGTGAAAACTACAAGTCAGAGAGTTCTCATTGGCTAATTTGACTTGATATCTCATTAGTTGCCCAAATGCCAGGTGACAACTTATTACACGTGTGAGTATGCATATGAATGTAAGTTTTGTGTGCATAAATGTGATTTTGAAGAAAGAAGATTAGGGGTAGTTAAAACATATCAGTTTTAGCTAGGCTTTTCATATCAGAAGTTAGGTTTGCCTTTCTTATGCAAGCAAATCACCCACCCAAAGTTTGAGGCCGAAACGTATTTATTCCTTAAAGCACTGTGTGGGAATGGAAGAATCACACCCTGCCAACTGTTGCCATTCTGTGATTCTCCAAATGGATAAGTTAGGGCGTTGTTTAGGCTGTATATGAGACCCAGAATAACCAGTAGCATTAGAGTTTTCATCTCACAAAACAGGATAGGTGGGTAATTGTAGTTTTGCAAGCTCCTTGGGAGCATCCCAGGTATAATCTGAAACTGGTCCATATGTTTAGAGGGCAAGGAGAGACCAAAGAAAGAGGAAGTCCACTCTAGGCTGGTAAGTGGCAGTTTTAATAACCAAAGGGAACTTACATACAAGACTTGTTTTAGGGTACAACAAAATATGTGGATCCCTATATCCCCTGCCAAATCTTAGAAGTTTATATAGAGGCTTTAACTAGGTTCAGTCATGTATCCTTTTTGAATCGTCGGTTATCTCAAGGCTGTGTTTAGGGCAGCTTCTGGGAGCAGGAAGCCAAGCAGAACTCACATTCCAAAGATAGGGGACAGGGAGAGGTGCCTTTTACTGCCTGGGGTTCAGCTCGTGGGTCAACCAGCAGTCTTGTCTTTTCAGTCACCTCTCCCAACAGTAATCCTGGAACAGTACAGTTATGTTCGTAATTTTGTCATCCAGAGCCCCAGGTACTTTCTTGTTACTCTACCATTTCTAGGGGATTATTGTCATCTAATAATTTGAGATGACTTGCAACCGATTCCATATTCCAAGTAGCAGTCTGAGCAAGAGGAGGAACAGAGGGACACTTCTTGGGGACTGTGAGCTGAAAGTCACATGACCACACTTAGTTCCAAGGGCAGCTGGCAAATGTAGGTTTTATTTTAGATAACTATATATTCAGTTAAAATTCAGGAGTTCTATTACCATGGGAGATAAAGACATATTTGGAGACAAATGTTTCACCCACAATCCTTTTCCTTCTCAATTAAAGGGAACATACTGGTATTAAACAGATAAGGATAGCCTCTCTTCACTTCTTATCAGAACTGAGCCATGGGGAACAGAACAGAATATCAAGACTAACTTTTATCTCTTTTAAGCACATAAAAATTGAGCTAGTAAAAAATAGCAATATATAATGCTCAATCTTAATTATTTGAAGAATTAAATTTTTCTGAAGTTTAAACTGTTCTTAAGCATTTTTAATATGGTCAAAATGAAGTTTTCATTCATTCTACTCATAAGTAATTAAGCATATGTCATATAACCCACACTTTGTTAAGCATCGTGAACTTTCCAAAGAAAAGTGTGATATAATCTCTATTCTCAGGGAACTTTGAAGAACTTATAGTTTGAAAAAGAGACAAATTTAACACTCACAAGACTATTCAAGAACTATTAAGTGCTGAGTTGTGTGATACTTTATGAGTACAAAAGGAGTCTGAAATAAATACAGGCCACTGTTGGCCGCAGACGATTAAAAACCTTTGTGAGGGGCACCTGCATGTCTCAGTTGGTCAGCTCATGTCATGATCTCACAGTTTGTGGGTTCAAGCCCTGCATCGGGCTCTACACTGACAGTATGGAGCCTGCTTAGGATTCTCTCTCTCCCTCTATGCCCCTCCCCTGCCCTTGCTCTCTCTCTCAAAATAAATAAACATGAAAAAAAAAAAAACTTTGTGTAAAAGATGAAAATTGAGCTGGGCATATAAGAATAGATAGAATGTGGGGCGCCTGGGTGGCTCCGTGAGTTAAGCGTCCGACTTCGGCTCAGGTCATGATCTCGTGATTTGTGAGTTCGAGACCCATGTCAGGCTCTGTGCTGACAGCTCGGAGCCTGGAACCTGCTTCAGATTCTGTGTCTTCCCCTCTCTCTCTGCCCCTCCCCTGCTTGTGCTATGTCTCTCTCCGTCTCTCAAAATTGAATATATGTAAAAAAATAAAATAAAATAAAAGAATAGATAGAATGTATTTTATAAAACCTTTCATATGCAGTATCATGAAAGGTTTATTTGTAAGATTAGTTATAGAGAATAAAGGCATGTTGAATTTTAAGATTTCAAACTGTTACTAGCAGTAGCCTAAAAATGGCTGACTTAGTAGTCTATAAACAGGTTTTATTTCTGTTTTTTGCTCTATGTCATATCTATAAATACTAGCTTGACACTTAGTAGACACCAAGTATTTGTCAAATAAATATACTTTCTTTTAATACTTAATGTTTCCTTGGGGCACCTGAATGGCTCAGTGGGTAAAGCATCCAGCTCTTGATTTCAGCTCAGGTCATGATCTCACGGTGTGAGATCAAGCTCCTTGTGTGGCTCTGCACTGATATTGCACAGCATGGCCTATTTGGGATTCTCTCTCTCCCTCTCTCTCCGCCCCTCGCCCACTAGTATGCAGACACTGTCTTTCTCTCAAAATAAATAAATAAACATCCTAAAAAATACTTAGTGTTTCCTTTAGTATGTGACAAAGGACTTAAACTTTTTTTTTTAATTTTTTTTAACATTTTTATTTATTTTTGAGACAGGGAGAGACAGAGCATGAACAGGGGAGGGTCAGAGAGAGGGAGATACAGAATCTGAAACAGGCTCCAGGCTCTGAGCTGTCAGCACAGAGCCTGACGTGGGGCTCGAACTCACAGACTGCAAGATCATGACCTGAGCTGAAGTCGGCCGCTCAACCGACTGAGCCACCCAGGCGCCCCAAAGGACTTAAACTTTTAATGAAAGTGTAACTTCTTTTTCAAAATTGAGGTGTGCTAAAGTATACATATCTTAAGTGTACAGTGCTGTTTGCTGCCCCATGTGACTCCAAATCAAGATACAGATTATTTCCGATACTCCTTAATCCTCCCTTATAACCCACCCAGTCAGCATTTAAATCCCACCACCTCAGCCCAGCCACGCCAAAGTAGCCGCTATTTTGACTTCTATCAGTATAGATTACTGTTCCTGGTTTTGAAATCCACATAAATGAAATCATATGGTATGTTCCTTAACATTTTTTTCATGTTGTTGCCACACTGGCCTTAATTTATGAGGCTTGATACTTCAAAGAGATGTTTTCCATCCTCTATTTTAAAAGTCTTTTTTTATGGGAAAATCCCATAAAAGTATGAAAGGTGTTTATTATGTAGTAATATAATTAGAAGTGTCATTTATCTTTAAATTGCAAAGAGAGGTTATGTCCACTTTAAAAGCAGGCAATGTCAAGACAGCCTCCATCCTGCACCATTGTAGTACAGCTTGGTACTTCCAAAGTGATGGGCAAGTTAACTTGCTGTGACTTTTTTACTCTAACAAACCTGAAAATGCCCTGTGAGAAGTTTAGGCCAATTACGAAGTTAGAGGCACCATCCACACACAAAACCATTGTCACTTCTGACACCAACTGCAATTGTGCAGGAGGAAAAAGGGGGAAATGGGGGAGTTCTCCCAAATTCGTCTTCAGTTGATTTTTACATAGAGTCACAAAACTCACTGAAAGCTATTATACTCATGGCCATGGCTTATTAAAAGGAAAAGATACAGATTAAGATTAAAAGAAGTCACATGTAAAACAGAGTCTAGGAGACTTTTGAATACAGAGATTCAGTTGTCTTCTAGCCATGAAGTCAGTACACATTACTGTTCCATCATTGATATGTAACAGTATACATGGAGTACCGCCAATCAGGGAGGCTCCTCTGAGCTTGGTGCCCAGGATCCCCTAGGCATGATCGATTGATTGATTGCCCACTTGGTTAATCTCAGTTTCCAGGTTCACTGATACTATGTGACCTAAAGCCCCCACCCTATATCATATTTTGGTCTTTTTCACTGGCCAGTCCCCAACCTAGGACAGTATGAGTGTTGCCAGTCCCCAACCTAAATCACATTGTTAGATTTCTCAGTATGACCCAAGTCCCTCAGGTAAACTCCATCTTATAAGGCTGAAGGCAAAAGCCAGGCCTTCTCTTTGGGCAAGCTCTAATTCTTTACTGCACACCTCCTAAATCTTCACTTTTCTCATTGGAGAATTTGTCGTTTTCAAACCCTGCAATTAAATTGTTTTTCAAAAAATTTTTTTTCTCAACTACTGATTTTGTAAGTTCATATTTTAAAACATTCTGAATGATTATGAAGCGTCTCAACAGAGAATTAAGACTGGAGTAGGATTACTAACCTTTTCTTTTTCATCTAATTGTCCAATATATATCAAAATGAAGATTCTACCAGGCTTACTGACTTGTAATGCACTCTTTTTAAAGTTGGACAACAGCTAGAAGATAAAATTAAATGTTTTTCAGTAGACTATAATGCAAAAACTGATAATGACAGAAAAACGAAGTTGTTTAGTAACATTTCAGTGATTTTGGGGGCTTGGGGATTGGGTAAGGGTACAAGACTAGAGACTCTCCCTAGAGAGAATGTAAACTACCAAAGTTGTTAAAAATTGCCCCTATATTTTGAACATTCTTTACCTAATTGCAGAATTTACCTAATTTACCTAATTACAGAATTCATCACTGAGGAAGTAATACCAGTGTAATTTAAAATGAAACTATAAGGGGTGCCTATGTGTCTCAGTTGGTTAAGTGTCTGATTCTTGATCTCTGCTCAAGTCATGGTCTCGCTGTTGGTGAGATCAAGCCCCGCATCAGGCTCCGCACTATCAGCAGAGCCTGCTTGAGATTCTCTCTACCTCTCTCTGCCCCTACACCACTCATGCTCTCTCTCAAAATAAATAAACTTAAAAAAAATAATAAATAAAATGAAATTATGAGATTTAAACGTTAAGGTGCCACTTATTAACGTCAAGCTTTTCTTTAAAATAATTTTCGATTGGGGTCACCTAGGTGGCTCAGTGGTTGGGCATCTGGCTTTGACTCAGGTCATGATCTCACAGCTTGTGAGTTTGAGCCCCACGTAGGGTTCTGTGCTGACTGACAGCTCAGAGCCTGAAGCCTGCTTCAAACTCTGTGTCTACATCTCTCTCTGCCTTCCCCCTCTCTCTATCATACGCATGTGTACTCTCTCTCTCAAAAATAAACATTAAAATTTTTAATAAAAAAATGAATTTTTAATTGTATTTTGATGGGTTTAGCTCTCTTTCTAGTTTAGATATGAGTTGTAATTTTTTTGTTCTTTTTAAGATATGGTAGAGATATAGGATTTAGGTGACAAAGTAGGCTAGAGATTGAAATTCTACCCTAGCAGCTTAAGCAGGAAGGACACTTGAAATCAATCAAATCACAGGTCAGGCAGACAGTCATTATACTCATTGGTCAGGAAGGGCAAGGTTCAAGTCAGGCATAAGATTCAGATTTCATTAAGTTCTAGAGGCTCAGACTGAAAGCCACATTTAGCTAATTCTGTAGGTTGATATGAGGGTTCATTCATCCATTCACTTGTGAAACTGAATAAAGGAAACCTTATTTAAACTGGAGTCAGGAGGCCAGAATGGGGAGCTTTCATGCCCTACCACTCCCTGTCATTTTCAGACCCAAAAATGAAGAGAGGTATCTTGCATTCCTAACAGGAAGAGGCCTACCTTACTACTCTAGCAGGAGGAAAAAAGAATTTCTCCATGCCCAACAACAAGCTTAACCAGTGTGAAAATATTGCATCTCAGCCAATGGACTCTCACTTTCCTCCAATGGACTATCATTCACAGCAGCCCCCCACCCTCTGCCTTCTTCCTTTTCTTTACAAAGTAATGTTTCTCTCCTTTGATCTGTGGACTTGCCTATAATTTGCCATAGCTTGCATGTCCAAATTGCAATTCCTCTGCTATTATTGGATAAACATTTAACTGGTAAAATAACTGGCTGTTTTCCTTTAAAGGTCAACACATTCAATTGATACATAATGAGCACCTACTATGAGTCAGCAGACACAATAGCAAACAAGACAAACACTGTTGGCTTTTAACCAATGATAGCTAGCATTCACTGTTCACTTACTTGCTTTTTGCAGGCATTGTGCTAAGCACTTCTAAATGGAACTCTAAAAGTGTTAATTATTCTCACTTTTATTACGTAGATTTCATAGGTAAGGAAATTGAGACTGTAGGAGGTTGACAATCTGTTTGGAAGAGAATGTCTAAAGGCCATTTGGCACACCCTCCAGGGCTGAACTTTCTTGCTATCAAGAGGCTCTTGTGGGTTGTAACGGACAGAGTTTCTCAGTATCTGAAAAGTGTATTTATCTTCTCTAGCACTTTCAGTTGCTATGCTGGATACAAGAGCGCCGTCTTTTGGCAATATGTGGAATTTCATAAAGAAGGACAACCTGGGGACTGCTGACAGATTAGTCAAGGGTTATCTTATTCTCTTCTTTATTAAAAGGTTTATTGTCTATGGTTAAAAGGTTATTGTCTAAACTAGGAGATAGGACTCTTTTTGGTATTTTTTTTTTTTTTTGCTATTATGCAGAAGAAATAAAAATGGCAGCAGATAATTAATTTTTAACATATGAGCACTTAAGATGTACATTCAAGGTTACTTACCAATAAATTCTTTAAAAATGTGATGTTGATTTCACTAATACCACATTTAAAAATTTTAAATATGGCTAAAATTTTAAATATGGTTAATTAATAAACAAAGAGAAAAATTGTCCCAACTCAAACATAAAGTCTCAGATTTACACAACTCTGAACAGACCTAGTTACTTAACAACTACTAACATGATTTAAAAAAAAAAAATCCTGACATATGTGCTCTGTGGGAGATTTTCCTTTTAAGCTTTCACAAAGACACAGCAAGAAATTATAAATACATATATAAGCAAAACAAGATTAAGCAATACTTTTGCATTATGTGTGTAGCACTACTTATAGTGTTTCCTTTTATAAAAGCAGAAATAGTATAATATCTTCTCATAGTTTGAGACAGTGGAAGTAGACGACTATAGCCCAGCAATAGCAAGCTTGTATGTTGAGACCACCTCCCACAGACGTGAACAGTAGTTACCACTGCCCACAGTTGACGTTGGTCCCAGAATTCTGTCTTTTTCTGTTTAGCCATCTTCCAACTTAAATGAGCCAACTCAACAGGCTAGGGTCTGCAAACTCAAAGAATAGAATTTTGAGGAGCAATGTTTACTAAAAGTTTAATTTAATCTCTATATTGAGCAAGCATAGCTTTTGACATAACCAAAATGGAATGTTTTTTTCTCTCACCATTCCTTTATACTTTACTGGGGTGGAATAGCTGTTCCTGGATGAAAACTCTGGTGGAATCTATAACTTTATTGTTGTTGTTATTGACTTTTAAATAATATAACTGTCCATTGTCATTGTAGGTCACAAATACTATTATAATTCAGTAATTAGAGTATTTAATACTAGACTATTTGTTGCTATGTAATAATGAAAATTTGTAATTGGATTTAGTATTCATTCGTCTCCTTTGTACTAGTTTAAGACTACTTAGATCTGAAAGCCTGAACTGAAGAAGTGGGGTGGATCTTCTCTCTTCTTTCTTCATTTCATGACATGATATCACTATCATTTCCAAAGCCACATGCATCCCTTAGGAAGTGAGGGAATGTCAGGAGGTCAGGAGATACAGGAAATTTCTTACTTCGCTGCAAATCTTAGTGGTTTCCTTCTCTGGGTCTAAAGGCGGGGGCCTCGGGCAAGTGTTGGAAAATGATTAAAACAGATTCTTTCTCTTTGGAGACACCTTTGAGGATACTTTGGAAGGTCCCAACTAGACCTTTCCACCTCCCGCAATTCATTAGCTGATGCATCTTTTCTTGCTCAGGTTCTGGAAGCCTGATGTGTATCTACACCTCCTTTTTGAGAGGAAATCCTTACTCTTTCAGATGGTTTTATTGGACAGAATCCAGAACGAACCACTCTAGCTCCTTTTCCCTGGCTTACTTCCCTAGCCCTAGTAAGTTTTGGGAATAAAGGAAACCAACAGCTCCCTCCTGGCTCCACTACCAAGCAACCAGTCAACCTTGTAGCCTCTAAATTTCCTGGGGTGGAGGCAGTAGAGAAAGACCTTGGACTACAGTCCACTTAAGATTTTGGGGGCATCAGTATGACACTAGTTCTTTGCATTTTACAACTCCAGAAAACACATTTCAAAGCTCTACTATGGTCCCCTGGCAGTACTCCTCACTAGACTTGAGGTTAGAATGTCATACTCACCTAATATGCCTTTTCCTTGCAGAGGGTAGGTACTATTAAACAACAAAAATTCAAATGAGTAACTTAAAAGATCAAATTGGTTCTATTGAGTGATTCATGGATTAGCATCCCATCAAGCAAATAGAAAAGAGCTCCATGGAGGGGCACCTGGGTGGTTCAGTTGGTTATGCAGCTAACTCTTGATTTAAGATCAGGTCATGATCTCCCAGTTAGTGGGTTCAAGCCCTGTGTCAGGCTCTGCATTCACAGAGTAAACCTGCTGGGGATTCTCTCTCTCTCTCTCTCTCTCTGCCCCTCCCCCATTCACTTGCACTCTCTCTTTCTCAAAATAAATAAATAAACTAAAAAAAAAAAAAAAGAGCTCCATGGAGCTGTAGAAAAGGGAAGGTTTTTAAAGGAAGAAAGGAAGTGACAAAAAATTATTGGCAATGAATGTATTGTTTTAGGCAAAGTTGCCCTCCTAAGAGGAACAGTGGGGTCTATCAGTAGATTTCCTAGTGCTGTCAGGGAAATTCCGTATTGACTGATAAAGGTTAATCAGTCCCTGTTCCTAGCGGGGACTGAAACTGCATTTAAGTATGAAGTCTTGGTGTGGCGCCTTAACATGTATAACTCTGTTTAGGGCATGTGGATTTTTTTTTCTTTTCTTTTTTTTGACAGTGCTCACAACAGAGTGGCAGCTCTTCAAAGAAGCTACTCTTTTACTTTCTCTGGTACTTTCCTTTTCTTTTTTAATGTCCTTGATCTGGTTGAAGGCTAAAAGAATCACATAACAGTTTCTTGAATGCATTTCTTTTGTCATCCTGTGTGTGGATGGGAAAATGATTCATCCTCAGTTGAGCATCCTGTCATCTGTTTGTGCTTCAACAGAAACTACGATGGGAATAATCTTACTCTAAGATCCTGTTAGAAATAGAGGCACAAAAAAGTGGGACATATCATAGAACCTAGGTGTGAATAGCATTAGCACATATCAGACCAGGGTCTGAATATTTCTTATAATTGTGTCATTTTTTCCATCTCTGTTACCACCATCTTCATTAAAACTTCATAACCTCTTACCAGTACTGCTCCAGTCACTTGTCTCTGGTTTTTATCCCAGCTAAGTGTGTTCTTCGTAATACCACCAGATTGCTTGACCCAAAATGCAAATGTTACCTTGTCAGTTATTTGCTTTAAATCTTTCAAAATTTCCCAAAAGCATTGCCCTTGAGGCAAGCTCCTTAAATGTTAGAGTGCATACAATTGACCCTGGAATCTTGTTAAAATTCAGATTCTATCTGAGTTGGGTTTGGAATGTGGCCCCCAAATCTGCACTTCTAAAAACCTCTGTGGTATTGTGACAACTCTAGCTGCAGCTGGAAGAACGATTCTTTGAGTACCACAGGCCTAGAGAAGTTTTGGCTCCTTAGAGGTGCCATTCAAAGACATAACTAAACTTAACCTGTACCCTGATTTCATCTCTTACCTTTCCCTACAGCTACAGTTTAGAGTTCCCAGAAAACAATAATTTGTTTCATGTCTACTATCCTTTTTTCCTATTTGGTTTTTTATTTTGTTTTGTTTTTTGATATTTTACATATAGCAGTAGTAACTGAGATCTCCTCCCCTCAAAATTTCCTTCACTTCCAGAAAGCAATTCCCTACATTCACAAATTGGTTTAAGAGTATTATATTCATTTCCTGTGGCTGCTATAACAAATCACCACAAACTTGGTGACTGGAAAAAAATGTATTCTCTCACAGTTCTGGAGGCCTGTGCCCAAAATCAAGGTGTCAGTAGAGCTGTGGTCCCTCCCATGATTTTAAGGAAGAATCTGTTGTTTGCCTCTTCCACTTCTGGTGGCTCCAGGAGTTCCTTGGCTTGTGGTTCTAATCTCTGTGGTCACATTGCCTCCTCCTCTTAGGTCTCAAAACTCTCTGCCTTGTATTTATAAGAATGGATATATTTTCATTAAGGTCTACCCAGATAATACAGGAAAAACTCTACCTCTCAAAATCTTACTCATATCTTTCAAATATAAGGTGATATGCACTCTTGCCATATAAGGCAATATTCACAGGTTCTGCAGATTAAGATGTGGATATATCTTTTTGTGGAGAGAAGGTCACCACTTAAACCACTACATGCCTCTTTGTAGAGCATATGGCATCATAGGAATAATAGCTACCATTCATTTTATTTATTGTTATTCTTTTAGGACATTTTCCCTGATTCCTAGCACTTATTCAAATGCCCCTGTGCTATCTTTTATATATCAGATATCACACTGTATTATGTATGTTAGTTCTCTTTCATGTCTAATTTAACATGTGTACTTACATTTTATGTCATATATAATAGGTATACTATTATCTGTGACATAGTAGGTGCTCAACAAATATAATAAAGTTTTGTTTTTTGTTTTCTTTTTTTTAAGTAGAGGGACTTTCTTATTGTCCACACTGGCATAGGTACTTGTATACACATACAGCACTGAACTTCTCCATTTTATCACTTACCATTTTGTAATTAGGTACTTCCTCCTGTATTTGTTTGGTGTCTGCTCTTCTCCTAGGTTATAAATTCCATGAGGGCAGGGACCATGTCTTTTTTCCATTGTCCTTGCTTTCTTCCTGACATGGTGCCCAGCATAATTTGCTCAGTAAATAGTTGTTAAGTGAATGACCAGTTGAATGAATGGATCCCTGTAAGAGAGATTGATGAGAGAAATGGTGCTCTCAAAGTTTAGTTTAACATTAGGGGTTGCAAAAGGAGAGTGTTCTAGGAAAAGAGTAAGAATGTAAGAGGGTTTCTTGAAAACTAATTGGAATACTACTTAAGGATAGAGTGGGGAGGAGACAGCAGGAGTAAGAGGGAGCAAGGAAGAACAGGGCCCTAATAATAGCTACTATTTATTGGAGGGTTATTATATACCAACCTATTAACCATTTACTCATGCAATAGAAGTGTGCCTATACCCTCTGAGCAGCCTCTTTTCTTGCACCCAGCACACTTTGAGAATAGACTCAGCACTTCTGGCATTCTCTGCAAATGAAAGTCCAAAAACACTGGTTTAGGAATGTAAATGTTATGAATTTTTTGGGGGGTGGAGGGAGGGAACCTATCTTGCACACAACAGGATAAGCTTCAAGCAAGCTTCTTCAGCAGGTATCTCGGTTCATCTGTTTCTTCATCTGTACAGGCTCTAGATCTCTCCATTTCTCCCTTTGCCTACGCTGATTCCCAAGACTCTATATTATAATGAGGCATTTTGTTACAGCATCTTTACAGTAACAGAAAATTAGTAAAGCAGTAAGCTTTAGTTTATTTCTTTAGACTTAAATTACCTCATTTATTTTAAACATCATAACAACCATAGGAGGTACGATTTTATAGAGGTATAGAATGATTAAATAACTTATCCAATATCACACAAATAGAAGTAGTGCTAGATTCAAATCCATATCTTCTAGTGCCAAAGTCTATGATTTACCATTATTCTAGTGCAGCACTTTGACTTTATATTGAAATATCCATCTGTGCTCGGCCCCTAGACAAATGTTTCCAAAGAGAGCTCACTCACTGGGGATCATTTAAAAGAATTAATGAATCAGAACCTCTGGGAGTGGGGCCAGGTCCTACATTTTTAACAACCTCCCTGGCAATTCTTACGCACATTAGCATTTAAGAGACCTCTGCACTAGACTACAACTACTTCAAGAATAAAGCCTGTGGTTTATTTATCTTTGTGGTTATTTATCTTGTCATCAGTGACTTGCACAGTGCCTGACTTAGAATAAGTATAAAAATAAATGTGTTGGGTTAAACCAAATTGATTTAGGGCTCCTCCTAATACTCTTCAGTGAAGACTACTTTCAGAATCTGAGATGGAAGTGAACTTTCAAGTGAAGATTAAGTGGCTTTAGCTGTAAGATTTAGAAGGAATCAGAACAGAAAACTTGCAGGTCATTAGACTACTTGGATGGAAATCTAGCAGTGTATTGTGCTCACATATTAAATCTAACCAAATCTTCAATCAACCTCAGAGCTTAGATCTGGGTGCTGCTTATACTATTGAATGACCCTGACTCCAAAAGATTTATCAGAAGGGTACTCAGTATCTTTTCTCATATCTTTTCCCATTAGCAAATTACCCCCAAAGGGATAGGTCTGCAGAAAAAAACCTCTGGTCACATGTTCTGGATAAGGAAACAGCAGTTTTCAGTGATTACCACCCCCATAGGAAAAAAATCAGCAATAAACTGTGTGAGGCCTCCTAACTTGCAGGATATAAGTTATAATTCAAGAAACAACACATTTCATTGGAAAAGAACCTGAATAAACATAGCTGAGTGAAGCGTCACAGGGTTAAGCTCTCCCACCCCCACCACCCCCCTCTAGCAGAGCCTAAACTTGCCTGAAAGCCGGAATTGAATTATATTTCTCTGGCGTGCAGAATGAGTATGGGAAGACCCATCAGACCTTCCCAGACAGTGTTACACCATTTTGAGGTCTGTATCTTGATTCATTATTTCACTGCTGGAGTTTAATCTTTAAGTAAATTTTCTCTGAAAGGGTGAATGGATGGTGTATTTTCTGAATTTTTGCATTTCCAAGATATTTTCTTCAGTTGCCCTCACATGAAAGACAACTTTCCCAGGTTTTAAAGTCTTTAGTAAAAAATAAATAAATAAATAAATAAATAAATAAATAAATAGGTTTGTTTACTCAAAACTTAAAATGTGTCCACTCTCCACTGACATTTATTATTTAGTAGAGGAAACTGAAGTCTTTCAGGGAGCAAGAATTCCTGTCCTCTTCAAGGTCCATCTAGCTGAGCTAGGAATCAAATTGACATGAGGCAGATTAACGGGAGAAAATCAAATTTAATATCATATGTATGGGGGAACCCACACAGACATGGAAATTCCAAAGACAGCAAAAATGAGGTATGTAGGTCATTCTGAACTAAGGAGAAAGGGTAAGGATTCAGATCTTCAAAGAGAAGGAATGCAATCCTCAGGAAGAATGGAAAGGAGTAATGTTTGGTAAACAAATGTTTGCTGGATGTCAGAGACAATGGGACAAAGATAAGACTTTGATCAAGCAGGCCTTGCTATGTTCCTCCCTATCTTGTATTCCTGGTTCTTACCATAGGGTAGCTATGTATGGTGATAGCTCTCTTCCTGGAGCAGGTCCTCTATCTAAACTTTTAGGCAGTTGTGGGGCAGATGAAGAGCTTTCCCTGAATCTATCTTTTTTTTTAATACATTTCATTCTATAAGTCTATCTGCACATTTCTTTTGGATTTTTCCTAGAAAGGTCCTAGCATTTCTAATCTCCGTACTAACATCTTTACTTAGGGATTCTTTCTTAGCTGTGTGTTTAATCATTCTTATAATTATTCTGATTTCTTATTGAAAAACACCTAAAATTCTTATATTGTGTTTTTATTCCTGTCTTCTGTATCTATCAAAGTCTACCTTACAGTTTTTTCTATATATTTATATGTCTATATGTACCTACATATACTGGAAGAGATTAGACATTCAATAGTTTCTTTTCTGCATTGCACTGTACATGTTAATATTTATGTTATTTATTTTCTTGCATTCATTCTTTATTTTACACATTTTGTTTCATTCTCTGTTTCTTGTTTTAATGTCACCTTGTTTTTTCCTAATAATCTGCTCTTCTTTGATATAGGTCAGGGACTTGTCAAACCGAGGATGTCAAATGCTTTTCTAAAATTACTCAGTTTTCTTGATGGAAGTGCCAAGAAAATTCAGTGATAAAGAGTCTTTTTAGCAAATGGTGCTAGGACAATTGAATATTCACATGCAAATAGATGACATCGAACTCATACCCCACACCATACCCAAATAATATTGTAAAATGAATCAGAAACATAAATGTAACAGCTAATACAACAAAATTTTCTGAAAAAAATATAGAGGGAGATCTTCATGATTTCTAAGATATGATAGCAAAATATAAGTGATAAAATAAAAAATGATAAGTTACCTAAAAGCTTTTGTGTTTCAAAAGATATCCTCAAGAAAATGGAAAAAAAAAAAAAAAACCACAGCATGCGAGCATGCAAGAACATATTTGCAAGTCATATTTCTAATAAGGGTTATATCTCAAATAGGTAAAGAATTCTTCCAACTCAATAATAAAAGAGGTAGATAATCCAATTAAAAATAGCCAAAGGATCTGAATAGACATTTCTGCAAAGAAAATGCACAAATGGACAATAGGCACTTTAAAAAAATGAAAAAACAACAAAACAAGCCCAACGTTAGCTCTCAGAGAAATGTAAATCAAAATGACAGTGAGGTTCTCATGCACTAGAGTGGATATAATAAAAAAGTTAGACAGGGGCGCCTGGGTGGCTCAGTCGGTTAAGTGTTGGACCTTAGCTCAGGTCATGATCTCTTGGTTTATGAGTTTGAGCCCCACATTGAGCTCTGTCCTGACAGCTCAGAGCCTGGAGCCTGCTTTGGATTCTATGTCTCCCTCTCTCTCTGCCTCTCCCCCACTTGTGCTCTGTCTCTCAAAAATAAATAAACATAAAAAACATTTTTAAAAAGTCAGATAATAAGTGTTGGAAGATGTGAAGAAGTTGGAACCCTCATACACTGGTGTAAAATGGTACAGCTGCTTTGTAAAACAGTTTGGCAATTCCTCAAGACATTAAGCATTGAGTTAACATAGGACCCTACAGTTCTACCTTTTGGAATCTACCTAAAAGAAACAAAAAATGAAAATGTTCACATAAAGCTTTGTACATGAATGTTTATATTAGCATTATTCACAATAGCCAAAAACATTGAAGTAGTGCAAATGCACATCAACTGGATAAACAAAACACAATGCAATACTATTCAGAAAAAAGAAGCAATAAAAAGGAAAGAAGTACTAATACATGATACAACATGCTTGCCTAATGCTGGGGGTAGGGGGATGGGGATGGAAAGTAAGTGTATATGGGCATGTGATTTCTTTTAATAATGACATAACTTTTAAAATTAGATGTGGTGATGGTTGTACAACTCAGTAAATACAAAATATTTATTTCAATTTCACTCAATAAATTTTATGATATATGTTTTATCTGAATAAAACTATTAAAATCACCCAGATTTTTTTTGTGTATAATGAGTTTTGGTTTTTTTTTTTAAATTTTTTTAAAACTTATTTTGTGTTTTTTTTTTGGGACAGAGAGAGACAGAGCATGAACGGGGGAGGGGCAGAGAGAGAGGGAGACACAGAATTGGAAACAGGCTCCAGGCTCCGAGCCATCAGCCCAGAGCCTGACGCGGGGCTCAAACTCACGGACCGCGAGATCGTGACCTGGCTGAAGTTGGACGCTTAACTGACTGCGCCCCAGTATAATGAGTTTTTAGTGATATACCATTTGTTTAATTTAATGTTCTTTCTCTTTCCTGAAATCCCCCTTCATAAACATTATGTTGATTTTTTTTACCCTCATCTTCAAACAGGGAGAGTTCTAGTCAACAGGCAATATGTAAGACTTGCCATAACTCTATCTCTAGTTAGCTGCTAATAAATTCTCTTCTCAGTTTATGCCTAGATATCAGGTTAAAGTACACAACTTTTAATAAAACATTCAAGAGAAGATATGTAATGAATATATTGGTTCCTTGATCAGAACTTATTTCTTGAGAAATTGATCTGAGGACCGAGAGAACAAACTGCACAACTAGAGGGTGAGGGGGGCCACATTGCGGAAGGTAGGAGGTGAGGAGACATGGTGTGTGGAAGAAATGGATTGCAGGTGCTACAGAGGGGAGGGAGCCCTGGTCATGGAGAGAGAGAGAGAGAGAGAGAGAGAGAGAGAGAGAGAGAGAGAGAGAAACACACAGGAGATTGCACAAGGAAAACCCTTCCTCAAAGCCATCAACTGGGAAAACAAGAGGGGCTGATTTTCATGAGTTTTTACCAGTGGGGCTCAAAGACTGGAGTGTTAGAGGTCCACAGTGTGGTAGTATAGAGCCCCAAGGGTGCTACAGTGTGCTCCTGTGTAGGAGGAAGGCAGGTTACCTGGGGGCAGATGGTGCCATCTGAGGATCTCCTAAGACAATGGGAAAGACAGGTTCCCCCTTCTTGGAGCACTTCTGAGAGAGGTGGCATTGCCTCTCCAGGGACAAAGGAGCCTGTGGGCGCTATTTCCCTCCTTTGCACCTCAGCGTAGGTGTAGAGACATCTGCTGGGGGCAGCTAACCAGGACACTGTCTCCTTAGTGTGCTTTGCACCAAACCCTATATTCCTGCTCTCTGGTGCAACTGTCTTTCTGTGTCAAACCTGCATTAATCCCTGCACAGCAAGACCCTCCCCAACAAGACCAGTGAAGGTCCCCATTACACCAGGTCCCTAAATTTTGCAGTTCTTAAAACTCAACTGGCCTGCCTGGGATGAACCCCAAAGTGCACTGTGCTGGTCCAGGCAGGCAAACAACCTGGACATAGACACTATGAAAACAGTAATCTGAAAAACACCTAAGACACACAAGGGGAAATTATTCACTCTTCTGGGAGGGCTTTCCTGACAGCAGCAAGCAATAACTCTCCTCTACAGGGACGAAGGAGCTGGCTGACACCATTTCTCTGGCCCACCCTTCATTATAAACTAACTTCAGTAAACAGCACAGTGCCAACACCAGCTAAATAACCTACTTCACCAAGTCCCTCCCCCTGCACTCTGCTGGTACTGCTTTTCTAGGGCAAGCATGCTTAATGACAAGTACTATGGGCCCCTCCCCCAGAAGATCAGCACAACCCCCCACATGCACCATATCTAGTGACCATAGAGTGCTGCAGAGCTTCAGCTGTAGTGAAAATCACATCAGGTCTCTTTTAACAAGCAGGCCAGAGCATACCTAGTTAACTCTGGCAAAGGTCCATACACTGCAGGCAAGGAAAAACTCTGCAGAGGACTAACCTGAGAGAGCAGCCATAACACAGCAACAGAGTTCACATAGCATACCTCTGAGACACTTCCTGAAGTGCCAGGCCCTGGACATTATATGACCTCTTCATAAAGCTATTACTCTCAGGAGCAAGAAATATAACAAGCTTTCCTAGCACACAGAAGACAGAGACCTAGACAAAGTACCAAGATGGAGGAATTCATCCCAAAAGAAAGAACAAGAACAGGTCACAGCCAGGGATCTAATCAAAACATATATAAGTGATATGCCTAATTCAGAATTTAAAGCAGCAATCATAAGAATACTAGCTAGGCTTGAGAAAAGCATAGAAAACATCAGGGTTACCATTACCACAGAGATAAAAGAGCTTAAAACCAATCAGGCCAAAATGAAAAATCCAATAACAGATTTGAAACCAACTAGATGTAATGACCACAAGTATGGAAGAATCAGAGGAATGAATAAGTGATCTAAAAGAATTATGGAAAATAATGAAGCAGAACAAAACAGGTAAATAAAAACCTTAGATCACGAAGTAGACTTAGGGAACTCGATGATTTCATCAAGAGTAATAACATTCATATCATAGGAGTCCCAGAGAAAAGAAATAAAAGGGGGTAGAGGGTTTATCTGAGGAAATTATAGCTGAAAATTTCCCTAATCTGGGGAAGGAAATAGACTTCCAAATCCAAGAGGTACAGAGAATTTCCATCAAAATCTACAAAAGCAGGACAACATCAAGATATTGTAGTTAAATTTGCAAAATATAAAGAAAAAAATCCTAAAAGCAGCAACACAAAAAAGTCCCTAACTTACAAGGAGAACCAATAAGGTTAGCAGCAAATCTCTCCACAGAAACTTAGGCCAGAAGGGAGTGGCATGATATATTCAACATGCTGAATACGAAAAATATGCAGCCAAGAATACTCTATCCAACAAGGCTATCATTCAGAATAAAAAGAGAGATAAAGAATTTACCAGGCAAAAACTAAAGCAGTTTGTGACCACTAAACCAGACCTGTAAGAAATATTAAAGGGGACTCTTTGAGTGGGAAAGAAAGACTAAAAATGACAAAAACTAGAAAGGAATAGAGAAAATTTCCAGAAAAAAAAAGGCAGACCAAATAATTAAATGTCACTAAATTCATATCTATCAATAATTTCTCTGAATGTAAATGGACTAAATGTTCCAATGAAGAGACATAGGGTGTCAGAATGGATTAAAAAACAAGATCCATCTATATGCTGCCTACAAGAGACTCATTTTAGACATAAGGACACCTGCAGATTGAAAGTGAGGGGGATGGACATCATGCAAATGAATATCAAAAGAAAGCCAGAGTAGCAATATTTATTCCAGACAAACTAGATTTTAAACCAAAGACTATAATAAGTGATGAAGAATATCCCTATATCATAATAAAGGGGGTCTCTCCAAGATCTAACTATTGTAAATATTTATGCCCCCAACATGAAAGCACCCAAATATATAAAACAATTAATAACAAATGTAAAGGAACACATTGATAATAATACAATAATAGTAAGGAACTTTAACACCCCACTTCCATCAATGGACAGATCAGAAAGTCAACAAAGAAACAATGCCTTTGAAACACGCACTGGACCAAATGGACTTAACAGGTATCTTCAGAACATTTCATTCTAAAGCAGCAGAATGCACATTCTTTTCAAGTGCACATGGAACATTATCCAGAATAGATCAAATACTAGGTCACAAATCAGGCCTTAACAAGTACAAAAAGATTGACATCATACCATGCATATTTTCCGACCAGAAGCTATGAAGCTTGAGGCTAACCACAAGAAAAAAACACAAATACATGGAAGTTAAAGTACATCCTAGTAAATAATGAATGGGTCATTTAGGAAATAAAGAAGAAATTTTAAAAATACACAGAAGCAAATGAAAATGAAAACATTTAGTCCAAAACCGTTGGAATCACACTGCAGCAAATGTGGTCATAGGAGAGAAATATATAGTGATACAAGCCTACCTCAGGAAACAAGAAAACTTTCAAATACACAACCTATCCCTACACCTAAAGGAGCTAGAAAAAGAACAACAAATGAAGCCTAAAGCCAGCAGAAGGGAAATAATATAGATTAGGCAGAAATAAATGGTATAGAAACAAAAAATCCCCGTAGAACAGATCAATGAAACCAGGAGCTGGTTCTTTGAAAGAATTAATAACATTGATAAACCTCTAGCCAGACTTATCACAAAGAAAAAGCAAAGGACCAAAATAAATGAAATCGAGTAAGAGAGATCACAACCAGCAGTACAGAAATACAGTTACAAGAGAATATTATGAAAAATTATATGCTAACAAATTGGGTAATCTGGAAGAAATGGATAAATTCCTAGAAACATCTAAACTACCAAAACTTGAAAGAAATAGGAAACTTGAACAAACCAATAACCAGCAAAGAAATTGAATCAGTAATCAAAAATTTCCCAATAAACAAAAATCCAGGACCAGATGGCTTCCCAGGGGATTTCTACCACACATTTAAAGAAGAGTTAATACCTGTTCTTCTCAAACTGTTCCAAAAAATATGAATGGAAGGAAAATTTCCAGATTCTTTCTAAAATGCCAGCATTACCTTGATTCCAAAACCAGACAAAGATGTACTGGCACAAAAAATAGACATGTAGATCAATGGCACAGAATAGAAAACCAAGAAATAGACCCACACTTATATGGTCAACAAATCTTCAACAAAGCAGGAAAGAATATCCAATGGGAAAAAGACAGTCTTTTCAACAAATGGCGTTGGGAAAACTGGACAGCAACATGGAAAAGAATGAAACTGGACCACTTCCTTACACCATATACAAAAATACATTAAAAATGGATGAAAGATCTAAATGTGAGATAAGAAACCATCAAAATCCTAGAGGAGAACACAGGCAGTAACCTCTCTGACATCAGCCATAGCAACCTCTTACTAGATATACATCTCCTGAGAGAAGGGAAACAAAAGGAAAATAAACTATTGGAACTTCATCAAGATAAAAACTGCACAGTGAAGGAAACAATCAACAAAATTAAAAGGCAACCTTTGGAATAGGACAAGATATTTGCAACTGACATATCTCATAAAGGGTTAACATCCAAAATCTATAAAGGACTTATCAAAATCAACACCCCAAAATCAAATAATCTGCTTAAAAAATGGGCAGGAGACATGAATAGACATTTTTCCAAAGATATCCAAATAGCTAACAGACACATGAAAAGATGCTCAGCAACACTCATAGTCAGGGAAATACAAATCAAAACTACAATGAGATATCATCTTACACCTGTCAGAATGGCTAAAATGAACAACACAAGAAACAACAGGTGTTGCCAAGGATGAGGAGAAAGAGGAACCCTCTTACACTGTTGATGGGAATGCAAACTGGTGATGCCACTCTGAAAAACAGCATGGAGATTCCTCCAAAAGTTAAAAATAAAACTACCCTTTGATCTAACAATTGCACTACTAGGTATTTACACAAAGGATACAAAAATACTGATTCGAAGGATACATGCACCCCAATGTTCATGAAGCATAATCAACAATAACCAAATTATGGAAACAGCCCAATTTTCCATATACTGATGAATGGATAAAAAAGATATATACAATGGAATATTAATCAGCCATTAAAAAGAATGAAATCTTGCCAATTTTCATGACGTGGATGGAGCTACAGAGTACTATGCTAAGCAAAAAAAGAGAAAGACAAATGCCATATAATTTCACTCATATATGGAATTTAAGAAACAGATGAACATGGTGGGGGGAAAACAATGAAGCAAACCAAAGAATAGATTCTTAACTATAGAGAACAAACTGAGGGTTGCTGGAGGGCAGATGGGCGAGGGAATGGGTTAAATGGTTGATGGGGTATTAAGGAGGGCATTTGTCTGATGAGCAATGGGTGTTGTATACAGTGTGACTCCCTAAATTCTATACCTGAAACTAATATTACACTGTATGTTAACTAACTGGAATTTAAATTAAAACTTAAAACTTAAAAAAAAAAGAAAAAAAAATCTCTGTTTTGGATAGGTGTATCCACCCCTAGCTACTATTAGTTTTGGATGCTAAGAGCTGACAACTGCATCTTTACAAATTTTTTTAAGGTTTTGTTTTGTTTTGAGAAACAGAGAGAGAGAGAGAGAGAGAGAGAGACAGAGCACAAGCAGGGGAGGGGCAGAGAGAGAGGGAGACACAGAATCCAAAGCAGTCTCCAAGGCTCTGAGCTGTCAGCACAGAGCCCTATGCAGGGCTCAAACCCACGAATGTGAGATCATGACCTGAGCCAAGGTCAGACACTCAACCAACTGAGCCACTCAGGCACCACTGACAACTATATCTTTAGAGACTTGCTTCCACTTAAGTGGAGTTGCCACACCTGGGAACTTACACCTATCCTCTGCCCCCACACATACATTCACATACACACACCAGACATGGCCAGTGGCCACTTGTGTACTAAAATATGACCTCTTTGCCTCAAGGTAGGACCCACTGTATGCTACAAGTCATATTCCAGAGCTCCCTATGGGACCAGGCTAATGTGAGTCTCTAGCCAATACTACATGCTTTGCTTCCATTTCCTGCTCTGTCCTGATTCCCTCCCTCCCTTTCTGAGAGCACTTCCTAAATAAATCACTTTCACAAGAATCTCTGTCACAGGTTCTACTTCTTAGGAATCCAACATAAGATTAGCAGTGTTTGTACCAGAACACCAGACCATAATCTCCTTCCTTAGTCTGTGTCTTTCTGGAAGAAAGGGTTAGAGACTATTCCCCAAGCAAAGGGATGATATTCAATATTTGATAACCTGGACACCAAGACATCTGAATGCACACAGACCCAATAAGAATGAATAACGGGCGTAAATAAAAGTAGAATATACTAAGCACACACTGGCTGACTATTGGCCCTGCTCCAGCATCTAGCAAAGCATGTAGAATCTTTGCCTCTCAATAAGTATTTATTTTATAAATGAATTAATGGATAAGTGAGTGAATGAATGAATATTTTTCATATGGAACTAAAGCACATGTTCCTGTGATTTACATATACCAGTCTTAGTTTCTATAAACCATTTAGCATCTATGATTGATTAATTTTTCCAGCGATAGCCGCAATAATTTACCTCATACTATTCTAGAACCTAGCCACTCCCACATCAAAAGGTGGCATCCATGTGTTTCTCCACTGAATCCGGGCAAGACTTTGTGATTGTTGTGTCTAGTATGAGTAGTACAGTGTGGCCGAAGTGACACCATGTGACTTCTGAGGCTAGGTTGTAAAAGGTGTTATAGCTTCTGCTTGGCTGTCTCTCTTGATGTGCTTGTCCTTAGGATCCAGTCTCATCTGTGAAGAAGTTGTGGTCATACTGAGAAGCCCATATGGAGAGAAACCTCAGGCCTGGTTGAGCTCCCGGCTGACAGCCAGCACCAACTTGTCAGTCATGTGGATGGGCCTTCTTGGTCAGGTCTCCCCGCTGACAGCACATGCAACAGAGATAAGCCTTCCCCACAGAACCCTGCCCAAATTGCAGATTGATGAGCAAAACAACTGATTGCCATCTTAAGCCACTGTGTTGGGGTGGTTTGGTATGTGCCAATAGATAATTAGAATAAGATTTTAAATGAGGGAAAGGATAGGAAGTAAATGATGGCTTTTTAAAAACAGGAGAAGCCATGAATCATTTTAGTTGTTGTTCTTTAAGTAAGCTGTAGGCCCAACATGAGGCTTGAACTCACAACCCTGAGGTCAAGAGTCACCTGCTCTACCAATTGAAGCAGCCAGGTGCCCCACAATGAGTAGTTCTTTTCTTTTAATTTTTAATTTAGAAGTTTATTATATTTTATTAATTTGATAATAACCATTTACTATCTAGCATTCTTTGGGCTTCAAGTTATAAACCTAGTTCAAACTATATCAGGACAATATGGGAATTATTGGCTGCTGTAATTAGTGGTGGTGTTAAATGACCAAATCATTCAAAAGACATAAATGAAAGGGCCTGAAGAACAGTGAGAACCAGGGAATTGAAAATTGTTCGAACTCTCGTATCTCTTTTTTTCTCTACTTCCACTTTGTTCTCACCTATTGTTTCATTCACAGAGCTTGGAATATTACTTCTGATGTCTCTTGACCCTCACAGATTATAGTCTTTGACTCCCATCACCTAAGAGAGACTGACTTTCTTAGTTACAGTTGAAAAATTCTGCAGAAAGACTTGGAGTGGCTGTCGTAGGTTAGATGCCTTTTCCTGCATAAATTGTCTATTGCAGCTGGTTGAGGAGCAGGTCATTGTATTTGTGTGGGTATATGTACCTATGTGTGTATATATCAACCAATCACCTATAAATCGATTATCTATACCTGCACTCACTACATAGGGGAATCTCATGCCTCTATCAATAATATGTTGGTGATTCCCAAAGATTCCCAGACCTGACCTGACCCCAATTCCAGGATCTTATATCCAAATATTTACTTATCGTTTTCACTTGAATGTCTAGTGGTGACTTAGTCAAGATAGGCTAGGTAGTAATAAATCCCAAAATTTCAGTGAATTAACATAACACATGTTTATTAGGTTGTGCAAAGGCTGTTGCAGGAATGAACAGTTCTTCAGGATGACTGTTCTTCGTGTGACTACTCAGCAGTGCAGACTGATGGAGCCTCCACCATCCTGCAATTGCGCTATCTGAAATATAGCGCCTCCTTGATCAGTGAGATGGAGTATGAGAATGCTTCTCCTGGGATGTGATACTATTATTTCAGTTTATGACCTGTTAGCAGGAACTGCTCACATTGTTTCACATAGCTTTCAGGTGATGGGGAAGTATAATTCTCCAGTGTGTCCAGGAGAGGAAATGTGGGTGAGTACTAGAAGTCTCTTTCACAAGAGGCACTCTTGAGAGGTTTCTGTTCCTACCACCTTCCCCCAATCTTTGCAGCATTAGTTATCACAATAAATGAGATCCATTCAGTATCTGAAGCCAGATATCCTAGAGTCATCCTCACCTTCCTCAGAGTCCACGTCAAATCTATCTGTATAAATGTTCAGTCCTGTCAGTTGTCTCTATGTTAAAAATGCACCCACAAAAAAAAGGAAGTTTGTTGAAATGTTTCATATTAAAGGAGCCTAAATAGACATTACAACTAAACGCAATACTGGATCCTATACTTGAGGGGAACCAATACTATAAAGGACATTACTGGCTCAACCGACAAGATTGGAATACAAATGGTAAATTAGATAAAATTAGATATTGTATCAATGTTAAATTTACTGAAGTTGACACTAGCACTGTGATTATGTAAGGGATGATCCTATGCTTAGGAAATATACACTGAAGAATTTAGAAGTAAGGGGCCATGATATATGATGCATACTACACTTTACCACCCAATACAATACAACCTACATCAAGCTACCACTCTCATTACCCTGATTCTAGTCTTGCACATCCTGTAGCCTCACAGCAGCCAATTTGAGCCTTTGAAAACATAAATCCGATGTCACCATCCGGCTCATAACCCCACAAGGCTTCCCATTGCATATATAATGAAAGCTAAAGACCTCTATAGTCCTATATCTTGCCCCTTGATTATCTTTTTGGCTTTACCTTCTATACTCACCCCATTCCTCTCTCTCTTCCTCAATTATCCTTTCTCTTTGAATTTGCCAAGCATGCTTCTGCCTCAGAGTCAGCACTTCAAATTTACATTCATTAATACCAAGATTTTTTCTAGTATTGTCAATATAAAAACCTTTGATGTTATTGAAAATGTGCAGTATTTTGTATTTTGTCATAGGATTAAAAAATAAATAAATAAGGCATAGAAACAAATGAAAACTAGATCATAGCTAGAAGCCAAAACAATATAGTAGCAATGAATCTGAAATTATAAACAATGAAAAGTAAACATTTTCATATCACAATCTTATTTCAGTGTAAACTGCCACAAATTTCAATACTATTATAAAGATGCCTTTTATTTCATCTTTTTAGAACTGATGCTTAAGAAGTTCTTATGGGAAAAGTCTGTATTTTTAATAAGCATTTGTATTTCCTCATAATGAAAAAAGTCTATCCATGTATTCAATCTTACCCTATTGTGTTTTATTGAAGTTATTTGTGGGAAGAATAAGTGATTTCTCAAAGGAAACAAATTATATATTATGAATAGTAAAATAATCATATCTGAATGTTTCCATTGAATGTGTATTAATTTAATAAAATTGCATATGTAAGCAGCCCTTTATCAGTGTGCTACTATAAAGTCATAGGAAAGAAAACTACTTTTAAGGAATAAGAGGTAAGTGAATGCATAATCAGAATTTAATTTTGTGGAGGATTTAAGTGCATTCAAATTAGAAGCCAAAAATGGCATATCACAAAGCAGAAGGGCAAAAAGTTAGTCTTTTGGTGTTCTTGGCAGGAATACTGAAAATTAGAGACAAATTTTGAATCCCACATGAAATTGGTTCTTGTGGGAGGTTGAGGAAGGATAGAGTTGGGGACCAGAGGTGATTAGGAGGTCATAGAGATTTCCCTGGAACTCACTCTATTCTAATCTAACCGTGTTGAGTGATGGCCTTCCTTTATCATGTCTGTCTTTGAAAGATTACCTTTTTGTTTTTGTTTTCTTTTAGATACATGAAGTTATAGCTTCATTTCTCAAAGACACTAGATTCTTTGAAATGCTTTATTTTAAAAGTATCACAGTGGAACAGCTAAACATTTTTAGGGTAATGGCTCTGTGAAACAGGCTATATTACGTGAACTTGTGCGCTCATCTCAAGAAGTATAGGTGAAGGATATACATTTCATTTTAAGTAATATGATTAAATGCTCAAGTAACATAATACCAAAAAATAAAATAAAATTCTCCATTTGTCTCTCTGCCTCTCTGTGAACCATGGTTTTGTTGTTCTTGTTTTTCCATAGTCTCCTAACATGTAAAATTACAAAAATTTTACCTTGTTGTAGTCATGGGTTCCAGTTTTAATTTTTTTAAGTTTTTTTTAATTTAAAGTGATTTTTAAATATAATTTTAATTAGTGAAAAATATGTCATCAAGTGAAGGCACAAAAATTAACCATATTTTCATTTGTGAAAATTTAGGAGGCATGTATACTTAGATTCTTTTGTAGTGTAGAAATTATTCATTTATTTTTTATTATTTTTTAAATGTTTATTTATTTTTTGAAAAGGAGACAGAGTGTAAGTGGGAGAGAGGCAGAGAGAGAGGGAGACAGAATCTGAAGGCGGCTCCAGGATCCAAGCTGTCAGTACAGAGCCTGATGCAGGGCTTGAACTCATAAACCGTGAGGTCATGACCTGAGCCAAAGCAGATGCTTAACTGACTGAGCCACCCACATGACTCTGTAGTGTAGAGATTTTTTAGAAACCTCTTAGAGATTTGTGCAGTTTGGATAAACTGCAGGGTTTAGTCCAGTGAAGAAAAAAATTGGTTAAAGTAGTGTTAGGAATTCTACAGGGGGCTACTGACCCAAAGGAAAAAAAAAATCATTTGAATTTTTTTCATAGTAAAATATAAAATATTCAATTATTTTACATATTCAGAACAAGAAAAAGAAACATTTAATACTTCAGAAAAATACTCCAAGCATTACTTTGGACACATAAAGCCTTCAAACAGTAAGGAGCAAGAAGAAAGGCAGGCAAGAGAGAGGGGGAGCTAGAGAGGCATATATAAGGAGATAGGCTCACTGGAAACAGTCTCTGTTTTCCTGTCTCTCCATTGCTAGACCTGTGTCCACATCACCTATAGATTTCAACCTGTATGACTGCTTGAAACATTTCTGCCTTTGGGAACAGTGGTCAGTTTCTGTCAGTTTCATTTTGCACCTGATTATTTGGCCATGGCATGTTGTTTTATTCCCCTGTACCTGAGTCTCAGCCTTGTTTCTAAAAAGGGTACGCAAGCTCCTGTGGAGCAGAGCTTCTCACATACTTTTTTCCTGATTCAGTCCTACTCCTATGAGTAGGTGTTTATTTTCATCTTCAGGTTCTTTTGGATGATGAGTAGATCTCCAGTTCTTTTGTTACTGTGTTCTGTACATCTACTGTGTTCTGTACAGGAGATTCCATCTGTTGTCGAATTTCCCATGATCATAACTGACATTAACCTTCTCTGACCATGTTTGGGCTGCTCAGGTCCACTCCCCCAACTGTCTTGCCTGTGGATGGATGTTTACTCAGTCTTCTGATGCAGGTCATCTCAGACTAGTCCGTCTCGCTGCCACTCAAAACCCAGGGACAACAAAAAAACTCGGTATATAGTGGTGCTTAAAACTGTCTTCTTAGTTTTAAACATTTAAAAAATATTCAACAGGCAAACATTTTGAGCCCCTTTTAACAATGGTTTGCATAATTAACCATGTTATTTAGTGGACAGTCAGCTGCAAAAGCCCTAGCACTGACTTGGAGAGTTCAATAACTCACTTAAAATTATATGCAAGGGGTTTTTGTATAAATGTTAAGAATCGAGGGAAGAGAAGGATAAGCCATGTATGAAGAAAGAACACAAGTATTAAAATTTGAATGACTGAGTTTGAGATGCATCTCAATTTCCTTATTCACTATGACATTGGGTCAGATACTTAACAACCCTGAGCCTCAGTTTCCTCATCAGCAAATTGGTGATAATACCATCTAAAGGGCTGAGAGAGGATTAAATTGAATAATATAATGAGCTTTTTGGTAGTTTATTGTATCTAAGGTAAAATTTTTCCTATGTACAAGGTTTGTAAATAAGTCCTAAGAATACCTGGGCACATTTTGAGCATGCAGGCTACACCCTAGGGAGTCATTACTTTATGCACTAAATATTTTTTAGCCTTTCAAAAATATACTCCCCATAATCAAGTGGCTCACCATCTAGTGAACCTGGGTTGGGGAAAAATACTTATAAGTAGGACAAAAAGGCAAAGATGAACTATCCCCTAAATGATGTTACTTATAAATGTTTAAAGCATTGTTTTTGGTCAGATGACAAATTAGAATAAAAAAATTGATATTAGCTATATGGTCTTACTTGCTCTGGGCTTTAAATCGTGCAGAAATATGAGAAGGAAAGATGAAAGAAAGATCCAAGCTTCCAGGTATTGACTGTTTGGATTGTAAAGGGGAAAAAAAAACCTACAGGGAGGAGCAATTTTTTGCACCTAATTTGAAAGCCTCAGAGGCCAAAGAGATACCCCCTCCCCACCTTAATTCACTCAGCAATCATTTCTGAACCCTGCCCTCTCTGCTCTGTCTTACATTAAGTTCCAGGAATTCAGAAGCAGAGCCTCAGACCTCCTGGTATGCTGTCTGACTGGGAGACACAATACAGGGTGCCAATCAAGCTATGTACAAAGGCTGTGGAAGCACTGAAGCAAAGCAGTCAGTGTTATTTATTGGGGTCATGATGACTGTTCTAGGTCTTAAAAAATGATCTGAGATCACTAGGAATCTAAGAATTTTCCAGGAAAATGAGAATTAAAAACATAGGATGTAAAGAAATTACATGACATATATAGAACAGTGTAAGATATGGGAGAGAATGGTGGAAGGGATTGGAGTCAGAGAGAGAATTTGACAGCTTCAGTAGTCTAAGTGAATGGTCAGCAAACTCTGGCCCACAGGTGGCCCACTACCTGTTCTAGTAAATAAAGTTTTATTGGAACACAACCACACCCATTAGCTTAGGTATTATCTATAGCTGCTTTCAGGCTACAACATCAGAATTGAGTAGTTGGGAAAGAGACCATATAACCTTCAATCACAAAAGTATTTACTATATGACCCTTAACAAGAATAGTTTGCTGAATCCTGGTCTAGGTAATAAATGACAGAGGACTATACTAAGGAAGTAGTAGCATGCCATGAAGAGAAAGAGACAAATTTGTGAAGCATTTTAGACAGTTTTATTTTTCCAAAGAATATGTTTATTTGTATTGCTTTTTTTTTGCTTTGTATTACATATCTCTATAAAAGTAATAGATATTTATTGTAAACAATTTAAATGATGCAGTGTATATAAAGTAGAGAGTAAAAACAAAATTTCAGGGGTGCTTGGGTGGCTTGGTCAGTTGACAGTTCAACTCTTGATTTTGGCTCAGATCATGATCCCAGTGTCATGGATGGGATCGTGCCCTGTGTTGGGGGTGCTGAGCATGGGGCTTGCTTAAGAATCTCTCTCTCTCTCTCTCTCTCTCTCTCTCTCTCTCTCTCTCTCTCTCAAAAATAAACAAATTTCAAATAACAGAATATGTAAAGAGAAAGTGAATGTCCTCAGAGGCAACTATTGTTAATCATTTGAGGTACATTTTTAAAAAACGTTTTCATGCATGCACATTTATTCATATTCATTTGCTTTCTTCTACAAACTAGGCTATTTTATATGGACTATTCTATGATCTGCTTTTATCACTAAATAGTATATTACAGACCTCTTTCCATGTCATGACATGTACATCTATCTAATGACTATCAACAGTTTTATATTAAATATTCTCTTGTACAGAAATTTAATTATTCATTAATTCCATAAATATTTATTGAGAAATGTAGTGTTTTTCTGTGGAATTGTCTACATAGTACCCCCCCCCCCACACACACATGTTCTATGAACGGCTCTGTCAATATCCATTTGTTTGCTATGCTGTTATCATACTAGTAGAATTTAATCCCTGCTCTTGGCTTCAATTATTTTGTACCAGTGTGGGTATTTAACATAAGTCAGTTATGGAAGAAATAGCTAATTGTCACTAAAGTTTGGGTTTCCAATTCTGCAATATAGTTGGAGAAACTGGAGACACAGGTCAGATAGTGTCCAGATATCAAATATGTTTTCCAGAGAAAGCCAGCTGTCCACCAAAAGCTGTTCTCCCTTTCTTATCAGATACATGGATAGACCACATTTCATAGACTGTCTTGGTTATGTGGTCAAGGGAACTAAATTCTCACCAATGAAAGTGAGTGGAAGTAATGCACTCCATTATATTAATTAACTCTTGCTGGGTAACCTAAAAAATAAACATTTTGTAAGGGAGAAACACTCTAGTGTGTTTCCTCTACTCCCAGTCTTCTACAGTATTTCATTCTGACACACAGCTGAGTGTCCTATAATTTAACTCAATTCTGACACTATCTACTTGGAGATAATGTCACATCACATGGATTAAGGGTTTCATTCTGCAAGATTGCTCTTCCCTCCCCAGTTCAGATTCAAGTTGCAATTCCATGTTGTTACCTGTGTTTGTAACCAACCTGCTATATATTGGAAGTTCCCACGACCCCTCCTTTGGCTTGATTAATTTGCTAGGGCAGTTCACAGAACTCATTATAATAATGTATCTACTAGGTTACTGGTTTATTATAAAAGGATATAATTCAGAAACAGTGCAATGGAAGAAATGCATAGGGCAAGTATAAGGGAAGCAATGCAGAGCTTCCATTCCCTCTCTGGTCATGCCACTCTCCTAGTACCTTCAAGTATTCACCAATTTGGGAGCAATCCAAGCCCTGTCCTTCATGTTTTTATGGAGGCTTCATTACATAGGCATAATTGATTAGATTATTGGCCATTGGTGGTTGAACTTAATCTCTAGCCCCTCTCTCCTCCCTGAAGGTTGAAGAACTTTCAAATCCAACCCTCTATCTATGTGGTTGGTTACGTTGGCAACCAGTCTCCATCCTTAGATTATCTACAGGCTTTCCAAAAATCACCTCATTCACATAAGCTCATGTACAATTGAAGGGGGCTTGTTATATAAATAACAGACGGCACCCATTTCACTGATATTTGGATCTATTTCAGGAACTGAGGACAAAGGACCAAATATAACAAAAGATGCCTTTATGCCTCTTTCATAGGAAATTAGAAGGATTTTAGTAGCTCTGTGCCATGAACAGTGGGTGAAGACCAGATATATATATTTATCATTATAAATCACAGTATCACACATTTCTTATTCCAAAAAGTTTCTGAGGTTTGAATTCAGGATTTATTTCACAGTATGGTTCTACATCAGGGCCTTTTATGAGGTTGCATTGAGGATTGCAGTGGGAGCAATCAAGGGTTGAGATAGTCATCTCAAGGGTTGGCTGGGCTGGAGGTTCCATTTCCAAGATGACTCACTCACATGGCCTTGGCAGGATACCTCAGCTCCTCACCACATGGAACTCTTCAAAAGACCATCTGAGTATCCCTATAACATGGCAGCTGGCTTTCTGCAAAGCAAATGACCCATGAGAGCAATGCAGAAGCTGCTTTATCTTCTGTGGCCTGGCATTAAAATCCTATGCCATCATTGCCACAATGTCATATTGGTTACACTGGTCGGTCAGCTTTATTCAGTGTGGGAGAGCACTACAACAGGGCATGGAAACTAGGAGATGGAACTCATTGGGAGTCATTTCAGAGGCTGGCTATGGCAGTCTTTTAAGAGAGAAGCTAGGCCTTTCCTATATTCTCTTCTTCTTCTGACTGGAAACTAGATATGGAGCTCCACTCTGCAATATAAAGATGGTGACAATGTCCTATGGATTCCAGAGCCACAAGATGGAATTATTATGTCTCCTGAATCAAATTCCTCTAATCAAATTAGAAGAGGAGGTCTGGACATCCTCTAGGTAACAGTGGTTTAATGATATTGCATCTTGATACAATAACTGAATGGATTTGGGGATGGCCTCCCCCTGAAGACAGGATTTGAATATGAAATATTTGGTGTACACAGTTATCTGTAAATATTTTTCATGTGTCTGCATGGTTCAGATCTTCAAACTAAGGGGCATGTTTGAATAACAAAGATCTTGAAAGCCAGAGATTAGAGACTTGACTTCTCTGGAGACATTTGTTTATAAGCATTCTTATAAGACAAGAATATATTCTAGGATAATAAAGATAACGAGCATCCCTCTCTTCTTTGGAGTGGATTTGTTTACATTTAAGGGTAAAAACTCCCTCTTTCTCTCCAGAGGGAAGAAGGGCCATATGTGCCAGCAATATCTCTATAAGCATTCGGTCTCATAATTTTGGGATTCCTCTCTTGTGATGCATCCCTGCCACGTGTGCAGGTAATACCTGGTTTTCATTCATGTTGCTACAAAGAGGCAGGGGCTGGGGGAACTGGTGCTAAAATTCTCTGGCTATTTTGCTGTAAGCAATAAATGGTTTCTCTTATCCTAAAAATCTTGTTTCTTTTATCTAGACATCTATATCTGTATCTACATCTATAACTATTTCTACATCTATATGTATCATCACTATGGCAGGCTAACTTGTTAGCTTGCAAGTAGGGTAAGATCTCTGACCTTTGACAGTTTTTGATTTAACAATTAAGAACAACATTATGCCAATAAATCAGAAAACTTAGGTGAAATGAACAAATTCCTGCAAACAAACCATCCAACTCAGTAAGAAGAAATAAATAAATAGAATTAGATTTTTATCCTAAAAAAATTGAATTTGCAGTTAACAACCATCCTACAATGGAAACTCTAGGCTCAGATGGTTTCACTGAAATTTCTCCAAACATTGAAGGAAGCAATAATACCAAATCTCTGCAAAGTCTTCCAGAAATCTAAAAAGGGGGGGACCTCTTCCTAATTCATTTTATGAGGCAAAAATTTCTCTGATACCAAGACATTACCAAAACAAAAAACTACAGATAACTATTCCTCTTAAATGTAGATGAAAAATTTTAAACAAAAGTTTTTGTGAATATAAGGAAAATATGTAAAAAGGATAATACATCATGATCAAGTGGAATTTATTCCAGAAATCAAAAATTGATTTAACATTTGAAAATCAATGTAATTCACCACATTAAAAAACTAAACAAGAAAATCATATTATTTTCTCAATAGATTCAGAAAAGCATAGGAAAAGACTTTGGGTTACATGATACTTTCTTAAATATGACGTCAAAAACACCATCTATTAACAAATTGACAAACTGGACTTCATCAAAATTAACCCATTTTGCCCTGCAAGAGACATTGCTTAGAGAATGAAAAACCACCTATAAATTGGGTTGAGAATATTTGCAAATCACATATATTGGATAAATGACGTGTAGACAGAATATAAAAGAACTTTCAAAAGTTAATAGTACAAAAACAATCCACAAAAATGAGCAAAAACATTTGAACAGACACTTCATTAAAGAAGATTTACAAATGGCAAATAGGCACATGAAAAATGTTCAACATCATTATGAATTAGGGAAATGCACATTAAAACCACTACATACCTACTAGAATGGCTAAAATTAAAATGATTGAGGGGTGCCTGGGTGGCTCAGTCGGTTGGGCGTCTGAGTTCAGCTCAGGTCATGATCTCACAGCTTGCGAGTTTGAGCCCTGCTTTGGGCTCTGTGCTGACAGCTTGGAGCCTGCTTTGGATTCTGTGTCTCCCTCTCTCTCTCTCTCTGCCCCTAACCCACTTGCCTTCTGTCTCTGTCTCTCTCAAAAATAAATAAAAACATTAAAGGGAGAGAGAAGAAAAATAATAAAAAATAAATAAAATTAAAATGATTGATTTTGGAGAAAGTGGGAAATGGAACTCTTCATACACTGTTGATGGGAATATAAACTGGTACAACCACTTTTGACAACAGCTTGACAGTTTTTATGAAGTTAAACCTAACCTTTCATACAATCCAGCCATTTCATGTGTAGGTATTTACCAAAAGAAATTAAAATAGGTGTCCACACAAAGACCTGTATGCAATTGTTGATAACAATCTTGTTATATAACAAGGTAATAAAACATGGAAACTGCTCAAATGCTCAAAAGGTGAATGAATAAATAAATATGGAATGTATTATAGTAGAATGCTCCTCAGCAATACATTTAGAATTAAACTTGGTGATATCTGCTTTTCCAGCAGAGGAAAACATAGGAACCATTAGAGTAGAAGACAATTAAAAACAAAACAAAGCAAAACAAAACAAAACAAAACACAACAAAACCTTTCGAGAACAGCTTATACTAACATAAGGTTGTTAGCAGTTGCAAGAGAGTGATTACTTCAGTGGAGAATGCCAGTGGAGGGTCACGTAACTGAGGCTGGGACGTGCTGTGTAACATACTTTCATACAAAATGATATGTGGCATTGAGGTGTGCTTATTTGGGAGCCTTTGGTTTATTGTGATATGTCTATTGAATATTATCTGTGTTATTTATTGGCTTACTTTTTCTTTTAATAATAATCTCATGGTTATATATTGTGTCCACTGAATTTAGATGTGAGGATTTGGTGGAGAGTTGAGATTTGTCAGTTTTTCAGGAAAGGACTCCAAAAGACTAAAATAATGCCCTTAAAGCTTCTGTAGAAGTGAGTTGGAAATATATATATATGTGTATATATATATACACACATGTATATATATGTGCATATTATATACTTATATATGTGCATATTATATACTTATATATATTTATATATAATATAAATATAAATAATAAATATAAATAAATAAATATATATAGTCAGTCTATTTATTTGAGCTATGGGATTTTAAATGGTTAAATATCATCTCTGCCCTTTGAAATTTTGATTACCTAATTAGCCACTATTAATCATGGTTCAACCATTCCAGTCTTTAAAAGTCAAAATTAAAACTCCATTTTGAATGGCATATGTTAGCATCAAATACCAGAAAACCCTTGTTTTCTAGATATAGGATGTTTCCACTCAAGTAATATAAAATCAAATGCAGACTTTGGCTAATGTGCCATAGTTTCCTTACCTTGATTTAGGGAATGACATTTATGAAATAAATTCCTTTATAGAACTGTTAACATTTTTGGTTTCTTCTTGTCAAACCGATTACATAAGTTTCTTCTAAATACAAAAGAAAAGAAATACTCCAGGTAGCTTGGACCTGACTCATATTGATTGTATTCAGTGACTGTTGCTATTAACTTTCTAATGGGTTAGGAAATAATGACGAGAAATTGGCTAATAACAGTATCCTATACTATTCCTGGCACTCCTTTGTCAACTTTTGTGTTTGATTTTTGACCGTCTGGCTTTCTAACAGTCTGTATTACCAGAACTGTTGGTTGATGTAGCAATCTGATGTAATCCCTTGGATCTGGTATAGCTCTTCCTATGAAAACTTATATTGTGGTCATAATTTTATTTCAGAGACCTCCATTTTAGGTTATGAGGAAAACAAAGAAAGCAGAGAAAACAATTATGGGCAAACATTTTGAAAATAAATGCCATTAATCGCAGTATTTGGTGATGTTGCATATAATTTCATGTAAACTATTACCACTAGAGGAGAGCAAATAAAAATAATGCCCTACTGAGTTTGGATCTATTAACCTCTTCCTGAGAGGTAGTTCAAAGGCAACTCCAGGAACCTTCAGCAGAAAGACAATCTAAAAGAGAGAATCTATATATTACCACGTTTATGACTAAAACTTAAATAATAAACTCAGATTATTCTTCATACAGTCGGTTGTAAAAAACGGCTAACATCTGGTATCAGAGTTCTTTTGATTTTATTGAGGAAATGGTTTGATAGAATCATCTGACATGGAAATTAGATCCCACAAAGATGGATTATCAGTAGCTAAACAAACAAAAGAAAAAAAATTAACTACTATTTATTAAAAACAAGTGTTTGAGGGAAGGGAAAAGAGCACAACAGAGAGAAAAAGAAAAAAAAGTGTAAGTAAACATTTTTAAAACAGAGATGTCTCTAATGTTCATTATTCTGAAACAAAACTCCCAGTTCTGCCTCTCCAAATCCTCAGTAAAGATTTGAGAATCCTGTTTTACAAATGGAGAGAAGGGACTTATTTCCAAAACTGGGTTTGTATTGCTTTCTTATTGCTGCTGTGACAGATTATACATTTATTACAGTTCTGGAGGTCAGAAGTTCAATAATGGGTCCTACAGGGTTATATGAAGGTATCAGGACTAGTGGCTTTAGGGGTAATCTGTTGGCTGTTTTTTCCAGGTTCTAGATGCTTCACTTCCAATTTAACAATGTTGCATCCTCAAATCTTTCTCTTTGCTCTCTCTGCTTCTGTCTTCAAGTCTCCTTCTCAGACTGACTTTCATGCTTCCCTCCTTCCCTTATAAGGACCCTTATGATCACATTGGGTCCACCTACAAAATCCAGGTTAATCTCTCCATCGTGACATCCTTATTGACAACTGCAGAGCAAGGTAACATTCACAGGTTCTGGAGATTAGTATGTGGACATCTCTGGGGGTCTTTTACTCTGTTTACCACAAGGTCCCTGTGGGAAAGAAGGATGTGCAGGTGGAACAGTGTCATGATCTCTAAAATGTACCAATTCAATGGAAGCAGGGAGCTTAAAGCCAGAGGGGATCATGAGAATGTGCCTTGCATAGTTTTTGAGCAGGACTATAGCATGATTATAGTATATGTTCTTTAGGGAGATAATTTTGTGATAATAGGAAAGAAGGATTTTGGCAGAAAGATAAATAACAAAATAGTTAATAGTTCAAAAGAACAATAGGTTTGTCACAAAGCAGTACATGATTAATCACCAAAAGTTTCTACAGACAATAATTGCTATTGGAATTTTTAAAATGTAAATTTGGATAATGATGATTAGTGAAGCTGTCCTAATGAGGCCAAGGACATGCATTTGACTTCTTTGTGGGTCAGAATGTTCCATGGCTGAGTTAAGCACAGCCCTGGGAGTGTGAGAGAGTCATAAAGAAAATCAAGTAAGAAAACAAGGTAGAGTGATAGTAAGTAACATTTCATCTCTACTGGAAATAAAAATCCCAGTTTTTATGTTCTTCTGATGATAGGCTGGTACTTTACATATTAAAGGTAATACTTTAGTCATATAATTAGACAAAATAGGTTTTTTAGATTCATACTTCTGTAAATATACATACATTTATTTTTCTGATCATAGACATGCTTCTAAAGATTTGTGTAAACAAAATTTGCATGAGCTCTCTAATATTCCAAATATATTTCTTACATGAACTTTATGGAAAATCAGTATGCAATTTTGCTCCCTGAAGAGAAAATTTATATAAGAATAATTGTAATTATTCTTTGTAATTGTAATACCAAGTTTGTATGATGAACACAAATTGAGATCAAGAAGAATTAATTAGGAGGGGCCAGTGATATATAGAATAATGGCTTTGAAATGTAATAGTGGATCTGAGTCTTAACTCTGCTTTTGATTAGTTGTGTGATTTTATATAATTTACCTCTCTGAGTCTTTGGTTCTGTTTTATAAAGTAGAGATAATAATGCCTACTATTAGGACGGTTTTGAGATTTAGAGAGGTTATTTGTGTATTGTAGGTGTATCTCAAATGATATCTTTGTTGCTATTATCCTGATTCAAATGTTCAACATCAGTAACCTAATACAGCCACCTCCATAACAGGGACACACTTGCTTTTAGGAATAGAGGGATTAAGTTTAAAATATTATTTTAAATAATCTTATAACTATTTTTTCTGTCATCATTAAAAAAATATTTTCCTTCTCCTTTCTATCTTCCATTGTTGTGGTTAACATGTCAGCTGTCTGTCTAATTGTATTTACTTTGTTGGTAACCTGTTTTTTCTCTCTGATTTACAAGTGTAAATCACAAATGTTACATGGGTAGTGTTAATAGTTATATGTGTCGTAGTTTTAACATGGTGAAAATGAACCAGCTACTCATAAAAGTACATAAAATCTTGCTGATGCTAGAGAGATTTTTTCTTTTGAGACTTTGTAGAAAAACACAAAACACATTTCTCAATTATTTATTTTCCAACTACCTTAAAATAGTCCCTTGTTCTCCATCACTATATTCCCTTACTCATGTAGTTTTTTTCATAGGACTCACTACTTCTTGACACTGAATTTTATGTGTATTATATGTTGTCTGTTCCCCAACCCCAAAAGCACCCAGAATGTTACCTGCGCTATCACACCACTACCTTTGGTGTTTGGTAGCTTTGTTCACAGTAAGATTTCAGAGCATATTAGTTTGCTAGGATTGTAGTAACAAAATAGTACAGGCTGTGGAGCTTAAATATAAGTAATATATATTCTCAATGTTCTGGAGGCTAGAATTCCAAGATCAAGTTGTTGACAGGTTTGGTTTTTTTCCTGTGAGGCCTCTGTCCTTGGCTTGCAGATGGCCACCTTTTTGCTGTGTCCTCGCATTGCCTTTTTTCTGTGTATGTACGTGCATCCCTGGTGTATCTCCCTTGTATAAGGACACCAGTCACGTTGGATTAGGATCTCAGGCTTCAGGTCTAATTTTAACTTAAATGGCTCTCTAAAGACTCTATTTCCCAATATAATCACATTTGGAGGTACTGGGAATTAGTGCTGCAAAATATCAACCTGAGAGGGTCACAATTCAGTCCATAACACTGAGAAAGGGAGTCTGATTGGCTTAATTTCAGGTGATGGTCTCAGAAGTCAGAATAGAAGGAAAAAGGAAACAATATTCAGAAGAAGATAGGAGAACAAAGTGCTAGTTATTTAGGAAAACAAAAAACTGATAGTTATCATGTGTTCCCCAAGGAGGACTTGAAAAGCAGCTTATTCTGTGTTGCTACTTATGTCCCATGTTGGGAGGTGGAAGGAGGAAGGCGAAATAGAATGAAGTACTAAAAGAAGTACTAACTTTGTTTCATTTTATAGTCAGAAGTTAGGAGATGTCAATAAAGAATGAGATATCTCAGGAGATTACTTAAAAATTTCAAATAAACCTATCCAAAAAACAATGTAATAAAAATTGAATGGGGAGGGGCAGGTGTAGAGGGAGTGAGCTCATCTTTTCTGGTAGAGAGAACAGTTGATGAAAGAAATAGAGGTGTAAAGGCACAAGAACATTGTTATATGCTTAAATAGATAACCTCTAGAAGATAACCAAGAATTCAGGTAATCACCTCTAGAAGAAGTAAAGCCAGAAATGGTATAAAATAATTGTCTGTGGGGAGTAGAACCGGGAGTGTGAGGCAGGAAGAAAGACTGGTTTTTAGTTTTTGTTTCTGTGTGCATCTATTACTCTTACGATTAGAATAAAATAAAAAGGGACTTTTTATTTATAAGGAAATGTCTGCCATTCTGGAGAAAGACAAACATTATCTTCAGAATATTTTTTTTGTGTTTCTGTATTCACATCCTTAAACAAAATATCTGATTATCTTCAGATTAGTCTATCTCCTGATCATGACAGAAGACTTATTGCTATTTAAAAAAAAAGGAAAGAAAAGAAAAAAAAGTGCTAGAATTAATCTGCACAATTGGTTTAGGACCTTATGGACATTTGTTCTTTTTGTCTTAATTTAAAAATTATCCATCTAATTGTCCTGGACTGTTAACGTGGGGACAGTTATGAAAGTTCAAAAATAAAATTTAATAGATCTCTGTATTTTGAACCATCCAATAATAGTAGTGAGGATTTATTTTCAAGTGCCTCCTGTTAGTATATTTACTTAAACCTTGGCGTCTTTTGCAATTTATCTTTTCTCATAGTACTGTTCAGTACATTTATTTCTTGTAACAGCACTCATCTAGACATACTTAAAACTAATTGCCTGAGTCTGGAGGTGAACAGTTTTTCTATTCTATTTGTCCTTGTTCCAGTGAATGACTGTTAGATTTTTTGTTTTTTAAGATAATCCCTAGTCAGTAGGTGAATGTACTTAGGATACTACTGATCCATGCATTTTCTTGAACTGATATTAAAGTAGAATGAATTTTTCAAAGACTATTTTGTCTTTAAAAGCTTAAGCAAGCTACATAAAGAAAGAAATAACACAGGGTTGTAAAAATCAAATAACTAATCATATGGATACTTAGTTACTTCTTCTCTAATCCTAGCTTCCATTCCTTCTTGTTTCCTGATAGTGTTTACAATGATTTATGTTCACTCTTGTATTTAGGGCAAAGGCATTTAAATTAATTCACCAAAGAAACAGAATAAACATTTGAAGGAGACCATTGCTTTCATATCTCAAATCTCAAATTATCCTACTCAAATAAGTCATATTCACTCAAACCTTTGAATATCAAAAGCCTACTTTGTGTATGCTATTGTGCAAAGTATTATAGAAAATGAAAAAGAAATACTAGTTCCTGTCTTTGGAATTTGAGCCATCTAGCTGTGGTGACAGACTTTAGATAAATGAAATAAATGTAAGATAAGAACTTGTAATATAATACCTATACTTCATTGCTGCAAATGTACATATTCTAAAAATGCAGAAATGGTGAATCTCAAAGTGAGCCAAGGTAGTAAAACTTTGTTATGAGAAAAGCAATGCAATCTCAGATTAAGGAATTGTAAGACTTGGATTAATTATCGAGAAGGAAATGGGCAACCAAGAGAGAATATGACTCTGGACATTTGGAAAAAGCCTGGTTTATCTGCTCACTAGACATGTATATAGTGATGCAGGGGAAATAGAGTTGTGTGATAACAGGTCCTTTCCCTACCCCCATCCCTGCTTTTTTGTGGTGAAAACCCCCTTGTCCCACTTTTGTCTATTTACTCAATTGATGGATATTGTAGTTGTAGGTTACCTTATATTTCCTTTATGTTATCCCTTATCTTTCAGTAAAGACATGCTATAAATTTCAATTTCCAATGTAACTGGGGTTCATAGTGTACTATGGGGAATTAACAAGAAGTACCTGACCAATGTTTATAATAAAGTGGACAATGAATGAGTAGAGTTTTTTCTCTGAAGCCAGATGGTGGTGGTGGAGGTTGGCACTGGATAGAGACAGTTATGATCAATGGTAAAGCAATCTCAGGAGGGTCATCAGCATCAAAGTAGCAGTGCCAGCCTGATGAAGAAACTGCTGACAGGACACAAGATCACATGGGAGGTAGCACCTGGATGGTTGTCAGAAATCACTCAGGCACAGTTTGAAAGGGAGCTGGTTTCCAACAGTCAAGAAGAGGCTCATTCCAATGTATTGGAACATCATTTATTCTGCAGGTTGCCATTGCATTCCTATTTGTGTTTTGACTACAACAAATAGGAAAGCTATCTGGTGTCCCAAGTCTTAATGAAATTCAGAATAGTGATTTGTATTTTGAATCCAGGGATAGAGAATAGTAATGAGCTGGAATTCATAGGTTTATTTTTAAGGTTATTTATTTATTTTTGAGAGAGCAAGCAGGGGAGGGGCAGAGAGAGAGAGAGAGAGAGAGAGAGAGAGAGAGGAAGAGAGAGAGAGAGAAAGTCCCAAGCAGGCTCTGCTGTCAGCACAGAGCTGAATGCAGGGCTTGATCTGACAAACCATGAGATCATGACCTGAGCCGAAACCAAGAGTCAGACATTTAACTGACTGAGCCACCCAGGCGCTCCTGGAATTAATAGATTTTTAAACATGGAGATAGTAGTAAGTTCTCGGATGCTCCATCTATAAAAGAAGATTGAGCAAAACAAAGTCTAATATCTTTTTCTGGTAAAAATCTATTTGTCAACCCATTACTGAGTTATACATGTTTTCCATTCATCCTCCAATGCCAAAGGAAACATCATTGATTTACTCTACCTGCCTGCCCTTGACTCCCAAACTCAACCTTAAAAATATATTCATATAAAACTTTAGAAATTGAGGCACTTTACTTAATTTTCTTGAAGAATATGTTGACTGAGTTTACTATTCTTAATCTGTGTTTTGAAAACAGTAATATAAAACAGGATCTATATTTCAAACTCATTGTCTCCTGTGATGAACCAGTGCCTGAAAGCCACCAACTTGGATGATAGCCCTACTACTGAAAATAAATGAAACAGATGTATTTTTTCACATAAAGGAAACACATGTTTATTGTGGAAAGCACTATAAAGTATGAAGAAGACAAAAATCCATAATCTAAAAAAATTGTCCAGAATCCTATATTTTATAAATGACAAGAGGTAACATTTTCAATGTTTCATTTCTGATGGCTACTAATGCCAAGGCAGGGTGTATTAATACCCTTAAATACATATTTAAAAATATATATTTTTTTACTTAACATGAAAACTTTAAGTATTTTCTCATGTTAGAGAAAATTTGTGGCTGCCAAATTTATTGTATTTCTGTACTATATTATATATGTTTATTTCCCTATTGCACCTTTAGTTTATTTCAATTCTCTATCTTAAAAAAAAGCTGTAAAGAGTATTTTCAACTATATTTCTTTGACTACATGTATAATTATTTCCTTGGTTTATCTATACAAAAAGGAATATACGGGCCAAAATATGAGCACCAAAGTTCTAGAATGAATATCATTAAAATTTCTTTCCAGAAAAGTTTTACCAGTTTACGTTACTATAAAAGTATGAGTACTTGTCTTCACATTTTCTTGCTATGGAACAAGTAACATGTCATATTGATAGATGAAAATATTATTTTATTATAATTATATTCTGTACTTGTTTGGAGATATATATATATATATATGTATATATATTTACCCATTGAAAAATTAGGTTGCTTTTTTATTATTAAATTTTGAGAGTTCTTTATATATTCTGAATGCAAATCCTTTATCAAATATGTGATTTGCAACTGTTTTCCCAGTGTATAGCTTTTCTTTTCATTCTCTTAGCATCTTTTGAAGAGTCTTATTAGGATACTAGTATTTGATGCCTTTGTATCACTTTACTTAAATTTTAAAAGGGGGAGAGAGGGAGATACAGAAAGGGATGAGGAGAGAGATGGGGGAGAAGGGATAACAGATGGAAGAGAGGAAAACTGGTTGGTTTAGGTTGAGTTATGTGCTCATTTATAGTCCAGGGAAAGATGGCACTTTGATATTTTCACAAAGACTGCACATAATGGATATTCATCAAAAAGTATAAGAAAAGTGTAATGGTATGTGATTTTATCTGATGAAAGCTACGAGCCCTTTGGGTAGAAAATGCACAAATGCAATACATGATGCATTTTACATACAAATACAGTCACAGAAATGGTCAGGATAAGAGCACTGGTTTGATAATTCTGAATATACAGCCTCATGGTTTATAATTTGGTTTATTATTGTTGAGCAATCTGACACTATCCTAATTTTTATTCCCGTTAAAGTATTGTTTTTCTTTTGGAAAAGCTTTTGAAAGCATGGAAAATTCTTCCTGGATACTTAAGCCTTTCATTAAACTATATCTTAAAATGGCTGCTTGCTTTTTATTTTCACTTGGAGGCATTATAAGACCTATCAGGTTTCAGGCACATAAAAAACATTTTTAGGTAACTTGTTTGATTTTATCTTTGATTCTTATAATTCTAAGGTTGGATTATACTATCACATTCATAAATCACATTTGTACTCATTTTCTTTGTTAACTTATTCTATGTATATCCCTTAGGTTTATCACTTGTTTTAACTGACCAGATATTCCAGAACATCATTTCAATAATATGCTGCTTCTGCCCATTCAATAGGATTGAATGATTCCTATCATTTAAATAGTGATTTGAATCATCCTCCTGCAGAATTCAACCTCTTCTACTCTTATTTAGTAGTTGTGAATATCACTGAAACCCACTCTAAAACTATCTGTCTGGGTTTCTGGGTATTGCAAAGAAAAGCGTGACACAAACCAAGTTAGGGTATTTATTTACAGACCTTGAGCTGTATGTATTGGCTGCCAGTACTTGGTTACTGCATTGGCCACTTCCTCCATAGCTGGGACGTGGCTCAAATGTATATCTGTTTTTTATTTCCATTTAATAGACCCCCCCTTTTTTTCTAAACAAGTCTTCTTCTAAATATAGATATATCCCCAGCCAAAGAAACTCCTCCTCCTTTCCCCTTCACACTGAATACACACTGATTTAAAGGACATCACGTGACTGTAAAACAGACTATTTCTTTTTAATAGTATGTGATACCTGTTATTACTCCTCTTATTTTCTGTTCTGTGTCCTCCCTATATTGTATAGTACTCCATCAAATCTTATCTTGCATGTGCCACACTTACAATTTCCTCTTCGTTTTTGAGTCTTCATTCTACATCCCTACAATAAATAACATGACAAAAAAAAAAAAGTTCTTGAGAACAGATGCCGATCTTCACGTTCTTCTGAGACAGCTATTCCAAGGGTTAGATTGATTCCTTGCTTGTTCCGCTTTCTTCTTCTGTTTTGATTTATTTATTTTTAATTGAAAACTTTCTCAATAGGGTCATTTCATTATTATTTACAGATAATTTCCACATATTTTATTGGCATTAACTTGTTGGCCTGTGGAGACTTAATCTTAGGGGATTCTATTTGAAAACTCTTTAAAAAGCTGACTTTTGTTTGCAGACTGCATTCTATTTAGAGATAGACCTGATAATAACATTATTAAAGAACTGCTAGTTTGGAGAAATCTCCTTTATTTTCTTAAATATGGAGAATTGAGTTGGTTGGAATTTCCTTAAACACAATTTCCATTTATGTAAATTTTTCTTAATTGTGACCCATTCGAATTAGTCTAAAGAAAGTTCAGATTGCCTACTCCTGTAGAAGGCTTAAATAACCTTATTGTAATTATTTTATTTTATTTTATTTTATTTTATTTTATTTTATGTATTTTTAAAAATTTTTTTTAAGTTTATTCATTTCTCAGAGAGAGAGAGAGAGAGAGAGAGAGAGAGAGAGAGACAGAGTATGAGCGGGGGAGGGGCAGAGAGAGAGAGAGGGAGACACAGAGTCTGAAGCAGGCTCCAGGCTCTGAGCTGTCAGCACAGAACCTGATGTGGGGCTTGAACTCATGGACCGTGAGATCATGACCTGAGCCGTAGTCAGACGCTTGACTGACTGAGCCACCCAGGCCCACTTTATTGTAATTATTTTAAAGTTTATTACAATTTTTTCTGATGCTTTTATAAATTAAAATTACACATTATATATATAATATATTATATATATATTATAAATTAACTTTACACATTAAAATGCAAATAATGTTTTTGGGTACAGTTTAATATTTTTAAATTTTTATTTTATTTTATAGAAACCAAAGTCCTGTTTTGATATAATGTTGAAAGTGTTATTTTTGTTTGTTTGTGTTTAAACAGTATAAAAACTGTGTGAACATGACCCAGTTGACCTTGCTTCAGTTTACCTTGCCTGGTAAAGATAAGACTGTAAACTAGAAATAATTTTGGTGTTTGTTTCAGAATATTCCTGTAGATCAATTTTATCAGAGACAATGGTCTACTTGCCTGGGGAAATAGTTTGCTTATTAATTAAGAATTTACTTATCAAGATTCATTTGGAGACCCTCATTTTGCTTTATTTACCATGTTGGAACTGTTATATCACAAACTTTCCTCAATCCTAACCAGTTTCCTGCCTCAAAAACCTTGCTTTAAACCACTCGATCCCAGTCACTTTCAACTTCTCTTTTCTGACACACTGCTAAGATTCTGTCAAGGGGGTATTCACTCTATTATAGTGAATTTAAATGAACTTATTTTTGCTTAATTATCAAGTCATTTGGTGATATTTTGGGAAGTTCAACAATCTGGAAAAGTGATGTCTTATAAAACTTCATGCAATGATAGAAATATCCAATATGGGGGGTGCCTGGGTGATTCAGTCAATTGAGCAACCGACTCTTGATTTCAGCTCAAGTCATGATCTCAGAGTCATGGGATCTAGCCCCTTGTCAGGTTCCACACTGAGTGTAGAGTCTGCTTTAGATTCTCTCTCTCTTTCTGTCTCTCTCTCTCTGCCCTCCCTCCTGCTCTCTTGCTCTCTCTCTCTAAAATAAATATAATAAATAAATTAAAATAAAAATAGAAATAAATATCCAATATGGTAGTCACTAGCCACATGTGCACTTGAAATATGGCTAGTGTGACTAAGGAACTAATTTTTAATTCTATTTAATATCAGTTACCTTAAACTTAAATCTAAATGTCCCTATGTGGCTAGAGTCTACCATATTAGATAAGATCGATCTTGGAGGTTTCACTGAGATTCAACTGAGACCCGACCTTACCACTGTGGCTAAGACCCTCAATCCAGAAACAGCACTCTCTGCTGATGTCCTTTAAACTCAGTGGTCTCTGACTGTTATGGGGAAAGGGTAAATCTTGTTCCAATTTTTTTTTCATGTCATAAGAAATGCCAAGTTTATATTCTTTTCCAGGAAATAGACTTTTTAATGGATGTCTTTATTATCTGATAAGATTTGAAAGCTTTTATCTTTGCTGAAAATCTGTTTTGTTGCTAACAACTCTACTATTTGTCTTTGTCTTTGTGTGTGTGTGTGTGTGTGTGTGTGTGTGTGTGTGTGTGTGAAAGAGAGACAGACACACACACACATATGGAAGAAAGAGACACATACACACACAGAGTTGTAAGAGGAAAGAGAAAGAGCATAGATTCCAATAAACCTATTTCTCAAGCTGTTTCTAGCTTGAGACGGGCTAAGAACTGTAGAGATTTTCACTCAGGCTGGATTCATTTAGACAAATGTTACCTTATATGTTACTTATCAGTGAGAATCTTTTAAGACCAAGGCAAGTCTCATCTTATTTTTCCCATGAGAACATGATTATGGAAGATATCTCCTCTCCAGAACTTCTGTCTGCTTTCAGAGATTTTCAGGTCTATATAGTTGACTGACTCTGACGGAGAGGTTGTGTGATGTGGCAGGTGCATGCCAATCATTTGAGGACCCCAAGACACAAGGTTCATCAACATGCTTTAGATGGATTGTTGCTAGGCTTTCATGGTCTTATCTCACTCTGAAACTAAGTCTGTGCACCATCTGGGTTATATCTTCTGTCTCTAACATGTCTTTACACTTTAATTTAAGGGACTATCCTTCATAATTTCACCAATGATAATTTAGATTATAGTGCCACCCCAAGGAACTTTGAAATGACATTGTTCATTTGAGAAGCATGCTGTAATGGAAGGGGAACAAAATCCCAGATATCCAACTTTCTGCACTGATTTTATAGTTAGGAGAAATTTCTAAAAGAAATTCCACTCTGAATTGCTTTTTAAAAAGATTTATTTTTTTTAAACTTAAAATTTTTTTTAATGTTTATTTATTTTTGAGAGAGAGAGAGAGAGACTGAGTGCAAGCAGGGGAGGAGCAGAGAGAAAGGGAGGCACAGAATCCAAAGCAGGCTCCAGTCTCTGAGCTGTCAGCACAGAGCCCGATGCAGGGCTTGAACTCACGAACAGTGAGATCATGACCTGAGTCAAAGTCAGATGCTCAACTGACTGAGCCACCCAGGCACCCCGAAAGATTTCTTTGCTAAGACAAAAAAATGTGAAAAACTTATAAATATCTTTTTAAAATATATTCCCAATCACAACTTAACCCTAATGGCTTTTATTTTATTATTCCTCTTGTTTATCTTTTGCTTCTCATTACTTTCTGCCTCTACTCCTCTTTCATGTCTTCTGGTTATCCAGAAACCCAGGAAGGTCACCTGTCTTGTAAAGCTAAATCCCCTTTTTAAAAAGCTAAGCTTTTTATGGTTGATTTTTAAGCCCTAAGTCATATCAAGCAAGACTGGTCTAAAAAATTTAAGATAGTTCAGAGAACATAAAACTCAGGATCAGTATCTGTTGGCTCATCTCTTAAGAGGAATTCTATATACAAAAACTGGATGAAAAAGGAAGATGGGTAAAACCATAAGGATTGCTTAAGAAGACTCTGAATTACATAAGAAACCAGAAGGTTTTAGAAAAGTTGTGGATTGCTAAATTAAAAGCTCTCCCAATGGTATTTTTCTTCCTTATTGAAAATCAGATCACAGCTTCCTACCTAAACTGAACTTTGGTTCTCTGATATTTTTTTTGTCTAATCAAGCCCTGACTGAAGATTACCACATGGTAATAAGTTCTTTGTGGGCAAAAATTTCTTCTGATATTGGCAGAATTCTAAAATTTTTATAATGTTTTTATTTACTTTTGAGAGAGAGAGACAGAGGGCAAGAAGGGGAGGGGCAGAGAGAGAGGGGGACACCAATCTGAGGTAGGCTCCAGGCTTTGGGCTGTCAGCCTGACGTGGGGATTGAATCTGCAAACATGAGGTCATGACCTGAGCCAAAGTCAGATGCTTAACTGACTGAGCCACCCAGGAGCCCCTGGTATTGGCAGAATTCTGGGGGATGAACTCACTGAGGTTCAGACTGATCCTAAACTTTCACAATATCATCTAAAACCAGAAGCTAAGAAATACCTTAAGTCAACACAATAATCAAAAGCCAAATAGACAAGATTAATCATGCTTTATACTGGTCCCTGTGACTTTCCATCTCTCTGAGTCAAAAGAACAAAAAACAAAAAAACAAAAACCAAAAAACAGTGAGGATATAGATTTGTTCAGGACTATAAGCCCAAATAAATGAGTCATATTTGTACACTTCTTCCCCAAGTTACTGAATCCCAATACTATTTTATCTTCAATACTAACATTATAAACATGTGTTCTGCTTTCTTTAGTGCTCCTTTAGATCAAGACCAGCCCCCACCCCACCCCAGGAAGTTCAACAATTTGGGCACTTCTGCCTTCGGGGTTTACTAAGGCACCCTCTTGGTTTCCACAGATTTTTAACTAGAACTTTCAGAACTCTGAATTTTTCTTATCCAATGTATAGATGACGTTTTACTGTGTTCTCAAGATGAGGTGAGCTTGAAGACTGACTCCTATTTGTACTTACTACTTTAGTTTTTAAAGGTTATATCATTTCCAATGATAAAATACAATTTTCTCAGAACAGAGCGCATTATCTAGAACATAATTTCTATTTAAAAATTTTTAAATTTTATTATTGTAAGTTTTTATTTAAACTCCACTTAGGGGCGCCTGGGTGGCGCAGTCGGTTAAGCGTCTGACTTCAACCAGGTCACGATCTCATGGTCCGTGAGTTCGAGCCCCGCGTCAGGCTCTGGGCTGATGGCTCAGAGCCTGGAGCCTGTTTCCGATTCTGTGTCTCCCTCTCTCTCTGCCCCTCCCCCGTTCATGCTCTGTCTCTCTCTGTCCCAAAAATAAATAAACGTTGAAAAAAAAAATAAAAAAATAAATGCCACTTAGTTAACATACAGTATCATATTATTTTCAGATGTACAATATAGTGATTCAACACTTCCTTACACCTGGTGCTCATCACAACAAATGCCCTCCTTAATCTTCATCACCTATTTAAACCATCTCCCCTCTGGTAACCATCAGTTTGTTCTCTATAGTTACGAAACCATTTTTTTGGTTTCTGTATCTCTTATTTTTCCCTTTTGCTGGTTTCTTTTGTTTCTTAAATTCCACATGAGTGAAAACTTATCCTATTTGTCTTTCTCTGACTGAGTAATTTCACTTGACATAATATTCTCCAGCTCCATTCACGTTATTGCAAATGGCAACATTTCATTCTTTTTTATGGCTGAATAATATTCGATTGTATTTATAATTCCAATATAGTCAATACACAGTGTTATAATAGTTTAAGGTGTACAATACAGTCGTTCAACAATTCTATACATTACTCGGTGCTCATTGTGGTAAGTGTACTTTTAATCCCCTTCACCTATTTCACCCATTCTCCACCCACCTCCCCTTTGGTAATCCTCAGGTGTTTCTCCCTAGTTAAGAGTCCTTTTTTTTTGTCTCTCTTTTTCTTTGTTTTGTTTCTTAAATTCTGCATAAGAGTGAAATCCTATGGTATTTGCCTTTCTCTGGCTGACTTATTTCATTTAGCATCATGCTCTCTGGATCCATGTTGTTGCAGATGGCAAGATTTCATTCTTTTATATGGCTGAGTAGTATTCCATTACATATTCACATCTTCTTTATCCATTCATCTATTAATGGACACTTGGGCTCCTTCCATTATTTAGCTACTGTAAATAATGCTGCAATAAATATAGGGGTGCATATATCTTTTCAGATTAGTGTTTTTATGTTCTTTGGGTAAATACCCAATAGTGGAATTATTGGATCAATGGTGGTTCTATTTTTAATTTTTTGAAGTACCTTCATACTGTTTTCCACAGTGGCTGCACCAGTTTGTATTCTCAACAGCAGTGCACAAGGATTCCTTTTTTTCCACATTCTCACCAACACTTGTTGTTTCTTGTGTTTTTGATTTTAGCCATTCTGACAGGTGTGAGGTGATATCTCATTGTGTTTTTGATTTGCATTTCCCTTATGATTAGTGATATTGAGTATCTTTTCATGTGTCTATTGGCCATCTGTATGACTTCCTTGGAGAAATGTCTGTCCATGTCTTATGCCACTTTTAATTGGTTTGTTTGTGTTTTGTTTTGTTTTTTCTTTGGTGTTGATTGTATAAATTATATATTTTGGATACTAACCCATTATCGAATATGTCATTTGCAAATATCCTCTCTCATTCAGTAGGTTGTCTTTTAGTTTTGTTGATTGTTTCCTTTGCTGTGAAAAAGCTTTTTATTTTGATGTAAATCAATGGTTTATTTTTGCTTTGGTTTCCCTTGCCTCAGGAGACATATCTAGAAATACATTACTATTGCTGACTGCCTGTGCTGTTTTCTAAGATTTGTTTGGGTTCAGGTCTCACATTTAGGCCCTTAATAAATTTTGAGCTTATTTTAGCGTATGATGTAAGAAAGTGGTCTGGTTTCATTCTTTTGCATGTAGCTTTCCAGTTTTCTGAACACCATTTGTTGAAGAGACTGTCTTTTCCCATTGCATATTCTTGCCTCCGTTGTCAAAGATTAATTGACCATATAATTGTGGGTTTATTTCTGAACTCTCTATTATGTAGAAAATAATTTATCTTAAAAGAAGTAAATTTTTACCCATGATAGGTTACAAATCACTCAAAACTTTCCCAGACAAATTATTAAGAGATAACTAGGAGGGTTCTGTTTTTCACTAGTTACTGCAAGCAGTGGGTTCCCAACTTTTAAAATATCATCACATTTCTATATGACTTATTTAATCCTTGACAAATGAAACTCTTTCCTGAGAATGTAAATATTAACAGCTATTTTATGACTTAAAATGAACTCATCAAAAGCTCCATGAGTTGCGTCTTCCTAATCATAAATCTTTCTGCCTATTTATACATGAACACTCTGGATTATCCCTTAGTGTTCTTAGTTGGAATTATCACAGACCAATGCTTCTTTCAACCTTTCCCTAGACCAATAATCTCCTTGTCTAAGCAGTAGCACCCAAACAAGCGGAGGCTTTTACTGACTTGGTTTTATGATCTTTAACTTGATGGTATCTTATGCTGTGCAATCTTTGTTACTTACTGAAAATACATGAAATTTTTCAGCAAGCAGGCTTAATTCCTATGAAATTTTATCACCTCCCCCTTCACACACTGTATCCATCATTGGATTATTTTAAATCCTACTAATCTTTCATTACTCAAAGAAAAGGAATCCCATGACTGTCTACCTTCTGTTCAAGAACTGACTATGCCTTGAATAGACTTATTATAAACATCCCTAGAAAATCCTCATTGAGTATCATTTATTGATTGTCCATCTCTTAATTCTGAAACTGGAAATTTTTAGGCAAGACATTCCAGACAGATTTCAATGAACTCTTAGAATATAACCTGTTATCAGAAGTAAATTCAGCCCAGATGGTAGAATTTCATGAACTTGCCAGAGCTTGCAAATTGTCAAGAGATAAGGGTTAATATATACACTCATAGCAGGTAAGCCATTGGTGTAATCCACAATTTTGAAATGCTTTAGAAAAACAGAAGATTAAAAAATACATATGGTTACACACACACACACACACACACTCGTGCATTTGGGCTGCTATAAAAAAAATACCATAGGCTGGATGGCTTAAACAGCATTTATTTCTCACAGTTCTAGAGTCTGGGAAGTCTCAGATTAAGGTGCCAGAAGCTTCAGTGTGTAGTGAGGACCTGCTTCTTGGTTTATAGACTACTGCCTTCTCACTATGTTTTCACAAGGCAGAAGAAACAAGGAGCTCTATGGTATCTCTTCTATAAGAGCACCAATATGTTTCTAAAGGCCCAACCTCATAATCCCATCACAGTAGAGGTTAAGATTTAAAATTTTAAATTTTAGGAGAGACACAAACATTCTACATATAATAAATTTATTTTTTAACCATTTTTAAATGTGCAATTTAGTGGCATTTGTGCTTGCACATTGTTGTGCACCATCATCATGATCTATTTCCAGAACTTTTTCATTATTCCATATGGAAACTATATCCTTGTGAAACAAGAACTTCTCATTATCATCTCCCCCCAGCTCTACTAACCTGTATTCTTTTTTCTGTCTCTATAAATTTTTAGGTACCTTATATAAGTGGAATCATACAATGGTTTTCTTTTAGTGTCTGGCTTATCTCACTGAACATCATATAACATATTAATACTACATAAACTATTTTCTACAGTGGCTGTATCATTTTAAATTCCTGCTACAAAGCACCAGGTTTCTAATTTCTTCACATCTTCACTAACATTTGTTATTTTTCATATTTTTGATAATAGCCATCCTAATGAGTATGGATTGGTAACAGTGAAGGTTTTTGACCCCAGACATTAACCCAATAAAAATGGTTAACAGATTAAATGACTATTAAATGACTAACACAAATGTTGAAGTCATGCAAAAACAGGTAGCATGGAAACCAAAGGAAATGCCTAGATAATGAATATAGCAGGTAGGCCTTACGAAGGTCCTGGCCCTCCTAATAGTCCTAGAACTCAAGTCTTCTGAGAGTTTGAAGGAGGTTATTATAGAATGCCAGTGATTGGCTCCAGCATATGAAGAGTTATTGGAAAAATTCCAGTTGTAAATTGCATGAAAATTATCTCTGATACTTCAGAGTGCATACTTGGTGACACTAGAGGATCTTAACTAGAATCTTGCCAAAAATTCCACATGAAAGCCTACACACAATAAGGACAAATTGATGACTACAGTCAGTCAATATTGGTTGGGATATTTTTACTAAGTGACTAAGGTTATCTGTGGTACATGACTATATAAGGGACATGGACAAGAGCCTAAGCTTCAAAGTCCCTATGAACATTTTTAAAGGAGTTCATGTAATTGTCTCCTTCTATGTTTTTTTTTTTTCTTTTCAATTGAGATATAATTGACCTACAACATTACATTAATTTCAGGTGTACAACATAACAATTCAATACTTGTATATATTTTTAAATGTTCACTACAATAAGTCTAGTTAGGATCCTTCATCGTATGGGGTTTGAATATATCCTCCTGGTCATTGTTTGCTTATTCTTAGAATAGATCAAAGCATTTCCTTTCTTGGCAGCTATGTTTCTGACTATATAGCAAGCACATTGCTTAATTTTATGCTTCCAATTCTCCAGTGATAAAAGTACTCATTTTGTTGGGACTGTTCAACAATTTCAAAGCCTTGAGCTTAGAAACAAATTATCATTCTTTAAACTGTGTGCTTTTGTTATTTATTTTTCTAGCCATATAATTTCCTCTTCTCAGGTTAAAATTCTTAATTTTTAACAAACACAATTATTTTTAAGCTATATTACTTATGAGTTCTTTAAGGTCAATGTTGCTTTCTGTATTCTTATTCACTCCTAAGTATAAGTCCAACACCTGAATGCAATTTGTTCATGATTTGGAGCTAGGTAAAACATAAAATCAAATGACCTACTAGGCTTGTAACCATTTTTTCCCAGTGTCAAATAAGTCCCTTTAGTTCTAATCCTTTATAATAAAACATATTGTTTAATCAGTCATCTGCCTCAGTTACTAACATGTAGTTTTTGGTTTTGTAGTCACTGTTTATTTATTCATTTTTTTTTTGTGGAAGACAGCATATCAGGCAGATAAGCAAAACCCGAAACACCCTATTATGTCATATCTGGGAGGGTAGGAAGGGAAGTTTCTGTAACATCCAGAAAGCACTTGTATGAGAATACCTCTTTATAACTGTACTGTCACAGAGGTAAAACTCAGAAAGTGAACCTGTGGAACTTATTTAATACCTATGTTATGTTACAGACTTTACAGACAAGGTTTACTATATAGGATATCTTTGTATTCCCTATAAGATATAACATTTCATCTACTTCATGGCATCTTTACTCTATATTCTCCCACCTAGTGCTTAAAAATCCCCAAGTAGTGCAAAACTATACAGTAAGCCTAGACAACCACATAGAGATATTTTGGCTAAGAACTTGTCACTGGGCAGCCCCCTACCACAGGTATGAAGCTTGTTTCAAGAAGGAGAAAAAAACAGGTCTCTGGAGTCTAAAACCTTAACTATTCAAGGGAAGTTATGGATGTTTTTCTTCTGCCCTTAGCCTCTGTATGTCACTCTTTACTAGAGGCATGGATGGTGGGAAATCTTAACAAGCCATGGTTCAGAGATTGAAAAGGGAGTTAGATAATGCCAGAAATCCGTAGAACTCCTTCTCTGTTCATAAAGTAAGAAGCCCTAGGGGCGCCTGGGTGGCTCAGTCAGTTAAGCGTCCGACTTCGGCTCAGGTCACGATCTCGCGCTCTGTGAGTTCGAGCCCCGCGTCAGGCTCTGTGCTGACAGCTCAGAGCCTGGAGCCTCTTTCAGTTTCTGTGTCTCCCTCTCTCTCTGACCACCCCCCCCCATTCATACTGTCTCTCTCTGTCTCAAAAATAAATAAATGTTAAGAAAATTGTTTTTAAAAAGTAAGAAGCCTTAGACATGCCTGCACTTCACAGTTATTACATGTACCACTTTAGGAAAAACATATTATATTTACAATCCTATAGATATTTCTGAGAACGTTATTATTACCAAGAACGTCGAGGAAACAAAGGAAATTATAAGATTAGTTAATTTAGATAATATGCACATACCTAGTCTGTAGGCATTTTTGTGGCTGCAGTCTGTTGTCCTGAGTTAATTAGACCAACCTTGGTTTTTGACTTGGATGTGGAATATGTAATCTGATCATAGTATTCTTAGTATTTGTGTTACAGTGTTCAAACATGTAACCTCTAGAATTTTAAATGCTTTTCATAAGCACTGTTCCATCAAATGATAGAGCAGCACACACAAAAAAAGGAAAACTTGATACATGTAATGGTTGAAATGAGCACCAAAAGAACTCTGATATATAATGAGGACTCTACAAACATGTGTTGCATCATTTCCCCTTATGATAACCATCTGTAGGTCAGGCTGAAGAATGATCAAAAGGGAAGGCTGATTAATAAGATCATCTGTTTCAACAGGACTTGAGTAAGATTTTAGATCAACTATGCTAACCTGTATTAATTGCTTGTTCCAAGAGAATTTTGCCTGGGAGAAATAATTCCATAAGCCAATAAATAACTTCACCGATTACTTCAGACTTTTACTACAGATCAGTTTATTGGAGATAAAAACTCTACTCACCTGGGTAGACTGCTTACTCATCGAACAGGAATTTACTTTCCAAGAATTGCTTCATGACCCTTGCTTTACTATGTCTACCAATTCCAAATTATTATATCACACATTTTTATTGAATACTAGTCAGTTCCCTGCCTAGAAAGACCCATCTTTAATCAATTGAGCTCAAACTTCAGAGTCTTATTAATACGTATCTCACTCTGACATTCTTCTTCTGAGACACTGCTCAAACTCTGTCAAGGAGGTTCTCTCCCTCAATGCAGTGAGTCCTAATAAACTTGGTTTGGCTTTATTAATGGGCTATTGTGTGATATTTTGAAGAGCTCAGCAAGAAGTTATACACATAGCTTTTAAAAAAGAGAATTTCTGCTTCTCACAAGTTTTAGATTTCATATTTTTTGTTAAAGGGGTTACTTTAGGAGTTTAGGAAACCATTTTTTTTAGAGAATGCAAAATAACATTATTGACTTGCAAAATTTTCTCTTTAAAATCTGTTCAAAAACTAAGTATGTTATGGAAGTCCAATAAACCAGAATTTTTGGTCTATAAGGGTTAATTAGTATTCTTTTTAGTAGATATGAAGCTATTTCCATACACTAAAAAAAACATTTTGGGCGTGCCAGGGTCATGGGATTGAGCCCTGCATTGGACTCCACATTGAGTGTGGAGCCTATTTAAGATTCTCTCACTCCCTAACTCTGCTCCTCTCCCCCATGCACACTTTCTCTTTCTCTAAAATTAAAAAAAAAAAAAAACATTTTGAAAGATGCACTTGAGGAAAAAAATCAATTGCTACCTCTTATTCAGTGGCATACATTTCCCAATAAAAAATAAGAAAAAATAGACAAGCTATCATTGACAGTGTGCAGAGGAAGAGGTGCTGAGAGTGAAATGCAAAGAACTTTAGAACCCTAAGTAATATAGGCATTTAAATACAGATTACATTGGGAATAAGGTTTGATTGAGGTAAAGTTTGTTAAAATTAGTCCTGTATCTATCAAATTGAGTACTGATTTTGTGTTTAATATACTGTGCTGACTGGAAGTGAAATGAAGAAACTTGGAGATTTGGAAACTAGAATGGGGACAAAAGAGGACCATTAAGTGACCCAAATTCCAGTTAAAAATCACTGACTACCAGAAATGAAAGAACTTTAGATATCAAGAGGAAAAATAAGAAATTCAGCTGTTTGAAATAATATTATAACTGACTTCAAAGAAATGTGGATTAGTTGCTTTGTACTTTTTCCTTATTGGAAATAAGAGTTACATAAAGTTACTCTTTTATTTTTACTTTGTCTATGTTATGCTATTTCAAATGTTTCGATTATGTTGGAAAAGAAAATGATTCAGAGAAACTGATTGATTAAAGAAGCTTTATGACTAGTATTCTGGGGATTTTAGGAACTAGAACACATTAGTGAAACTTGTTTATTGAAAAGAAATATAAATTTGGCCATTAACTGGCTTAGCACTGATTTTCATTTTAGTTTAATTATGCTTATATTCCTAAAACTTATTGTGCATCACAACATACTCCTTTTATAAACCCTGACTCTCAAAATATCCCTGTGAGATAGAGGGATAAAAATTATGTTTCACAGGGTTCCTGGGTGGCTCATTTATTTAAGTTTTTGACTCTTGGTTTCGGCTCAGGTTATGATCTCACAGTTCATGAGTTTGAGCCTCTCATCGAGTTCTGAGCTCATAGCAATGGAACCTGCTTGGGATTCTCTCTCTCCCTCTGTTTCTGACTCATTCTCTCTCTCTCTCTCTCTCTCTCTCTCTCTCTCTCTCTCTCTCCCCCCCTTCTCTCAAATAAACTTTTAAAAAATATATGTTTCACTATTAATGAAGTGATAATCATTGAAGTCAAGTAGATTGGACAATATTGTACACAGTGGAAAACATTTTTAAATCTCCCTATGTATTTTCTTCATTGTTATGTGTTACCAAAACAAACTCTTCTTTATAGATGTCACATTTTAAGAATGTGAATAGAATCACAAATCAATGGTATTACATTCTGACACTGTGTCTTCAGTAGAAAGCATCTCTGTTTCTCATTTTGAAGAATCACACCTTTCATGTTTCATTACTCAAGAATACCCATGATAACAAGAGACCCAACTTTCATTATGACCAGTGTAAGAGAAAGAATCCCCTCCCACAGCAAAATTAAGACTCCTTCCTTGAACCACAGAAAGCAGTGGACAGCATCTACTGATTGCCTTACCCTGGATAATCTGGACCAGTGACTGAAAAGAAGGATGTATTTACCCTGATTACCTGTATTTGTTACTGGAATTAGGGCCATTATCTTCTAACTCACATGGTAACAAGAATGGATGTTGGGAGGATAATCACAATATAATGCTTCCTTTTTCCAGCTTAAGTTTATGCTCCTTCTCTGGAATTAAATGTGGACCCCTCACATCTTTCTGCTTATTGAAATAATTCTCATCCTGTAAGGATAAGGCAAGTACTTATCTTCATGCTACAAGATGCCTTCCTTGACTATTGTATCACCACTCTTTCCTTCCTCTATTAGACTTTTATTTTGTACCACATATTGTATGGCTGGATTACATGCTTCTATTTAAAGTTAGCTGTATCTTTTTTCTTTTTTTTCTGAATGGGTTAGGGGGCAGAAGTAAGTAACAAAGCAAACCCTTGTTTGTTAGTGTGCACTTGTTTCATGTAGGTCCCTTTTGTCTTCCAAACCAGATTGTATGCTCTTAGTGGCACAGATTTTGCCCTTTATTTTTCCTAGCCTTGCAGAATTAGTCTGAGTAAAAACTGCAGATTATTATTGTCTAATTCTTAATGATCCAAAACACAGCATTGCTTATTATTATTACATTCTTGGTCATTAGCATTTTTAAAACTTACTTTTAGAGATTATATTTGCTTTTATCTTAAGATGGTATTAATCTTAGTAAAACAACAACAACAACAACAAAAGTCCCAAACCTTTAAAATGTCAATTCAGCCACACAACACTTTTTTCTTAGCTTCTTTTGTCTCATGTTAAGTAAATATATGTTATAGAGGAAGGACGGCTATATACAGAAATCATTTTAACCTGGAAAGAGATTCTCAGCCATGCAAGAACTGTACTCAAGCTCTCTTGAGTGCTTAATAAATATTTGGTCTTATTACTCTGTAGTTCATGTTTGCTTATTCATTGGAAAATTAAAATAAATCCCCTAATTTTCATAATGATTTTATCATACATCAATCTTCTTTGTAACTCTTCTGAGAAAGAGTGGTCAATGAGGCATTCTATAAAGGAAGGTTAAAGGTTTTATGACTTTAATCTGCATATGAAACTCATAATTCCAAATACTTATAGTTTTCTCAGGCTTGTTCTAATGGCTATATATATTTTTATTTACTCTGCCTAATGTAATTTCTAAATAAATTGTGAGTTACCATAAGCCTTCTCTAAAATATTTAGATCATAGCAAAACAATTGGTATGCTGTAAATTATATAGTTCTTAAGAGTGTGAATCCTGTAATGTCTGTGTTTGCTTCCTAACTGAATGACCTTAAATGACCTAGCTGAATGACAGTGGGCAAGTTATTTCTTGTTACTCAATTTTCTCATTTATTAAATGTTGGTTATAATAGTACCTATATCATAGGATCCTTATGAGAGTTTGGTTTAACTTCATTTCTAAATATGGATTGTATACAAAATGTCATCATAGAATTACAGAATTAGAGACAGTAAAATCTATTTCTTCTTTATTGAAAAATGATTGTTCTTATATACCACTTAAGTCAGTATAATTAAAATGTCTAACTTATTATAAGCATGCAAGGGCCTCTTTTTAGAATCAAAAGGAATAAATTAGCTGTCAGTCACTCGGTCTGGAAGCAGAATCAAGAAAACAGCAGAAATCAAGGCTTTCTTTTCTTTTTTCTTTTTCTCTTTCTGTCTTATAGGCAGTGAGGTTTCTCTGCTAAGATACCTCTCTTTGTGCGTCTGCTTCATAATTTCTTTTTGCATATAGACTTCCTCCGCTCCATTTGCTTATAAGCCTAACATAGTTACCCCTACCTAGGTATTGCATATGTATTGGGTCAAATACCCAACAGAGATTGACAAGAGTTTTTGAGTCCTTGCACTTATCTTGACAGGAATTACAACTTGTCCAGCTCAGGTCAGGTAATTGCCCTCATCCAATCAACTAGGCCAAGGGTGTCAGACAGCCCCCTTTCCCACTCAGTAGGGACTGTGGGGCGCACATTTCTTAAAACAAGCATGTGCTAAGAGGGAAATTGACTAGGAAGTACCTGACAGATACTTTTTAGAGATGGGCTTGAAAATTTAACAGAAACCATGTGAAAGCAAAGCAAAGAATATCAATTAACAAATTTAGAAAGCTAAATTCTAATCAATTTAGTTGTAAGGTTTGGATGACATACATTTTCACTGATCACATTTGGTAATGACAAAAGTGTTTTTTTTTTTTCTTCAACCATTACAGAAATTTTGAACATAAATGTAAGACTATGCTTTTGTCATCACAATTATGACCTTGTACTAATCTCGTTTTTCACTCTGGAGAGCTTCACAAAGTGATACACTTGAAAAATATTTTATCCAACTCTGGGTGAGTAAAAACACTGAAAAATGCCATAACAAATTGAGAACACATAGGTACCTTAATTAGATATGACCAATTACCTGAATGGGGTTTAGCCAACACTCTGAAAAGGAAATAAACTCAAGACAATGCCACAATTTACCCTACTTCTCAGTAGATGGGCTTTCAGTGTTTCTTCTCAGTGGACCTGTCCATGTGTACCCTTAACCTTACTTTTGGCACATAACTTGGAGAATGATGGCAGTCCTGCCTGCCCCTAGCATTGTATGGCCAGAGCAAGAGTAAAAATGGAGGCCCACGCATCAAATGTCTAAATATTTAAGATTAAAAATGAAGCCAATAAAATATTATATGAAATGAGTTCCTTCCTCTTCCTTTAACAGGTGGACTTTCATAATTATCTGAGAGGCCAAATTTGAAGTTATAAATTTCAGACTCTCTGAAGTTCTGTGCTCCAATGAGATGGTCCATCCCTTTCTTTTCCTACATCTGTTTCTATGAAGGACTTACACACACACATGTGACTGACTTGCCCCAGTAAGTTATTAGCATACCTTCTACAATCAGCCATTCTTGGCCACTTTCCAGTCTATGGTGTGCACACCTGCAGGACAATCTACCCCTAGGAGAATGGAACTGAGGAGGAGACATTTGCAAAGTTCAGATCAGTGGCCTCTCTTCTCTGTGCCTAAAGATAGTCGTGGCTGGTGAAAAGAAGGGTGTATATGTATGGGTTATGATTCCACGTGTCAGTAAGCTTTCATGATTGAATGAAGATAAAAAGGATATTTTTATAAAGTGGGAGGTTTATGCCATCAACCAAGAAAGGCCAGAAAACATTAATTCTAAACAAAGGAGCTTTTACTTTTTATTTAATAAATGTGAAATTTAGAAAAATGTTCAAAAAGCTATTTCTGAAAGAAGTCTGAAGCACATGAAGTACAATTGTATTTATTGATATCAATATTTTAAAAAAAGAATGAATAAGTGAGAAGATATAAGAAGTTGTCTGGTGTTTCATCTTTATATAACATGAGACTCATTCAGATTTTATATAGATGAAAATGCACTCAAGAATTTTGAGGAAGGGGGTGCCTGGGTGGCTCAGTCGGTTGAGTGGCCGACTTCAGCTTGGGTCATGGTCTCATGGTTCATGGGTTCAGGCCCCACGTTGGGCTCTGTGCTGACAGCTTGGAGGCTGGAGCCTGCTTTGGATTCTGTGTCTCCCTCTCTCTCTCTGCCCCTTCACTGCTTGTGCACTATGTCTCAAAATAAATAAACATTAAAAAAATTTCTTTAAAAAAAAAGAATTTTGAAGAGGAATGACAAGATTAAATGATAAATATTACTTGTTGATAGTAGGTGTCTTTTCAAAATTAAAGAAAAAATAAACATGTTATGGTTGTGTTTATGATTTGGTAGTAACAATAACTACAAATGCAATAAATGTAGTCCTCAATATTTTATAAGGCTTTGAACACTTAAAAATATGTTATAATCTATGTAACCACTTTGTTGAACCAGTATATTCAATGGAATATACATTGGAAATGGTTCTAGTTTTGTTTCCCCAATCACTATCATTATACTAGATTTCCCTTTTCTGATATTGTTAGCAGGTACCAAAGTTTTCTGGTCTACTGTAGTCCAAATAAAACTTCAATTTTTCACCCTTCAAAATGTCTCTCCTATTTCTAGCTGACGCGTAATTGTTAGGTAGAAGATCTATGGTGCAGGGTGGGGAGGATGGTCTGTTCTTTCGCTCTTCTTCCTCCTCCTCCTCTTCTTACTCTTGCTCTTACAGCCGGTGAAGAGCAGAATTAGTAGAAAATCATCAACTGTCTACATCCCTGGGACTGTTGTAATCAGATTGTAGATGTCCTCTATGTGATAAGCCTTCAACTGTGGTATTTTCATATTGGTCATTTGTGTGTGGCCTGAAGGCACATTGCATTGTATCTGTTTGTGTCCCCCTCCCCCAAAATCATGTTAAAATCCTAATACCCAATGTGATGGTATTAGGAGGTGAGGCCTTTGGGAGGTGATTATGTCATGAGAGTGGAACCCTCGTGAATGAGATTAATTATATATATATATATGTATATATAATATTTTATATATTTTGTGTATATATAAAATATACAGAGAGCTTCCTTGCTTCTTCTGCCATGTGAGGACACAGTGAGAAGATGTTCATGTATGAAGAAGAACGTGGGCTCACACCAGACAATGAATCATCTGGCACCTTGATTTTGGACTTCTAGCCTCCAGAACTATGAGAAGTAAATGCTTGTTGTTTATAAGCAACTCAGTCTATAATATTTTTATTATAGCATCCCAAATGGACTAAGTATCTTTCCCTGAAGCTGAGGTGAATTCCCTTGTTGACCTTTTGTAAGCATTTCCTTGACCCTCAAGCTCTTGCTCTTGATAATACTCCACAGCATCTTAATGCTAGGTACCACCTTGGAATGGTATAACTTAAATATTAGCTTAAGTCTGGTGATTTTGTGGTGTCCACTTGGTTTACAGGAAGCTCTCCATTGCAGCTTCTCTTCTTTCCTTGACGTTATGGTGCTCTAGCCAGATTTTTGTATTCATAGTTCTCCGGGCAAGAAGTAACCATCAGTCTTTATGTTTAAGAATGTCCTAGTCACTGAGAGGGCTATTGCCAAGTTCTTTCAACATCAGCCTGTGATGGTTAATTTTATGTGTCAGCTTGAGTGGGCCCCAGGTTCCCAGACTAAGCATTGTTTCTCTATGTGTCTGTGGTAGTGTTTCCACATGATAGTAGCACTTGAATTGGTGGGCTTTGTCGATTGCCCTCCCCAATGTGAGTGGATAGCATCCAATCGATTGATGGCCTGATTAGACCAAAAGGCTGAGGAAGGAAGTATTTATCATTTTTTACCTGCTTCACTGATCGAGCTGGGACATCTCATCTTCTTCAGCCTTCAGACTAGAATTTACACTACCAGATTTCCTGGGTTTTCAACTTACGGATAGCGATTGTGGGACTTAGCCTTCATAATGGTGTGAGCCAATTCCTCATAGTTAATCATATACCTATATATACATATCTGTGTGTGTATATATATATATATATGTATACATATAATTATGGATATATTGTACATATATGCATACATGTAAGTATGTATATCTATGTATAGATACACATACGGAAAGATTGATCTCCTATTGGTTCTGTTTCTCTAGGGAAGCCAAATACACAGCCTCATTATTCTTCACTCTGATGGCAGCCCAGTAGTGGGCATACGAGCATCTGCAAGTTAGCAAATGTCCAGCCTAAGACTGAGATGCTAGAAACAGGAAAAATCACTTTCAACAACTTGTCCCTTCTGTTATCTACTTTGATTTTTCACAATGAGTATTGAGGTCTATTGGATTGGTATTATTTTCTCTACTTTACACACGAGTAAATGAATGCTCAGATGTTAAGTGACCAACTCCAATCAGTTACAGGTTCACTTTGGAGTAAAGCCTTCTTTCCATCTATTTCGAGATTTAAGACTCAACTCTTGGGGTGCCTGGGTGGCTCAGTTGGTTGAGCATCCAACTTCGACTCAGGTCATGATCTCACAGTTCGTGGGTTTGAGCCCCACATCAGGCTCTGTGCTGACAGCTGGAGCCTGCTTTGGATTCTGTGTCTCCCTGTCTCTTTGCCCCTTCCCCACTCATGCTCTGTCTCTCAAAAATAAATAAAAATATTTTAAAAAAAGACTCAACTCTTTATACCCAATTACATACCTTGGATGCCTGTTCACCTCTGGAACCAATATATTTCTTAGATATGTAAGGCTTCAACAAATATAAGAAAAATAAATTCTGAATAACTGATTTAATTAGGGATTTTAAAAATTATTTTTGAAAGTCTTTAAAAAGTTGCTAAGGAGAAAAAAAAAGACCTAATTCAACCCATTTCTATATGCTTCCTACTTAGTTTTCAGAGCCGTGACAGAGCTGTCTTCTTCATTTTGACATAAACACTCTCTCCACAGTCACTAAGAAATTAAGAAAACCTCATTTATTTTTCCAGGGTCCATTAACAAGTCCATATTTTATTTGTCTTCCATCTTCATTTTCGACTGTGCTTTGCTAATAAGAAAAAGCTAACATTTTTTCTAGCAATCAAAATCCATTCACAATACTGATTTCCAATTATTTAAAGAATGAATTGCATTTTGCGATTTTGGCTGGTTTAAAAAGTGGATTCAGTAAATATCTTGCCTGGAAACAGAGATAATAGGTTCATCATGGATATTGTCCCTTAAGTCGGAGTTACACAACAGTAGTTTGTTTAATCCTTTCCTTTCCCTTGCCCCTGGTAATGACATTTCATTAACATTTTAACTTCTTTGGGAAAAAAAAATATTTCAGCTTAGAGCTTTAATAACCTACCTAGGGTATGCTTTACGTGAGCTTGCATTTTTAAAAAAGAAGCTTCTAACAGGTTCTAATATTAGTTTTAATTTTGAATTCTTAGCAGTGTCTATTGACCCAATGAAAATTTCAATACTGTGTTTCAGCTAGTACTGTGTTTTACCCTAACTGCACAGACTCAGGGTAAAAAACAGAAGATATGTGTACCAGGTTTTACTCTGCTTCCTCAGATAAGATCTTGATCATGGGCATCCCTTAAATCACACTTACTTAGGGAATTTGCCATTTCCTCTCTGCTGGGTAGGAAGGATACATACGTCTGTTCTGTACAGCCTTGCTGGGCACCAGTCCTTTGGAATTTGGGAATTAAAAATATATTTATAAACTAATGGCCTTTTAGAATTCTTTTGGAAGACTTACTAATTTTTAAAAATTAGCTTTCAAATGAAATATTAACTGAATTTGCTAAATAGCTAAATTAAACATCAATTATGGGGCACCTGGGTGGCTGGTTTAAAAAGTTAAGCGACCGACTTCAGCTCAGGTCATGATCTTGCAGTTCATGAGTTTGAGCCTCGCGTGGGGCTCTGTGCTGACAGCTCAGAGCCTGGAGCCCGTTTCAGATTCTGTGTCTCCCTCTCTCTCTGCCCCTCCCCTGCTCACACTCTGTCTCTCTGTCCTTCAAAAATAAATAAACCTTAAAAGAAATTAAAAAACAAAAACAAAAACAAACATCAGTGATGTTACAATGCACAACAAATGTGCATTTAACTTTGTCCCCAGGTGAGGAAAGCTGCCTTAGCATTTGACTTGCTGCCTTCGTCACTCATCTTCTCTTTCCTGTTCCACATCTTTCTATGTAAAATGATTCAGTTTTTACTCAGTGCTCAATTATGTAACTGGGCTTTGCTTCCCTGGGTACAGATGGACACACGTTCATTTTCCCTTTCTCCTGAAAATGCTCTAGTTGTTGGCCTTTTCTTTCTGATCCAATTTTTCTCTCCTTTATTGTTTATACTAAGTGACTCACTGTTTCCCTATAATGCCCTGAAATAGCCACTGCTGCTGCTTCTCTCTGCTCACTCTTTCAGGGCCACTTTTATAGTCTTACCTTATGCCAGGCAGGCTGCATAGAGATTCTCTGAGCTCTCTGGTTTCCCCTCTGTGCTGCTCAGAGGTCACATACTCTCAGGCCACCTGGCCCATAAGGATAGGGCTCATGTTATCTGTTTCGTAAAGGGGGTATTCTTATTTAGACTATCCACCATTACTTCACCTTTCCTCTGTGGTTTAGGTAGGAGTATATAGCAGTCAGCAGGTGATCAAATTACTTTAAACACTAGTCCAGTCATTATGCTATAGCTATTGAGCTATATTTTCTTCCCTTTTCTCTGAATGACAGACAAGAACTATTTTCTCCCTTTAAGAAACTAAAAATTCTGTAGAGAGGAATCTGGCTGGCAAGAAAGTGCCTCAAATAAAAAAAAATTATAATGCTTTCTGTTCTCCCTATGTGTCTTCATTGTAGCTAGTAAGCAGAATAATGGTGTTATCTTCCAGAACTTTAAAAATTTTAATTACTTATTATCCACCTCATATAAGTTGCTTAAAATCTAGAATTATTGAGGACTTTCTGTAAGGTTAAGTGTGTGTGCAATTCAAAATTTAAATGAAAGCATCAATGACCTCTAATGCCATAATTAGCTTCATTCTTTCATCCAATAAATATTTATGAAGGATTTTTATGTATTTTTTTAGATGCTGAGTATGAAGAAATAGACAAATACTGAATAAAATTGACAAACCTTTTGACTTCAGGTAGTTTAGCTACTAGTTAAGGAGGACAAGCAATAAACAACTTAGTATATAACGTAATGTCAAGTGGTGAAAATGTATAGGAAGAAGAAAAGTTACCTTAATCAAAACTAATAATTTGAGAAAAACTAATAATGTTGAGATAGGGATTTCTTTTTGCAACCTGACTGCCAAAGTACAACTTCTATGGGCTTTTCCTAAGACATGAACACTGTTTTGCCATGTGACTCGTAATATAATTTTTAGAGCATAAACTTTATGCTAAAAAAATAACATACATATATAAAATATAACATTATGCCAAATCTAAGTGTATATCCCAGAGAAATTTTCTCACTAGTGGTTACACTGCCACTACTCAGATCAAGAAATGGAATATACCAGCAGCTCAGAATCCTCCCTCATGCCTTTCCCTCCTCTTAAGATCCCTTCCGAAAGGCAGGAGATGTTGCCTACTATCTTGACTTCTTTGCCACCAATTAATTCTTCATGTTTTTGAGCTTTAAATAAGTTATATAGTCTGTATTCCTTTTTTGTTTGCTTTTCTTCCTTCATTGAGATTGTCAATATTGTTACTGTGTTTTGAAATAATATTTCATTCTTATTACTAGTTAATATTGCCTTGTATGAAGATATATTATAATTTATTAGTCCAGTCTACTGTTGAAAGACATTTGTATCATTTCCAGTTTGGTGGCATTACAAACAGTGTTGCAATGTACATTCTTATAAATGTCTTTTGATGACCATACTTTTTAAAGTTTATTAATTTATTTTGAGAGAGAGAGAGTAGAGTGTGTGTGTATGAGTGGGGGGAAGGGCAGAGAGAAGAGAGAGAGAACCTCAAGCAGGCTCTTTGGCTGTCAGCACAGAGCCCGATGATAGGCTCCATCTCACAAATGTGAGATCATGACCCGAGCTGAAATCAAGAGTTGGATGCTTAACCAAATGAACCACCCAGGTGCCTAGAGCATTTTTTTTTTGATGAGCATGTTGTTGCATCTATGTAGTATATATATATGGGAGTAGAAGTGCTCAATCTTAAATTATGCATATATTTAACTTTAGCAGTATTACTAAACAGCGGTTGCACCAATTCCCGTTTTCACAACACTGTATAAAAGTTTGAGTTTTCCAAAACCTCATGAACACTTGGTGTTACCCTTCTTTAACTTTAGCCATGACTATATTATTGTAGTTTTACTTTGCATTTCCATGATGGGTGATGATTTTGAGCACATATTCATGTTTATTGTTCATTTGATACCATATTTTATAAAGTGCCTGTGCAAGTCTTTCGTTCATTTTTAAAATCGGGTTGTAGTGATTTGTAGGAGTTCTTTATATGTTCTAGCACAAGTTCTTTGTTGGATATATGAAGTGAAACTGTTTTTTTCTCACTCTGTGGCTTACTTTTTTTATTCTCTTAAAGGTGTCCTTTGGGGAAAAAAATCTTAATTTTAATATAGCCCAATTGCTCAATCTTTTATGGTTAGTGATTTCGAGGTCCTATTCACAAAATTTTTGTCAACCTTAATATAATTTCCCATGATATCTTGTAGAAGCTTTCACTTTTGAACTTTACATTTAAACCTAAAATATACTTGGAAGGGACTTGTTTTTGTTTTTGTTTTGATGGTGCAATGTAAAGGTCAGGATTCTTTTTTTCCCCCCCCCATGCAGGTGTGCCATAGCCCCAGCACCACTGATTAAAAACTGTCCTTTCCTCAATACAGATATTTTGTCTCTCAAGTCCTGGTTGCCTTGTCAGATCTGAACTCAAATTATATTTCCCCAGAAACTTGAGACCACTGAATGCTCTACTCATCCACTAATTTCTGCTTCTTTTACTCACCAGTCTCTTGTTTCTTGTGCCAAAATCCTTAAAGATTTAGGAAATGCCTCAAAGGGGAAAACTGGAACATAGGATGTCAAGCTCATTCCAATAAGTACTTTGTTTCTTTGGGTGCCAGGACTCCTTTGAAGGAGCAGCAGTGCTGGATGCTTTGAAGCTTTCCAATACCTCAAAAATTATTTTTAAAAATTATCTATCTTTTCTAGTTGCTTTTGGTGTTTTGATCTGCTAGTAGCCGTTTTGTCATAGCTAAAGGTAGAAGTTGTAATGGCATTTTCTTCTATGGAAAGAATGATCTAATGACAAATGGTCTTTAATCTAGTGGTTAAAACACACCAGGGTAACATTTTAATTAAATCTTAAACCAGAAAGAAGGATTGGGCAACCTAAGAAAGACTGAAATACTAAGCTAAGAAAAGAGTACGACAGGTCATAATTCTCAAAAATATGATGGACATGAAGATTACCATTATTCTACCAATACTAGAATATTAGGCTACTTTCAAACCAAACCATTAATGAGAAGAAGCTGACTATGTTGTTAATAACCCAATAAAATTTAACAGACATTTTTGAATGCCTTACAAGAAAGACTTTCACTTTCTTGTTCTTAAACATGAACAATCACTTATGGTCCTTGATTCTATTTCTCCTGTTTTCAATGAGAAAAATCACAGCTTTTTCCTGAAGCAAGTTTGCAGGAGAATGCTTGCTTAAACCTCTGCAAGAAAACCAAGAACTTCCCTACTGTGGAGTGTCCTGACACCAGTTTCAGCAACAAGCTTTTTCAGACCTGTGAAAGACAGATAAAAATAACATCACAATCTTAATGGAGGAAATGTAAGTTTGAGAGGAAATTGAGTAGGGACAGCTGTAATAGTTTCTATACAATGGAATATTAGAGGTTTACCTAATAGAAAACTAGAAAATAAAGTATAATGATGTACATCAGGACCCGCTTTCATTCTACCCGGATGATCTTACCCTCTTCCCTTTGTGGTCGCATGCCCTATAGGATTTGGGACTAAGAGGAACTATGCATTCCTAACAAGTTACCTAATTATGGTATTTCTCTATGTACTCTTTAAAAATATATTTAAAAGCTGTTTTGTATAGCCAGAGACTGAGATGCAAAGACATCTAAACCTATTAGGAGGTCACCATCTAACAAACGTGTTAATGCAAAGAGGTTTTCTAGGTATGTGACTCAAGGTGATGATAGTTCATGAAGGACGGAGGACTCAATCTGGGAGGATTAGGGAAGGAATTTTCAAGTGAATAGAAAATTAAGCATACTTTTCTAACCTACAATATCTTTTGAGTTTGTTACAAAAGCATCTATTGAGCACTTGCTACGTACCAGATATTGCCTTGGGTGCTGAATACAACAATTATGGCTGGTCTTGCCTTAAAGAAGGGTTTCTTAACCTCAACACTGCTGAAATTTTGGGCCAGATATTTCTTTCTAGTGGGAAGCTGTCCTGTGCACTGTAAAATGTTTAGCAGCGTCATAGACCTATGCTTACTACATGCCAGTAGCACCGCTCTGCCAGCTGTGAGAGCTCAAAGTATCTCCAGATATTACCAAGTGTGTCCTGGCAGGCAAAATCACTCTCATTTTAAAGTCATTGCCTTAAAGAAATTTAAATCTAGTGGGACACACTGATTAAATAGATAATTCAAATAATACTAGAAGTGTGGTGAATGAGTAACACTTCGAGAGGAAAGAAGATGGATACTTAGCTAAGTTTTAGATCCAGAATGGGGTGCAGAGAGGGTTATTGGAGAAATCTGGATTGATTTTGAAGTACTGTTGACCCTTAAATAACACAGATTTGAACTGTGCAGATCCACTTATGTGTGGATTTTTTTTTTCCTGCAGAAAGCTTTCTTGTTTGCATTTGGCCCAGGGCTTGGGAGAAGGTGCCAGGTGGTTAAAAAGCTGCTTAGTGGCTGCTGGGAGAGGGTTAGACAAAAGTCTTGACACCAGGGGGATGCCAAATGGGACTGCTGGGCTCTGGAGATGCCTAATACTGCTTACGGGTGAGAATTTTAAAGAGATACTCACCCAGCCCAGCCTAGGGGCCAGCTAGCTGGTGGAGATTAGTCAAGTAGTCACCATCCTCTTGATGAATGTCACCTCTTTATCTAGGAAGTAGGTCTCTAGAAAGTCACAGATATGAGGTTGTCACAGGCAGAACCCGGGGCATGCAGCTCCAAAAGGGCCTGGTTGAGGTCCTTCTCTTGGACCATGGTGAATTCCATGACTTCTGGGGTTTTACCCACTTATCTTGGGACAGCTTCTGTACATCCTGGAAGAGGGTGCAGTTGCCACTTTGATTTTCGTTGGTGCCTTCCTGCTTCTCCTCAGCCAACTCTGGAAGTGGCCAATGCCCTCCAGAGTCACATTGCCACTGTGGAAATAGAAGCAGAGAAAGGTAGGTGTAGGAGGCCTGCAGATGCATGCTGATCAGTGGTTAATGGTGGCCTGAATTCACCCCAGTGGAATAATTCTGAGGCATCTGAGAGCTCATGGTTGATCGGCAATAAGGAGCTAAGTTCAAAAAATGGTGTTGGCTGGTCCTGAGGCAGAGGATGGCTGAGAAGATGGTTCCAAAAGTTGCAAATGGGAAAGGTGTTGAATGATGGTAGGAGGCTGGAAGAAGGGATATCCCTAAGTCTATTCCATTTGAAAACTGTTGAAGCAAGAGGCAGATTCCTGGAACTACTGAGAGCACTGCCAATACACAGAGTTTTTGTTAGTATAGTACTATAATTGTATTTTCTCTTCCTTATAATTTTCTTAATAACATTTTCTTTTCTTTACCTTATGTTATTGTAAGAACACAGTATATAATACATATAACATACAAAATGTATGTTAATTGACTTTATGTTATTCGTAAGTCTTCTGATCAACAATAGGCTATTAGTAGCTAAGTTTTTGGGAAGTCAAAAGTTATGCACAGAATTTTAGGGTCTGGTGCCCTTACCCCTGGCGTTGTTCAAAGGTCAACTGTGTAAGTGGGATTTAGCTCCTTTACAAGTGAGAGTTAGTAAGTATGTGTAGCAAGAAGTGGCATGAGATCTGAAATCAGATTGTCTGCGTCCAAACCCCAGTTCTACCATTACTAGTGTGGTGAGTTTGGATAAGTTACTTTCCTTCCTAATATTCCCTCAGGGGAAACTTAGAGTACCTCTTTCAAAGGTTGGTGTACAAGTAGAATCAGGGAAATGTGACATATTTAGATCAATGTCTGCATGTAATAAGCGTTCAATAGATACTGTATACCAGAATTGTTGTTGATGTCTTTTTTGCTAATAATTTTGCAGTAATTTCCTCATTAGGTTTTTCCTGACCCCTGTTGTTGCATTGAAGTCAAAAGTATGCAGATATCAGTCCTCCAGTTCAAAGTTACATAGTCATATTTGGGGGTGTACCTGGGGGTGTGCTTAGGTTCTCAGCTGCATGAACTTTCCAACGACAGTTATTTAGAAAGGAGCATTTTCCACAGCCTTGAATTGAGCATCCTGGCTCTGTGAAAGAATCCCGTGAAAGTAACTGAAGAGGTTTTAGATGCTCATTTTAAAGAAATGCTGTGTTATTTTTCCTGTGTACTCCTAAAATAGACACGTTAAGGAAGCAGTCTAAGGAATCTGAAAATTGCTAAAGAATGCCTGAACATCAAATTGAAAGGAAACTTCCAGAGACTCAGCAAGCACATGTACTGATGAGACTTAACCATAGTCTTTAGGACCTCTGTAATCCTTAGCCAGACGATATCCATATTGTACGCAGTTACCCAAACAAGCCTTCTGAGTAATTCTGACTTTGTGGCTTTTAACTGAAATGTGGCCAATTACTGTTAGAGACCAAAGACCTATCTCCCTTTGGTGACTAAGATCTGTAAATTTTCCCCACACGCAGTTTTATACCTGGGAGCTACCCCCTTTCATTGTCTATTTATAGTTCTTAGACTACTATTTTACTACTGTCTATAGATAGTATACCATAGATAGTAGAAAATAGTATAAGTATACTATCTATAGACGTAGGTGAATTTTTCCAATAAATGGTGTGCCTTTATTAAATATAATCCATTACGGAAATGATCTTCATCAGTGTGCATATAATTCCCATTGATGAGTTCTGGTGGTCAATGACTCTGAAAGATTGGACATTCTTGCAGTGGGTTGTTCCTGTTTATCTCATGGTCTAATGAAGTTTTTGGAAGAGCTACATTATTTTAATGAAAGGGGACAGACACATTAATTAAGTATTTTAGATATTAACAATATTATTCTATGATATAACAAACAGGATTGCCCAGAAATAACCCTGTAAGATAAAAAAGGGCTGAATCCAAACTCAGTTCCTATGATTACTTTCCCAAGGGAATTATGACTTTCTATCCCCAGTTGGAGGGGCTACAATTTCCTATGAGCTCAAGGTCCCCAGGAACTGGCTTTCCTAAACAACTCCTGTATATAGCTAACAACCCCAGACTTTTCAACTTTAGGTCTGTGCTGTTCAAAATAGTAGCCATTAGCTACACATGGCTGTAAAGCATTTGAAATGAGGCTAGTCTGAATTGAGATTGCTGAAAGTCTAAATATGCACTGTATTTCATAGAGTTTGTAAGAAAAAAATGTAAAATACCTCAATAATAATTTATTTTCTATTGGTTACATGCTGAAATAGTAGTATTTTGTTATCAAGTTAAATAAAATCGACTATTACAATTAATTTTATCAGTTTTTTTCAATGTGGCCACTAGGCAATTTAAAATTATATGTGTGGTATGCACTAAATTTTAATTGGATAGTGGTGCTCTAAGCAATCTGTTTACTTTTTTTTTTTTTTTTTTTTTTTTTTTTTTACCAATGATATTGCTCTTACCTTGTCCTAGAGGACCCAGAGTACATCTTCAGCAGAGAGCGTTGGTGTTGGCACAGCTTTCTGATGAGATTTGTGTCTTTTCTTGTGGATCATCTTCATCCTTTCAAATTTCTCATCTCTTTTCTTCCCCTTTATTTCTTTTCATCTTTTTAAAAGAAAGTAGATTGAAACTAGTCTTTATTCTAGAGCCAGTTTAGTTCTGTTGCTAAGTCATGACCCTTCTGGAATCTTACTGAATGCTCTGGATAATCAGAAGAGCTCCTTAACCGTGACTGGTTGGAACTCGAATGTCTCCCAACCCTTCATGAGCTTTGGAATGGCTCAGCTGGTTCTTGATAGTTTTTGCCTGTTCTTGTCCACTCTTACCCTATCTATATACAGCTTGTTGTTTAGCAGCCCATTCAAGAGATCCTATGCAGATTTCTGGATCTCTTTTTCTGCGTATCTTACTTTTCTATGGTACTTTGTCCCACTACTGCCAGCAACCTCAGTTGCCTCAAACTCTGATTTCTAGTTCCTCAATTCAGTCAGACATCCATATTCTGTTTGGTTAAATCCTTCCATGTTGTAATCTTGAAAATGACTCCATATGGAAATCCAGGGATAGTAGTTCCTACTCATTTATTTTCCTTTTCTCAGGGATCACAGTGTAGTGCCGCTTTTCATTCTAATGCCTTAAAATTGTTATTTCATATCATTTGTCCAGTATTCTAGCTCTTTAAAGTAGCAGGGAAAGTTCTGTATGTATCTGAAGCAAAAGTTCAATTAAGAATTTTAATTCATTTATTTTCCTGTCAATTCTTAACTATGTACTCTTTTATTTTTCTTTAGAATTGACACACATTTTACAACATGCATTCTTTTTTTTCAACTTTTTATTTTTTTTATTTTTTTTATTTTTGGGACAGAGAGAGACAGAGCATGAGCGGGGGAGGGGCAGAGAGAGAGGGAGACACAGAATCGGAAACAGGCTCCAGGCTCCGAGCCATCAGCCCAGAGCCCGACGCGGGGCTTGAACTCCCGGACCGCGAGATCGTGACCTGGCTGAAGTCGGACGCTTAACCGACTGCGCCACCCAGGCGCCCCCACACAACATGCATTCTTGATTTGTAAACTGTAGTATTATTGTTTTATCACTTCCTGGACAATGCAAGAAACTTGGAACATTTTATTTAACATCCCCTAGATTTTTGTGTTATTTTTGCCCTATCTTTATATGTGATATATGTTTATACATGTTTGTATGTATAATCTCAAGACATAATTTTTGTTTAATTCTGTAAGTTTTTATTTAGATTTACCTCCACATTTATCCTTTCTATTAGTTCTCATTCCTTTTCTCATTTCCATGCTTCCATCCACTTATTTTTTTGCCTGAAAACCCTATTTTGTGTGTTTTTTAGTATAGGTCTAGTAGAGTGTAATTCCCTCAGCTTTTATTTATTTGATCACGTTTTTATTTCATCTTCATTTTTGAGCAAATATTTAGCTGGAAATAGAATTCTAGGTCGGCAGGGGTTCCCCCCCCACCAACCCAACATTTTGTAGATATTTTTTAGTTTCTATTGTTTGTTTGTTTAGAAGTCAGCTCTCAATCTTATTGTTGAATCTTTGGAAGTAATGTGTTCTGTTCTCTCTAGTTTTTAAGATTGACTTCATCTTTTGTTTTCTACATTTTGCTACAGTATGTCTAGATGTGGTTTTCTTTGCATTTATACTGCTCAGGAATTACAGTACATCTTATATCTGTAGCTTAATATTTTTCATTTGTTTTAGAAGATTATTGGTTAGGGGCACCTGTGTGGCTCAGTAGGTTAAGCATCCAGCTTTGGCTCAGGTCATGATCTTGTGGTCCATGAGTTAGAGCTCACATCAGGCTCTGTGCTGACAGCTCAGAGCCTGGAGCCTGCTTCAGATTCTGTGTCTCCCTCTCTCTCTGCCCCTCCCCCACTTGCACTATCTCTCAAATATAATAAATAAACATTAAAAAAATTTTTAAAAGGATTTTTGGCCATTAGCTATTGAATTATTGCTTTTGTTCCATTCCTCACTCCTTTCATGCTGAAACTTCAAGGTATGTTAGACATTTTTTCCAAGCCCCAAATGTTCCTTGGGCAGTTTCTATATTTTCCATATTTTTTTCCTTTTTCTTCTTCAGTCTGTATTTTCTTCTTTAGCTACTTCCACTGTGAATTACAATTTGTGGAGGTAATTTTAGTGATCTATTCCTTCTGAGAAAATTTACTTTTGCTTCTGGTAGGAAGTTAGGGTAGGGTAGGTCACTCTAAAAAAAGATTGAGCTGATTTGAAGCTGAGAGTTAGCCTTTCTTAACACTCACTCTAGATATAGGGTATAGACCTTTAGTTTTCCCAAATGATGGCCTTCTGTATTTTGATGGTATCCCTTCTCTTTGGAGGGCTTGGACATAGTTTTTGTTCCCCAAACCTTGTGACACTGCTGAGTGCTCTGCTAAGCTTCCAAACTTTCAGCTGAATCTTTCGAATTGGCTAATGCCTCCAGGTTAAGAGGTTCTCAACATTTGTCTCACCTCTCTGAACTTCCTTCCCCTTTTCCCCCATTGGAGTTGTGTTCCTGTAGGGTTTGCTTTGATATCTCTCCAGTGCTTTCAAAGAGATGATGTTTATGTTTATTCCTGCTCTTTAGGTTATTCTTAGTGGTGTGTCAGTCCTGAACAATTAGTTCATCATTTGCTGGAAAAAGTGATTCCTCATGGTTTAGAATTAAAAGGGCAAAGTATAGAACATGTCTTCCTTACCAGCTAGAAAGTATATTTCATTAAGGCTGTCATTTACCCTTCAGTTCTCCTGGATTGTTATCAATTGTTCAGATTGGCCATAGATTTTCCTGCCTCAGAGGCACAGCATTTGCGGTTTCTTCTACCTGGAATGTTCTTTATCTAAAAAACTCAAACCTGTATTACAAGTCTTAGCTTAAAAATCCTTTCACAGAAATACCTTCCCTCACCTCTCAGACTAGGTTAGATTCCCTGTATTTTTCTTACAGTAATTTGCCCACTCAGAATTACTAAATTAATTATAATTTAATGTCTGTCTTACAAAGACAGAAATTAAGTCTGTTTCCTAATTAAATCTGCACTGAGATGCCTTAAGCTAGATTAATATTTCCCAAAATGTATTTTATGAAAAGAGTGCCAAGTTCAAATAACTTATGGAAACATTTAATGTCTGGTGGGGGATTAGTATACTAAAAAATCTTAGAAATTTCACTGTAAATAAAACTGTTTGACTCTCTTTATTCCTGAGTTAAACAAAACAAGACAAAGAAACAAAAAACAACCAACCAAACAAACGAAAACCCTGACTATTCTGCAGAATGTACTTAAAAGACAATTTGGTCACATACTTTCTAGAAATGCAAACTTGAGAGTTTTTAGATTTTAGGAAAAAAATAAACTTTATCCCAGAATGAGTCAATATATTGCAAATTCTGGGTGAGTGAAATCAAAACCAAAGAGACTGAAAGGGAAACCCCACATGACAGCAGTATTTACAGGACTGGAGTTCAGTTGACATGGACAAAAGATTTCCTGCCTGCAGGTAAATACAACCCATATGGTTCTACTAATGGCATGAAATAGAAAGGTTCAAGCACTCATCTCAAGGGACTGTCATCACAAACTAAAAGACTATATACTGAACTGACTCTTCCAGTGACACGTGATTCTTCTGCAGTGAGGCAGATGCAGCAAATATATTTGCCAGATTTTTCCTAATAGTCAACTAGTCCTTGCATCAAAAATGAGTGATATGAAAAATCAAACCAGGGAAGCAGCATTTCAATTGGTAAATAAAACAGTTTTTTTTTCAGAGAATTCCCAGTAGCTAATTGTAAATTGAAAATTATTTGTTTCATCATGAAGCAAGTAATAACTAATTTACATTTATTCCTATTGGCTTTCCCTCTTCCCTTGCTCTTCCTCTAACTCCTTCATTTAATGAATTTGGAAATAATCAGTGGAAATATTCCCTGATTATACTCCATAACTGATTTATGTATAATTTATACTCCATTCCCTGATTATACTGCATAACTGTTTCTTCCCTAGCCCTTTGGCTATTTTTCTCCTACTTCAAAATATTTTGCCTCTTAAGATTCTATGCTAAATCTCCTCTTCTGCCTCCTGCTTCCCTCTTCACTTTCACTCCTCCCTTTTCTCTCTTAATCCTCATGATTCATTCCCTCTTCATCATAAAGATATCATTGAACTGTTTCCAGAAATGGTGATATCTTTAACGCAAAATGGAATTGTGGGGAAAGTAAAAATGATATGGGGCATAGTCAGGACAGCAAAATCAAGCTGAACACCAATAAAAAGTATAATGGAACTAACCTGAGCTGCATACTTTTTCTTTTTCCCCCCATACTTTTTCATTACCTCCTGTTTGCCATAGAATATACCCTTTAGAATTCCCAGCTATGTCTTGCTTCAGGATGTCAGATGTGCTTTTTCTTCACTATTACCCAATACTTTCTGGCTGTTGACCAGAATCCATTTCTATCAAGTATTTCCATGCAGAGTTTGAGATGCATAGATCCATACTATGCACCATTCATCACCTGTATAGATGATGCTCAAGTCTGTGTGTTTGCATCCATGACAACTGGACTTCAGTCTAAACTATCTTTTCTCATGATTATTCTAATAGTATCTCAAATTCATTGTGTCCAAACCTTAGCTGAAAATCTATGATATACTTATAAATATACTTAGTATTTGGCATATTATATCACTCAAAAAAATTCTAGTTTTCTTCTTGCATCAAACCTGCTTGTTCTCATGATTCCATTTTTTTGTGTGTGAAAGTTACTTAGTTAACTACACTTAAAAACCCAGTATCTTTCTTCTAGTTTAATTTTTTCTCCCCATTTTTCCTTTCAACAAATATTCAACTATCTCTTATGTTTTTAAGAACCTATTTTGAGTTACATTAGTTAGGAGGACATAGTCATGCTCTCTATAAATTTGCAGTATAATGGAGACCCTTGCAGAGAAATAAGTAATGCAGTGACAAATAACAGAGTTAAATGTAGGTAGAATAGGAGTGTAGAAGGGGACACTGACTGAGGTTTAGGGAGTAACAGAAGATTATCTGAAGGAGATGACAAGTATTCTGGGTTATGAAACACAAATACAAATTCTCCCTGAGAAAGTGAGGGATGTGAATTGTGTCAGGAAGAGCTTTCTAGGAATTGGAAGCAAGTGTGTCAAATGGATGCACTTTACCCTGCTTTAAGAGGGACAGAAGTTGGGGAGACAAAGAGGGGAGTGCTCAGGGCAAGATGGTCCTTATATACCAAGTTTAAGGACATATCTCAAGGGCAGAGTACCAATTAATGGTTGGTGTTGGGCATGGCTGGGTGACTGGTTCTGGCCACCAGACTGTGAGGGGGGTGACAGTGAAAAGCTATTGATTATGCTGCTTTTCACTTTTTCTTTCCCTGCCATATCAGGTGAATAAGTGGGCAACCTTAGATGGTGCAGTAGCAGAAAAGTGGAGCCCCCTACCAACCTGTGTTGTTGAATCATTATACAAATATTATTTACCTTGGACGGTTGTTCTGACCTGGAACAGAGAACCTGACTGAGATTTGGAGGTTGTCTGTTACTGAAAAACATCATTGGCTGTCTTGATTGATATTCAGTAATAGAAAATATTTCCTAATACCCAACCTAAAGTTTCCACCCCCTTCCCAACCATCATCACATAATAATTCATAGCAAGTATCACTATATAAAAAACTATCTTTCACTTGTTTATTATTTATTATCTATATTTCTTTTCTAGAATAGGAATTCTACAAAGTGATGACCTTTATCTGTTGTTCACCTTTGTATTCCAGAGTCTAGATCAATGCCTGATACATAACATGAAAAGTACTATTTTGAACTGAAAACAGTTTTACAGAAAAAGTGAGCAAAAGGCCCAAGACTCACTCAACAATTTTGTGAACTGCTTACAGAAAGAAAAATTTGGTTTTATTTCTTATATATTATTCACATTGGAAGGAGAGAGTGGAAGGTATTTATATAGATGATTTCAGTTAGAGAAAGAGAGACCTGAGCACCTATTTGGGTGTGAAGATAACAATAAGGGAACTCAGAATTCAATTAACTTGAATCATTGCTGTTGTCATTACTGATATCACACCTTATGATAGTAATAACTTATGGTGGCAGACTTGGGGACTTCTCCTGGTATTTTATGGTTTGTATGCGGATCTTTCAGAAGGCCCTTTTGTTATTTGTTTTGCACAAGTACATTTCATTCCTGATCTGTTACTGCTAGGACTTCTGCACCTATTGCTCTTATTGATTTTTTCAAATTAAGACATAAAGTTACCATGACAGATAGCAATGCCTTATATCTGGAGACTAGCTGATGCTAAATAATGAAATGTCCTAGTTTCTGACTCATGAACCATGAATTTTGAAGCAAATATGAGGTCACTAAGCAAAACAAATTAGTGGCATGCCAATGACCACTAAGAAGATATGATGAATGCTCATTGAAACAATAAGTCTATAGGAAATGTTAAAATTTAGCCATTAAGTTTAATAAACTTAGTGTTCTCATGATGGTATATTTTCAGGGATTACAAAGCATTTTGCTAGCTTTCCTTGCTGAACTTGAATTCTTACTGATGATACATTATTGAGACATTTAGAATTGGGTTTGAGTTTTGTCTCTTTCATTTGGCTGCAGGACCTTGGTCAAGTTTCTGAACTTTAGGTGTAAAATAGGGACTAATAAATTGTTACACTAGGTTGTGTTAAGAATTAAATGATTTGAACTAGTAAAGGGCTTACTACAGGCCTGAACTAAATTATATTAGTAATTGCTTTGGGTACGATATATTTGAAATAGTACCCAATGTTTTTTTCTTTGGAAAGGTAAATGGGAGTGTCAATGTCACCTGTCTCTTCTTGTCAAGCAGAAAGAGGAAATAGAGAACTTTTGTGGTATTGGAAAGAGGAGGGTGGTTTATTAGATTATTGTTTGCATAATATTCACCTGCCCCCTCCTCATCTCAATGGACAGAGTATACATCACTATCTCATGCATATTGGATTTGACCATATTACTTGGTTTGGCCTTATAGTAGGTGGAAAGTACTTGGCTATTGGGAAGCTAACAGATGTGACATAAAAACAAGCTTGCCATGTGCGCTTGACCTCTTGTACTTCTCATGGTCATGAGAAGAATGTGGCCTAGCTAGTCCACTGGACCCATGAGGATGAGAGACAGGAGAAGCTCGTTTGGATCTACACTTCAGCTCGGACCTAAACCAACCAAGCCTGTCTTGGTTCACCAATCCCCACCTGCTAGCCTTCAGATGTATGAATAAATATATGTTATGGTTGTTTTAAGTTGCTTAATTTTGGGGATGACTTATTACACGGCATTACTGTGGAAATAGATGACTGATAAAAAGAAGCAGAGAAAAAGTCCTAAGAAGATCAAGGAGTAAGGGGCAAGGTCTTGGCCACCTTTTTCTTTGGGAGAGAAACCCTGGAAATGGGAAGAGGCAGGTAAAAATACCAGATATATCTGTATGAATCCAAATTTTTTCAGACCAATGCTTAATTTTCTCATGTGTGTCCTAGATTGCAATATATAGAGAGGCTATATATCTGGTACAGTGTAGCATCTCATGTGGTAGAAGCATCAGTTAAGTAGCATCAGTGGAAGGAGGTACTAATTAGATGATCTCAAGATTGCTCTTTGAGTTGCCCTCAGCTTGAATGGGACTTTCTGAGGATCTAAAATTTCCATATGTTTCAGAGTAGACAAGAAACTTTGAAAGAACTGGTGGATATGAAGAGGTCTAAGGCAAGATCAGAGAAACTGCAGAGTGATAGGAAACTATGACAGAGATCACAGTTTTCATCCACAGGCTTCAGTATAGTAGCCACCAAGCCAGAAAGGGCCACCCACATATCAGTAAATGGCTACTGTGGACACCTGGTAACCAGACAGGATTGGGAACATCTTAGCATAGTCCAGTGAGAACTGGGAACACAGCACAAAAGGAGAAGCTCTTTAGCTTTGGTGCTCTGTGTATTCTTATGCTCAACTATATACTCAGATATCACCTTGAGAAAGGGAAAAAAGATGATAAATCCATTTGAAAGAAGTTAAAAGCCAACAGAATTTATACCAAAAAATATTTTTACTAAACCAGAACAAACTGTTCTCCAATGCCATCATCAGGAATTTGAACTCCAAAGCTCACAGAAAGAGTCATATTATAGTAAATAAAGTCTTCGTTTTTTGAATTTATTTTTTTTTCTTTTTTTGAGAGAGCACACATGAGTGGGGGAGGGGCAGGCAGAGGGAAAGGGAGAGAGAATCTTAAGCAGGTTCCACACCCAGCTCACAGCTTCACAGTGGGAGCTTGAACTCACCACTGTGAGATCACGACCTGAGCTGAAATTGAGAGTCAGATGCTCAACTGACTGAGCCATCCAAGAACTGCTCTTTTTTGCATCTCTTAACGATAGTGTATGTTTTGACTTCAGTATGGTATGGTTAATTATCATCATCATCATCATTTTTTAAAATATTTTTTAATTTTATTTTTTTTATTTTTTAGAGCGAGAAAAAGAGAGAGAGCTCAAGTGAAGGAGAGGGGCTATGGGTGTGAGTCTTAAAGCAAGCCCTATGTTCAGCATGAAGTCTAATGCAGGGCTCCATCCCATGACCCTGGGATTATGATCTGAGCTGAAATCAAGAGTCAGATGCTCAACTGACTGAGCTGTCCAGGCACCCCATCATCATTATTGCTTCTATTAGGAGGATCATCCGGCCAAACACTTCTGGTAATGTTTGAATCAGAACATTTACTATTTCATTACATTACTGTATAGTTTCAAAAATACTAGAAAGGCTTTCCTTATATAGAGCTAAAATTTATCTTCCTGTAGCTCATAGCCATATAGTGTTATTTCTATCCCATGGAATCACATAGAAATTTCTGTTCCCTCTTCCACATAACAGCTAGATGTATCTCATAGATAGTAAAAGAGGAAAAAGAACTGACTGTACAATTTTTTATGTATACGTAGATTTAATCATGTTTTTCATACTTAATTACAGTTCACACATTTTAAAATGAAAGGATCAGAACTGAGAATTGCCCCAAATTGGAAGAGTGGGTTAAAAAACTGTGTATGAAATACAGGATTGGGGAACATTAGCTTGGCAGAAGTTTATATATAAACAAAAGGAAATTTAGTTGACTAAAAGATGAATATGATATTGAGAGAGCAAATATCTTATGCTGCTTTAATAGAAAGACAGTATGCCACATGATGAAAAGTAATTGTTTCCGTGTTTTCGATGTTACTTGTATCATATATATAATCATCTTAATATCTAATTTTTATTCTTGACTCTTCAATCAAAAGAGTGGTATTCTTCAGTGTCTGAGGAAGATCTGGCTGTATTGGACTTAATACATTATGAATTAAATGTTGGTCTCAAATGTAAGTCTGAATGGATTTATTTATTTATTTATTTATTTATTTATTTATTTATTTATTTATTTTTATTTATTTTTAATTTTAGTTTTAGAGAGAGAGAGTCAAGTCAGGGAGAGGGGCAGAGGGAGAGAAAGAATCTTAAGCATGTTCCACGCTCAGAGCTGAGCCCAACACAGGACTCCATCCCATGATCCTGGGATCATGACCTGAGCTGAAATCAAGAATCAGATGCTCAACTGACTGAGCCACCCAGGCACCCCATCGGTGGATTTTTTGACTGCTACTTGTGAGATAATAGCACTATTGTTGTTCTCTGCTATTTTTATTTTTAAAGAGATATAAAAATTATATTACCTTAACAGTTACCAAAAAATTCATCTCAGAGAGAGAATTATCTTAATTTGGAAAACGTTTTGATAAATGTTTGGGCCTAAAGATGAGTTCTTTGAGAACTAGATTAAAGCTGGAAGTAAAGATGAACAGGAGATGGAATCTGCTTTATATAATATAATGAAAATAAAATTAGAATTGTTTTTGGGAGGATTGGCTGAAGAGCAGACATTACAGAGTTGATTTGTTGTGTGCTGCACAGCCTACACAGTATTGACTAACGATTCTAAAATCAGATGTAAAGTATGAAGAGCATGAAGGAAAGAGGAAAGCTTTAGAGGAAAAATGAACATCTTGTAAAATAAACTTCTTTCTCAAGTTATCAAAAATATACAGCATAGCAACGTCTGGAGCCATCAGGAAGCTGATAGGATTGATCAATAATTGTTTTTGTTTTTTTGGTTTTATTTTTAACTTTTATTTATTTTGACAGGGAGAGGGAGAGAGAGAGAGAGAGAGAGAGAGAGAGAGAGAGAGAGAGAGAATAAGCAAGCGAGGGGCAGAGAGAGGGGGAGAAAGAGAATCCCAAGCAGGCCCCATGCTGTTAGCGCAGATCCCGATGTGGGGCTCCAACCCACGAACTGTGAGATCATGACCTGAGCTGAAATCAAGAGTCGGACACTTAACTAACTGAGCCACCCAGGTGCTCCTGATCAATAATTGTTTTGATAATAAATGTCAAAGTTTTAAATTTTGGCTGCAAAAATTTTAATAATAAATTTATAATCATTATCTAAAATTTTATAACAATACCTTTTACATATATTATATCGAAGAAATGTAAACTATAATGATGATAATTGTTTTTGGCCAAATATGAACATTTTATTATTTGACATCTAACCAAAGTATTCAGGTTTCTTTGACCTTAGCAAATACCATGTCTCTCAACCTCAACTACCATCATATATATATATATATATGGAGGAGATGAAACTTATGAATGGCTGTGAAGTATTTACTGTGTGTTAGATGCTGATGGAATGCTCTCTGTATAATGTACTCTTCACAAATAATCTGTGCAGTAGGTTTTATCTTTACTTTATAGTGGAATAAACTAAGGTTTATAGAAGTTAAGCCATGGTGGTCAATCATGTAGGCTTTGCACTTGAGTTGAATTTGGGATCCATAACTTTCTAGTGGTAGTATTTGGGGAAGTTATTTAACTTGTCTAATATTAAGTTTTATTTGTATAAAGTGGAGGTTATAACCAAACCCATAAGATTCTTATGGAGGTTAAATGAGATAATCCCTGTAAAACAGTTAGTATGCTACTTAGCACTTAGTAAGATACTCTCTATAAGTCTTTATTTTCTTCTCTTTCCCTTTTCTTCTCTTACTTTTGCCAAGTTCTCAGAGCTAGTGAAAGGGCTTACATTCCTACCTACTTTATGTTGAATCCAAATCTCAGTGCTTTTTGTATTATGCACTTCTGCGGATTACTTGTGCTACCAGCCACACATAACAAGATGGAGACTCATTCTTTTTATCCTATCAGGTTGCTCTATAATCTTTTTATTGGTGTATGGTATGAATTTATTTATTTATTTACTTATTTACATTTCTGCTCAGTGTGCTCCCTCAGCTTCTTAGAAGAAGAGCATCTCCACATTTTCTCCCCACCAATACATTTGATCTGGTGGGGCTCCAATTTCAGCATCTTGTCCCTATGGCACAGATACGAGCACAACATCTGTCACAAGATCGTATTCTTCTTTTAACATTTTTTATTTTATTTTTGAAAGAGACAGAGACAGAAACCGAGCTGGGGAGGGGCAGAGAGAGAGGGAGACACAGAATCCGAAGCAGGCTCCAGTCTCTGAGCTGTCAGCACAGACCCCAGTGTGGGGCTTGAACCCACAAACCGTGAGACCATGACCTGAGCTTAAGTCGGCCGCTTAACCGACTGAACCACGCAGGCGCCCAAGATCGTATTCTTCTTGATGCAATGATGATTCTGACATTTGAACAGGTGACTCAAATAGAGATATTATAATAGAGTCTGACTCCATCTTTTGGTGTTTGACTGCTGACAAATATTTAAGCCTCACTCTCTCTTATCCCTCCTGCATCACATCTGGGCAAGCTAAGAAAGCCCAGTGCTTCTTCTTTAGTGCTTGTGGAAGATTCAAACCACATAAGCTTCTGCCCAGCACAGGAACTCTCACTTTGGCCCCACCTCCTAATCATAGTAAAGGCCTCAAGCCAGTATCCTTTCCTTGCTCTCTCAAGCCATTTTTTTGACTGGCTTGGAAACTCTACCCTGGTCTACCCAGAAAGCCTTCTGTGTAAGTAATTAGACTTTTTCATACTTTCATGGTGTATAAGTGCAATCTCTTTGACATCTGATCCAAACTTTGGGTAGGGATCCATCCTGCTTCTGAAGAATGACAATAACAGATATTAAGTGGATCTCTTGTTCCACTGAACTGTGAGATCTAATGATTTGACTCCTAGCTGCCAGATGCCATATCTCCTACAACATGGACAAGTCTGAGAGAAGAGCCAACATCCAGAGAGAAGCAGGTCAGTCATTGAGAATCTTGATTGCACAGTTCTAACATCCACCTCCAACTTGCCAGTTATATGAGCCAGTAAATCCTGCTTTGTGGCTTAAGTTAATTTGTTGGTTTTAGTAACTTCCAACAAAAAGAATCCTGGCTTATGGGGGAGGGAACTCTAGAAAAAATATCTTATTAGGATCTAGTGTTGAAAGGTGAAACTGAAGACCCTGAGAATTGAAGAAAATTTTAGAAAAAAAGACTGAGTTGTTCTCTATGAAATGAGAAAATATATATGGAATGTCAAGTAAGGATCTTTGTTTGTTTTTTATAGTAAATATAATTTATTGTCAAATTGGTTTCCATACAACACCCATTGGTCATTTCAACAGGTGCCCTCCTCAATGCCCACCACCCACTTTCCCATCTCCCCCATCCCCCATCAACCCTCAGTTTGTTCTTAGTGTTCTTAGTATTTAAGAGTCTCTTATGGTTTGCCTCCCTCCCTTCTCTGTAACTTTTTTTTCCCCTCTTCCCCTCCCCCATAGTCTTCTGTTAAGTTTCTCAGGATCCACATATGAGTGAAAACATGTGGTATCTGTCTTTCTCTGCCTTACTTATTTCACTTAGCATAATACCCTCCAGTTCCATCCACATTGCTACAAATGGCCAAATTTCATTCTTTCTCATTGCCAAGTAATATTCCATTGAAAGTACTATATGATTCCTTCTCAAGATCCCTGCTCTTTACTAAGGTGTTCTATTCTCATTAACACTCTGTTGTAGCTTTTGTGGAAATAGGTGAAGGGGCTGTTGAATTTTCCATTTAGTTTACTGAGGAGCAAACAGACTCTACTACCTATGAGATAGCAGAGCGTGTACAGTTATGTTCACAGAACACCTAAGGAATGATTTGGGCTTACACAGGCTGTAGAATCTGGATGGGAAATGTGAGACATGGACCCCCACATTAAAGACGGAGGAGCCAGTTTCCACCCTGTGGGTCTCTCAGGAATGAATTTTGATAACCGGAAATAATACTAACATTGACCGAATGGGATATGAACTGTGAAATACAGTAATGTTTACTGATCATTTTGGGGTACTTACTGAAAATATTGATTTTGGAGCCCTGCACCCAAGTCTCCTAAATACTATTCCCTGGAGGAAGGAGTCTTGGAATTTGTGTTTTTAATGTGTTCCAGATGACTTTTATCACTAAGAAAGTTTTGGAAACACTGCTTTATGCAAATACAAGCTTATGTGTGAATGCTATTTTTATCTCATTTTACACATGAGGTTACTGAGGTTGATTAACTTCCTCAAGGTCAAGGGCAGTGTCAGAAATAAGATTTAAACCTGGATTTGCTAAACCCTACAGCTTGAGCACTTAAACTTTTATTCTGCTTCTCCATAAGAATCTGTATTAACTGGAACTAATCATTGAAGGAATCTATGGAACTCCAGATGTTTAATATATGTTATATCATATATTATTATTATTATTATTATTATTATTATTATTATTATATTATTTTACACACATATATATTTATAAATGCTGTAATATTGGATGTTTAAATTTCCTATATCTGCAAAACAGGATATACCCATAAACAGACACACACAAAAAAGCATGTTATTTCAGGTCCAGACATCTTGCCCCCTTAATATCAAGAGAAATTTAATACATAAGTAACACATGCTCATAGTTGCTATTTTGTAATGGATCTTAGAAGCTAAGAACAAATTGAGTTTAGTTTGGTGGTGCCTGGAAAGATGGGTGTGGCCATTTGCAAGAAAAATGCCCCATCATCTTCTGGGATGGCCTTGGTGAAGTAGAGGTTAACAGACTAGCTCAAGAGCCAATCAATCAGTGATGATGCTGTTAAAAGCAGCATAAACACAAACAAACATCCTGAAGCAGGAATATATCACCTTGGTAATGACAGGTAATCCCTGAGAGCAGAAATGTGAGTGAACAATATTTAGTGATAAAAAAACAAAAACCCTAAGGTGAGGAGAATTTGCCACACAGAAAGAAAAACCGAAAATTCTATTTCTAGCTAATTCTAAAGAAGAAGTTGTTGAACTCCTTAAAAAGGGTGTGGAAATTGCAATAAAAAGTCAGAGACTGCAGAGCACCTGAGTGGCTCAGTTGGTTCAGCATCTGACTCTTGATCTCATGGTTCATGAGTTCGAGCCCTGTATCGATTCCCGTATTGGACTCTGTGTTGACAGAGCAAAGCCTGCTTGGGATTATCTCTCTTTCCCTCTCTCTGTCCCTCCCACACTTGTGCTCTCTCTCTCTCTCTCTCTCTCTCTCTCTCAAAATAAATAACCATTAAAAAAAAAAAAGAAGTCAGTAACTGCTAGAGCTGCCAGAGAGCTGCAACCACTGCTCAGAGAAGATCTTCCTAGTTTTCCAGTGGAATATGTAGGTACTCATAAGGAATGATATGTAGGTACTCATAAAGGGATGATATGTAGGTACTCATACAAGGGATGAAGGGAGCCTTGAATGGTCAAAAGATGCTGGTTTGGAGAAAACATCAGATCAGAAAGCTAGCTTTGGGTATTACAGTTAACTATACAATTAGAATACAGTGAGCAGCCCACACCAGCAGACAGCAGAGCAGCAAAACGACCACACCAACACACCAACCACTGTGTGGTCAGATCATCTCAGTGAAGGGCGATATTACAAAACACCACACCTGCCTACGTGAGATTTGTTTTCCCTTTGGGAACTGTTATGGTTTGAATTGTTTGTCTCCAAAATTTGTATGTTGAAGTTCTAACTCCCCCTTCCCCGCCTCATACCCTAGAATGTGACTTATTTGGAAATGGGGTCATTGCAGTTGAGTAATCAGTTAAGGTCATACTGGAGTAGAGTGTACCTCTAATCCAATATAATTAGTGTCCTTACAAAAAGGAGAAATTTGGACACAGACACACACAGGAAGGAAACCATATGAAGATGAAGGCAGAGATCTCTTTTTAAACACAGGCCTGGCCTCTAAGCCCAAGATCACAAACACCAAACTTGCCATCATCCTGGGTTGTCTGCCTACTGAAGAACATATAATATCTGTTGCATTAGCTTTTTCAGTTTTAAATATATGTGTATTTCTCTCTCTTAAAAAAAATTTTTTTGTGTTTATTTTTGAGAGAGAGAAGGACAGAGTGCAAGCAGGGGAGGGACAGACAGAGAGGCAGACACAGAATCCAAAGCAGACTCCAGGCTCTGAGCTGTCAGCACAGAGCCCGATGTGGGGCTTGAACCCATGAACCATGAGATCATGACCTGAGCTGAACTCCGAAGCTTAACTGACTGAGCCACACAGGCAGCACCACCCCCCACCTCTTTTTTTAAGTGTGTGAGAGAGGGAAAGCAAGAGTGGGGAGGGGTAGAGAGAGAGGGAGAGAGAGAATCCCAAGCAGCCTCCGCACTGTCAAAGTAGAACCCAACGTGGGGTTTGAACCCACAAAATATGAGATCATGATCTGAGCTAAAGTCGGATGCTTAACCAACTGAACCACTCAGGTGCATGCGCTCTCCCTCTCTCTCTCTCTCTCTCTCTCTCTCTCTCTCCACACACACACACACACACACACACACACACACACAAGTTTATTATATTTAAAAATTTTTTGATTTTGTATTCTGACTTGGACTTGCTTAGTGGGATTGTTTCCTTAGTTTCTGGTTGGGAGCTTGAATCAGAAGTATGGCTCCTTCCTGATTTAGGTATCTCCAGAAAAATGATTAAATAAGGATTAATATGGCATTAAGTAACAGAGGTACTAGAATTATTCCTAATGTATAAATATTAAGCTAAATGGGAAAATCATCCATCAGTTGTCTTTTACAGAAGACTTTCGCTGTCTCTCAAAATGCAATAAATTATGGGTTATCAGGCATCCCTCTATAATTTAATATTTGACATATGTTTATTTGTCATTTACTATAATAGCTAAGTATAATATTTTCGAGTTTGTACTTTGAACTAATTGCTGCTCTAAAGAAAAAAAATACTGTTGACATTAAAACAAAACTTTTACGCTTCATTTAAAGAGATAATTTTCTTATACATAACATTCATGGCTCTATGATATTAATGGTTTTTTAGTAGATTATACTCTCTTTAAAAGATCACTATCTCTTGGTAGAATCTATAATAAGGACTTATAAAAATTACATGCATAATAAGGTTTTTTGATAGTGTGGGTCACTTATGCTAAGAATTTAATTGCAAGTATCTTAAAATATTGTATTCCTTTCACTGATTCTATAATTCTTGTTTTGAATGTGTCAATATTTTACTGAGAAAATTGAAAAAAACCCAGTTTTATTCTTATATTATGATTGTATATTAATACCAACATAGAATATGGGTTATCTTCTCTAGTTGTGGAGCATTATTTTCTTAGGAATGTCAGGATCCTTTTAAGGAGGAGTTGCATAAGCTTACATGTTGGTTCTCTAATATTATGCAAAATTGTGTAAGATGTGAATTGGAAATGTATAACACTAAATTTGGAAGCAGTTTGGTGAGATTTATCCATGCTGAATTTCAGTGGTTCAGTTCTTAGCCTCAGTTAGCCTATAAAATCCACATGGGCAATTTAAAGATTTTGCCTAACATTCTACTTTTAGGGAATGTGAATCAAGTCACTTGAGCTATGAATCACCATGTAGTAGTCTTTTCATTTTTGAAGACACTTTGTTTCCTTCAAATAAGCACCAACCTTCAAGAGGATAATCTCTCTGATAAATACTAGTAAGTGCATTTTAGTAGTTTTCTATCTTTTGCCTTTGTAAATAAATGATTACCCTTAAAATCCATCATGAATATTGCATGAGTTAGGGTAGTGAGAACTGGCTGGTGAGTTTGGGAAAATAGGACCCAGAAGTCTGAACACTCATCAAGTAGGAGTATTGGAATGTGAGATACTTTTTGTCCTATTTTTCAAAAATGACTGACATTTAAGAAAAAGGTGGATAGAAAATAAATTATGATCTTGATACAGTTACTCTGGTAATCATTTTTTTAAATTTTTAAATAGAAAATAATTCTATAGTTATTGTTTCATTTGGGAAATCAACACTTGATTAAAGAAGTTCTGTCTATGGCTCAATAAATGGCATATTGTATAAGAGGAAAAAAACCCTTGGGGTCTTCAAATACTTCATATCAAGTTGTACTTGTGGCATATTTATGTGGGGCATTTTATAGTACCTCATGAATCTGTATCCTCCAGTCGTCTTAGTTTTAAGGACCTGAGTGAAAAATTCACTAATTTTTTTAGCCGTTGAGTAGCAATTTCAGAAAATTTACTCACCACCTTTGTGATGTTATTGCATAACGGTTCAGAACACTGGCTGTGGAGTTAGGCTGCCTGGACTTGGATCCTTCTTAGCATATTATTAGCTCTGCAATGTTATTAGCCCATATGCAAGTCACATAAGCTTTTCTGTAACCTCGTCTGTAAAATAAGGGTATCACAAGTATCTATTTCCTAAAGTTTCTAAGAAGATTGAATGAGGATAAAGCATGTAAATCAAATTCTCACCATAGCACTTGGTGTATAGTAAGTCTTTGCAAGTTTGTGTGATACTCCCTCTTTCAAACCTGGCAGGCAGTAGAATGATCGGTATGCACTGAGAGTAAGAGTGGTGCCCTCTGTGGTTTCTATTTCTATTTGCTTCTCTTTTGCTCATCACTACCTCAGAGAGTTGCTCAGGAAGCCACAGCACAGATTACCAGGGATGCCATATAAAACTGGAAATGAGGGGCGCCTGGGTGGCGCAGTTGGTTAAGCGTCCGACTTCAGCCAGGTCACGATCTCACGGTCCGTGAGTTCGAGCCCCGCATCGGGCTCTGGGCTGATGGCTCAGAGCCTGGAGCCTGTTTCCGATTCTGTGTCTCCCTCTCTCTCTGCCCCTCCCCCGTTCATGCTCTGTCTCTCTCTGTCCCAAAAATAAATAAACGTTGAAAAAAAAATTTAAAAAAAAACTGGAAATGAATTCAGAAAATAAGAGTGTTGCTTTTGTGTGTAGTAACCACAAACACAGCACTATTGTCTGCATAGAAATAGGTAATGTCACCTATGCTCTTCAGTAGTTAAATTATAGTTAGCACTATTGAATGTACTTTTTACAAAATGGCTAAGAACTTCATATAAGATCTAGCAGAGCTCAAATTTGAATACCCAGCTCTAGTAATGTGCTTCTAAATATAACTTGGATTCTTGCAATCTGCATGGTTCATCTTCCAGCATGAAGATTAGCATGTGCTTATAGCCATAAAATTGGCAGATATTTAATTTATAGTAACTAGGTTTTTTAATTTAAATGTTAGATTTAATAGGCTAGATAAAATGTAACAATTATGTATGAAAAAATTAATTGAGTCTGTTGTAATTCATTCAAAGAATGCTCACAATACAGGATAAATGGGAAGTAAATCTTAAAAAATATCTTACTTCACCTCCTTTAGTAGTTGTACAGCTCTTCAGAGCAATTTGTTTTATGGCATAGTTCTTATTTAACAGATGTACCTGTTTATGCACCCCATGTAGAAGATATCATAGAAAATAACAGAAGGCCTAGGTTATGATGGATGTTGAGATCTACTCTATTTGGTTTTTTATTTAAGTACCAGAAAAATATGACCAGTTAATTCCCTAAACTAAACTTAATGGATACTTCTTAATTCAGACCCATCTTGCTAGGCTTTGGCTTCTCCCTTACCTAGATTAGGGAAAAACAAATGCACTCTCTGAAATTGCTATCACAGATGCTTTTGGTGTCCCTTGTCACATCCCCTCAAACAATCTGTGATTTCAGTCTGGGGTGGGCAGAATTCTAACATGATCCCCAAGTTCCTGGTGCACACATCTTTTCCCAATTATTCAATCAAACTCTAATCTAGATACTGCTGTAAAGGGATTTTGGCATTGCAGTTAAAGTGCTAATCAGTTGACCTTAAAATAAGGATTTCATTTGACTACATCACATGAATCTTTTAAAAGTAGAGTTTTCTCCCCTGCTGGCAGAAAAGGAAGTCAGAGAGATGCACTCCTACTGGCCTGGAAGAAAGCACACATCCATCTGGTGAACTACCTAGGGTGGTTGGTTCACATGACAAGGAAATCTTGGGCGGGTTCTAGGAGCCAACTCTGTCTCTAGCTGACAGCTAGCAGGAAAACAGAGACTTTAGTCCTACAACCAGAAGGAAGTGGATTCTGATAATAACCAGGGAATTTGGAATAGGATCCTGAGTCCAGATGAGAATCACAGTCCCAACCAAATTTGAGTTCAGTACAGTGAGACCGTAAGCAGAAAATCTAGTTATGCCTGGACTTCTGACTTTTAGAAACTGCAGACTAATAAATGGATGTTGTTTTAAGCTGCTGGTTGTGGTTATTTAATATACAGTAACAGAAAACATAGTCTTAACTGCTGCACACTGTTCCATGTGAGCCCAGATTCGCTTCATAGTGACAGCATCCTATCCTAAGAGAACACTGGTGTGTCCATCCTTTTTCTATCCCAGGATCTTTTCCAATGCAGTAGAAGCTTTTTTGTCTCTGTGTAATAACAGATTGGAAGTATGAGAGACTTAATGCTCTGGGGGAACCACTAACCCAGAGACGCTAGGGTCAGTAAATAGAAGTTTCAGTCTAGTGGCTCTTCAAGTGGGCAATTCCATATATTTCACAGAAGTCCTGGTAGAAGCAAGCCTTTGATGCCTATAACAGTGATCCCAACAACTCACTATTTTATTAACTTGTCGTTGTTCTGTCTTTCTCTTCACAATAAGCTCACCCATATACAGATTCTCATGTCAGACTCTGTTTTCAGGGAAATCCAAACTAAGAGTTATAAGCCTTTAGCTGAGCTAGATCAGAAGATCAGAAACAAGTAGATCTTACCTCCTCTGGTATAATGTCCTAAAAATATTATCAAGAGATGTAGTACTGAAGCTAAAAAGAAAATGTTTCCTGAGCAAATTAAAAAAAGAGGATAATACATTTGGATTGAAAGAGTCAAGATCTGATGATTGTGTGAAATATCCCAGAACCTGCATGTGTGATCATTTGTGTCAACTCCCCAAAAATCATTAGAATTCATTTCATGTGATGAATATGCCATATTTGTAAATTACTTTCATGTATGTTATTTCTTTTAATTCCTATAACAATCTAGTTTTGGGTTTTTTTTGTGTGTGGTGTGTATTTGTTTGTTTTTAGTATTCTAATGATCTTTTGCCATTCAATAGCTTGGATAGTATTCTTTTTGAGCAATAAATATCTTGCAGCTGTTAATTTAGGATTTTCTTTTTATATCTTCTAAAGAACCTAATTTAAATGCTTCTTCATTTCAAAATTATTTCCTATTTCAATAAAGGTCAATTTTTGTTACTTAGTCTGCCAATTCTATGATTGTTAAAAAAAATTTTAATAGATAGAGGCAGCATAGTGGAACGTTATAACATTTCTATTGTTGGTAGTATATTTCTTTAATATTTATCTCACAATTTAACTTACTAATATTTACTCGATCATTTTTAAGAAATTAGTTCCAAGAGATTTCTATTTGGGATATGAGATTCTTTAAGAACTGTGAATTTTAAGCAATTCCTGGACCTTAAATTCTCTGCATTCTGAAGCTTTGTCATTATTTCCAAGATGAATACTGGCTGATTGTAGTTTGTGCAAGGGTCTAACAAAATCTATGAAATCTCTTTTGGAAAATTAGACATTCTCTGGAAGGTCATTTCTGTTTCTACATTATGTTCTCTGAACTTCTCTTGCTTAGTTCTTTGCTAGGAGATTTTTTTTTCCTTAACTTTAGACAGCCATTTCCTGCTGCTTTTTCGAATCTCAAAGTGTAGTCCTCTGTTTGAGGTATCACAGCTGGTTGTTACAAAAAAGGTTTTTTATGCTACAATTGGAAGATTATGACTTTAGGCAGGTGAAAGTAGCAAAGGAAATAGAACTCAAACCTAAATCTTTAGTGGGAAAAAATACGAGAAAACATGTAGAATCGGTTCCAAGTTTTCAATTATGTTTCAATTATGTTTCCCTATGAGCTATCATTGTTCTTCAGAGACACAAAAATACATGATTTAGGATGAAATTTCTCATGATTTAGTTTTCACTAGTGTTAACAAAATAACTAAGTTTGAAGATGATGTTGTTTGTATTTTAGCATAAAAAAAGAATGGTCCATAGCTATAAGTACCCATCATTGTCCTAGACAATTGAAGGTTAAATTTTGGAGATTTTCATGGTTCGTCTAAGTGACAAATTCCTTTCCAAGTTACATGTTTATTTCATTGAACTCTGAAAAGTATATTGCTATGTCAGAATGGGGCTAAGTCATTAAGGAGCCCTAATTGCTTAGAAAGCCTAGTTCAAAGGATAATAGTTAGAGGCCCTTCCCTTTGGAAGGTTAGATTTGGGTTGAGGGGAAATTTGGGAACATCCCCCAACATTTAGTTATCATATGTAGTCTTCTCATTGTCACTCTTCTTCTCTAAAAAGGACATTATCCAACAAAATGGCTTAACACAAACCAATAACTTTCACAATGCTAGACCAGGCTACTTCAACATCTTGACATTTCTTTTAAAATTTGCCGCTGTAATTACCATTTTGTCAGCTAACAAATCAAGTAGGTGAAAGTTTAAGTACGAAGTTTTGTCTGGCATAAGAAGATGAATATGTGCTTTGCTAATAATTACATTTAGTAGGATGGATCTCTTCCATAGTTCTATTTGTCTATTGTGCAAATTCACAATTACATTTCCCAATTACCCCAGACACGGATGTTTTTTTTTTTTTTTTCTTCTTCTCTGGAGGGCTTAAGGTTTTAATTATTGGCATTAATTATACTGCAAATTACCTAATAAAAGAAATCTGAAAAAAACGCCAGCCCAGCATTTTCTTATTTAAGAATAGCAGCAGAATTTGAAGTTTCAGTGAAGATCTCTTTCCTAGCCAAAACCAGCTCTCTTACTCTAAATTTTGAAAAAGCAGCATATTTCCTCTATTTCTTCTTAAGGACATGCAATGTTAGTCACCATAATTCCACAAATATTTAGTGAGCATTTGCTATACACCAGGTATAGTGTGAAGTTTCAGGATGCAAATGAACAAAACATAGTTTTTGTCCTCAGTTATTTCATAAGGGAGAAGGGAAAGGTAGACAACTAACTACAATGCACTACGATAAAGACATCGACAGGACCATTTTGAAGTTCTGAGGATTTCATTCATTTCAATATTTTTATTTAAACTTCATTAAGAAGATTAGATTTTATTTTATTTTTTTTCTTCAACGTTTTATTTATTTTTGCGACAGAGAGAGAAAGAGCATGAACGGGGGAGGGGCAGAGAGAGAGGGAGACACAGAATCGGAAACAGGCTCCAGGCTCCGAGCCATCAGCCCAGAGCCTGACGCGGGGTTCGAACTCACGGACCGCGAGATCATGACCTGGCTGAAGTCGGACGCTTAACCTACTGCGCCACCCAGGCGCCCCAAGAAGATTAGATTTTAAATGGGCCTTGAAGGATGAGTATGATTTATCCAGAATGGAAAAGTAGGAAAGGTTTTTCCAGGCAGAGACAAGAATATAGATAAAGTAAGTATGGTAGTTTTCAAAGAGAAGAGTGTGGTGAAGGGAGAACTGTATTAGAGGAGACCATTTCCAGCCCTGCTAAAATTCATCTGTCCGACAAGATAAATAGAGCAGGTGAATCGCTTTTGAAAGCACTATCAAGATAATTCTGAAATGAATTCCACCCCAGCTCATTCCATATATGGCTACTAAGCTGAGAACTGATTTTGCAATAGGAAGATCATGGACTTTGAAATCATGTAGATCTATCACTTGTTAGTTTTATAACCTTGACAAAATCTAATCTTTTTGTGCCACAATGTTCCAATCTATAAAATGGGGATAACTACAACTTTACAGTGTTATTGTTAAGGTATAATTAGGAGACACATAAAAATCTTGGGACATTGTAGACATTCTGTGCATGTTCCAATTTTCTTTTCTGTTCTCCAGCTTATGTGCAAAGCACAGGAATATGACAGTATACACTTGCTTGCAAAAGGTTGATTAGACTCTAAGGGCTAAAATGTAATATAGATAGGTTTAGAGATTGGAGTATGAAGCTGGAAATTTATTTTAGGCTTTATGAAAGGTCCTACTGTCATGTAAGAAGTTCAGATTTTTTTTTTTAATTTTTTTTTTTCAACGTTTATTTATTTTTGGGACAGAGAGAGACAGAGCATGAACGGGGGAGGGGCAGAGAGAGAGGGAGACACAGAATCCGAAACAGGCTCCAAGCTCTGAGCCATCAGCCCAGAGCCCGACGCGGGGCTCGAACTCACGGACCGCGAGATCGTGACCTGGCTGAAGTCGGACGCTTAACCGACTGCGCCACCCAGGCGCCCCAAGAAGTTCAGATTTTTAATATTATGCATGATGGGGAATTTAACATTTATTATTTGTTGTATAACAAATAATCCCAAAACTTCATGGCTTAAAATAATAACCATTTATTAATATGAGCCAAAGGTTTTATTACTGGTGATACTGATCTGTACTAGGCTCCACTGAACTTGGCTAGACTTGCTAATAGTGGGATGGCCTTACTCCCATGTCTGGTGGTTAGCTGGCTGTTATGTGAAGTAACAGAGATTGTTGAGTCAAGTGTCTCTCATTATCTAGTAGGGCAACTTAGGCTTGTTCACAGATGGTAATATTGTTCCTAAGAGCTAGAGGAACTAGACTATACCTGTAGATAACAAGACCAGCAACATCACCATTACAAAGGCACCTGGGTGGAGAATTGTGGTCTTTTTTTTTTTTTTTAATTTACAGCAAAAATTATTGAAATATTTTATAGTGCTTAAAAATATCAAATTTGTGTTTAGAGTAATTACTCTAATAGCAGTGGGAAACACAGTGAACAGACAAAGAGTAAGAATAGCTGTGAAAAGACTTTTGTAGTTGAACTGTGAAATATTATCTTTTAATATTCTGAGCCTTGCCTCTACCCCTTAACAGGGAAAGAAGATACCAGAAATATTTCTTTCTCTACCCATCATCTCTGCCATTTTGGGGCTGTCATGAAGAAGAGGGAAAGGCTAGGGCCAATTTCCAGAGCATTTTCTTGTTTGTTTTGGTAATTTGGAAGAGGGTAGTATGGTAGGAATTGTGATATGGGAAGTTGATGGTAGAAGAAATAAAAAGCTTTTATAAAAGTTGTAATGGGCTATATCTCATCTTCATGGTATTCCAGAAACATCAATGAAAAATGTAATGTGCCAGATATTTTCTATTTGCCCTTCCAAATTCATTCTTAATTCTTCTCTACCCTGCTCTCTTCTACATAAGTCTGATCTAATATGGATTATATCCACAGAAAACTTGTCCACTGGCTCTGGTTGGGCAACAGGGGCTTAGTAGGACATTACTGGTGAGGAGAGTGAGCTTGGAGTATTTATTTCCTCTCATCCAGGCGGCCATCCAACAAGCAAAGAAGGTAGACCATCATTATATACATTCTTGCTAGGAATTACTCTTATTTCCAGTTCCATACTTTTTATTTTAGACAAATTGACTATTATTTGTACAGGTTTTAAAAATGTAAATTATCAGGGCACCTGGTTTTCAGTCAGTTGAGTGTCTGACTCTTGATTTTGGCTCAAGTTATGATCCCAGGGTCGTGGGATTGAGCCCTGTGTCAGACTCCATGCTGAGTGTGAACCTGCTTGTGATCGTCTCTCCGTCTCTTTCTCCCTCTGACCCTTCCCCCCAGTCACATTCTCTCTCTCTAAAATTAAAAAAAAAAAGATAAAAATGCAAATGATCAGATTTAACCCTACAGCAACTCTTATGAGGAAAGCAATATTATTTTTATTTTATAAATGTGGAAAACAAAAAGTTCAGAGAGAGATTAGGTAATTTATCTACCATTCAAGGTTTTATTTTCCCCTAAGCCTTTTTAAACCCACTTTGGAATAGAATCAATGTTTGTATCTAAAATTAATTTAGAACCTTGTAAATTCTCAGTGTGTGTGTGTGTGTGTGAGAGAGAGAGAGAGAGAGAGAGGGGGAGAGGGAGAGAGGTCAGTGTTGAATTTTATTTCAGTCTTTATTCAAAGGAATTAAGGCTCTTTTAATCTCTTACCCACCATTCCTAAAGAAAAATTAGGTGGGCAAATAAATATAGTAGCAAACTATCTCATTTTCTAAAACAAAACAAAACAAGTAATTTTGCATTTTTGTACTTGACTGCTTGTACATAGGAAGAGTTTAAGCATGAGAATCAAGGTCTTTTTTCTAAGTTTGTACAATAATAAACTTTCACTTGTTTTAAATAGTTTTTAATTTTTTAATGTTTTTTTAAAATTTATTTTTGAGAGAAAGAGAGACAGAGTACTGGGGGGGGAGGGGCAGAAAGAGAGAGGGAGACACAGAATCTGAAGCAGTCTCTAGGCTCTGAGCTGTCAGCACAGATTCCAACGTGGAGCTCAAACCCACAAACTGTGATATCATGACCTGAGCCAAAGTCTGATGCTTAACTGACTGAGCCACCCAGGAGCCCCAACTTTTACTTGTTTTAAAAAACTGTTCTTGTGACACCTAATTGTCAAAGAATTTCCTGAGTCTTTTGGAAATGCATATACAAATTCATATAAGCAGCATCTGAGACATACAAGAATTCTATTTAAAAAATTTTTTTTAACGTTTTTATTTATTTTTGAGACAGAGAGAGACAGAGCATGAATGGGGGAGGGGCAGAGAGAGAGGGAGACACAGAATCAGAAGCAGGCTCCAGGCTCTGAGCTGTCAGCACAGAGCCCGACGCGGGGCTTGAACTCACGGACTGTGAGATCGTGACCTGAGCCGAAGTCGGACGCTTAACCGACTGAGCCACCCAGGTGTCCCATAAGAATTCTATTTAAACACCATAGTCCTATATGTAGTTTATGACAAATTTCAAAACAGGAATGTCTTCCAAGTTCCTTTTTCATATATAAGGCCATCTATTTGTTTTGATTTGTAACTTATAATGTCATTTATCTCTTTCCTAATAAATATTTAAATCTTCACTTAAAACTTTTTGCAATTCTGGACTAGTATATGCTATTAACATTTGGGAAGCTCAAGAGGTAAATTGAGAACAGCTGTGGGATGATTAATATTGATGCCTTGGGTGCAACATTCTGTCAGCCTTTTGAGTGGTAGTAAATCAGCAGAAAAGTGGAGCTGTATCTTTTCCCATTTTGTTACATACGTTATCACAGAATATTACTGAAGTGGACATCTCTCCCCCAACACTTTGGCTAACAACTGCCAAGACTTTAGGTATATAAAGTATATTTGAATATGTATATAGTTAGTTTGATATGAAACATATATTAATCTATCCATTTTGAAATTGCCTAGCATGGTTATTGGTTTGGAAATGACTTAGAATTCTTTCATCAAAGATGGAAGGTGAGTTGTTTGTTTTTCAAATTCAGGCATTGGATTTCATTTCAATTTGTTCTGTTTCTAAATGCAAGTGATACTCAAAATGGCACCTTACAAGTTTTCAAAACAAAATGTCTTCTTCAGACTAGTATCAGTGGCTAACTCTACCTGTATAAGTGAGAAGTAATGTGAAAGGAGGTCCGTTTTTCATGCAGGCAGGTTCAGTTATGAGTAGTGTAGAAAACTATTTTTAAAGGTTTTTCACCAAGCAAGCAATGAGTTTAAAATGATGTTTCACTTATATAGTAATTACCAGGCTCTTAATGCTAGTAACATCCAAATCACACCTTGTCTGTCTAATTCCAGATCTTTGGGATAATCCTCTATTTTAGTCTATTTATCTTAAACAGATTGTTACAAGCTGACAACTTCTTCTGGATAGTGGAGGAAAAGTAAATAGAGGACAATTTTTCCAATCAGAAATTGGTGTTCAGCTTATACAGTGCCCAGTCAAATCTTCTGGCATTTTACACATGATCTGTTCCAGAAACCATGTATCTCTGTATCACCATATATTAGGACTATATTCTGGTATATTTTGAAGCCTAAGTTGCCATAAACAGATTTAAAAAAAAAGTTTTCAATGTTTATTTTTGAGACAGAGAGCATGAGTGGGGGAGGGGCAGAGAGAGCGAGACACAGAATGCAAATGAGCCTCCAGGCTCTGAGCTGTCAGCACAGATCCCCATGTGGGCTTGAATTCAGGGACCCTGAGATCATGACCTGAGCTGAAGTCGGACACTCAACCAACTGAGCCACCCAGGTGCCCCACCATAAACAGATTTTTATTTTTTTATTTTTTTTTTTTTTAATTTTTTTTTTTAACATTTATTTATTTTTGAGACAGAGAGAGACAGAGCATGAACAGGGGAGGGGCAGAGAGAGAGGGAGGCACAGAATCCGAAACAGGCTCCAGGCTCTGAGCTGTCAGCACAGAGCCTGACGCGGGGCTCGAACTCACAGACCGTGAGATCATGACCTGAGCTGAAGTCGGACGCCCAACCGACCAAGCCACCCAGGCGCCCCATAAACAGATTTTTAAAGGCAATATTGGTAAGAGCTCAGAAAGAAAAGAGGATATCTGTAGAGAAATCTTCCATCTTCTTAGAATACCTAAGTACCCATGAGCAGAATGTTGGTAGAAATATGGACAGTAAAGGCCATTCTGATGAATTTGCGGATGGAAATGAGGAATATGTTATTGGAAACTGGACGAAAGGCAATCCTTTCATAAAGTGGCAAATAACTTGGCTGAATTGTGTTAAAATATAAGTGCTTTGTGGAATGTAGAACTTATAAATGGTGAAATTGAATGTTTATCAAAAGAGACTCCTAAGAAATGTGATGAAGGAGGAGCTTGGTTCCTCTTCACTGTTTATTGTAAAATGCAAGAGGAGAGAAATGAACTGAAGATGAAATTGTTAAGCAAAAAGGGACCAGATCCTTAAAATTTTTTTAATTCTCAGCCTGTCTATATTATAAAAAACAAAAACAAAAACAACCCGAGAAAGCTATTCATAAGAGAACACTAAGAGTGTGACAAACCAAGCATTGGGTAAGGAGATTGGTAGGGGTTTGAACCACGGACTTAACCAACCATCTCAACAAAAGCCAGAAATAGAGATGTAATTATACCAGTGGAAACATTGCCAGCTGGGACTAAAGGAAGCAGAGAAAACAGAAGACTGTTGAGCTTCTTAGACCCTACAGGACTGGACCATAGAACTATTTGGCTGTGAACTTATGCTATTATTCAAGACAGGAAAAGAAGGATGCCAAAAGGTGATTCTGATGTTATTAGGGTTGCCACTTCTACCACAAGCCCAGGGTGCAGTGCGGGTGGAGAGAAAGCTGTTTCTACTTTGTTTCAAAGGGTGGGACTAATGCTCAGAAGATTCATGGGGGAAGGGTCAGCCAGAGGGGCCTGTTGGGGCAGAAACCCCATCCCAGCAGAAAACAGCATGATATACATTTTTTAAATGTTTATTTATTTATTTTTGAGAGAGAGAGAGAGAGAGAGAGAGAGAGCGAGAGAGAGAGAGCCAGCAGGGGAGAGGCAGAGAGAGAGGGAGACAGAATCCTAAGCAGGCTCTAAGCTATCAGTGCAGAGTCTGATGCAGGGCTCAAATCCACGAAGTGAACCATGAAATCATGACCTGAGCCAAAACCAAGAGCCAGTTGATTAACTGACTGAGCCACCCAAAAAACAGCATAAATTCTTGAGAATTGACAAGTGTTTACCTTTTAAACAGGAATTTACAATCACCTTTATCTTAGATGTATCTCAATAATCCATTTCCAATTAAAGTTTTCAATAAGGATGATTTTCTGCAATAATTGACATTTTGATATATGGTAACATGGTTGTAAAAGTGATCACAGTTGTTCATCTTTTTTGTACTTACACTCTTTGCAGTGTGAATTTGAGCCTCATATCAAGAGATAGTCTGTTTCCTCATCTCTTTAAACTGGGTAGGTCTTCTGCTTTGCTTCAGATTATGTGTGAAATTATGCCAATTGCAGGCATAGACCTCAAGGGGTCTTAAGCCTAGCTTACTGGATAATGGGAGACACATTATCATTGACACATAGTTGATGCTCATTAAAATGTGTTTATAAATAAATGAATTCTGGCATCCCACAGGGTTTTGTCCTTGTCCATTTCTGACCATTTATTGTCTTTCTGAAATGTGGTAGATTATAAACTTTCATCAATATCTGTTTCTCCCTTCCCTGGAGGAGGAATATACTATTCCTATTCATTAAAGTCAGGCATAGTCATGTGACTAGATTGACCAAAGAAATACAAGTAGAACTAGCAAGTGTTACTTTCAAGCTTTAAGAACCAGCTTTTGCTTTGCTACATTCTCTTTTTTCTCACCATTACAAAAGGCAAATGCTCCACATAAGGTCTGCTCCATCAGCCTGAATTCCAGAATAAAGATGGATTAGAGTTTCAACCAACTCTTGATGGACATGTTGCATGACCAAGAAGGAAACCGTTGTTATTATAAATGCTGAGGTTTTGCAGTGTTTGTTGATGTAGGATACTCTAGTCTAATCTGACCAATATGCTGGGTGATCACATCCATGTTTCTACTGCCACTAACTACTGATAATAATCAAATGTATATCTCTATCTTCATAAATTGCTGATGAGAATGTCACTTAAGAAGCAATTTGGCAGTTTCTTAAAAATTCAAATATATATATTATATAACCCGCAATTTTATTCCTACATATTTACCTAAGAGAAATGAAAACATATATTCACATAAACATTTTTTGCAAATGTCCACAATAGCCAAACATATATTCAATATCCATTAACATGAGAATGGTAAATAAGATTAGTGTATATATATATGTTTATATTACATATTTATATATTATATATATTTACATAATATTATATATATTATATTTATATTATATATATTTTATATATTTATATTATATATATTTATTTATATATCCATAGAATGGAATACTACTATGTATATAAATATGTATTTTTATATATCCACAGAATAGAATACTACTCAGCAATGAAAAGGAATGAACTACTGATACAGACAATGACATAGATGAACCTCAAAATCATTACATTAAGTGAAAGAAATCAGACACTAAAGTATACATCTTGGATTACACCATTTTTATGACATTTCTAAAACATACAGACAGAATGTGGATCAAAGTTTGTTTGGGGTTGGGCATAAGAGTGTACTAAAAGTAGAATGTCACAATGTTGGCACAACTGCAAAATTTACTGAAAAATCATCAAATTGTACATTTGCAATGAATGAATTCATGATTTGTGAATTCTGTATCAGTAAAACTGAAAAAAATATATGTAGGCCCAATTTTTCTCTGAGTTATATATTTAGCTACTAGATATTTTTGCTTATATACACACAAACCCTTCAAAATTTTACAAAACTAAATCATATATTTTCTTTATCACCCTAAATTATGTTTTTTTTTAAATTAATGTTTATTTATTTTGAGAGAGAGAGATAGAGAGCAAGTGGGGGAAGGGCACAGAGAAGGAGACAGAAAATCCGAAGCAGGCTCTGCACCATCAGTACAGACCCTGATGTGGGGCTTGAACTTACAAACAGTGAGATCATACATGAGCTGAAATCAAGAGTTGAACGAGTAACCAACTGAGCCACCCAGGCACCCCCCCCCAAATTATGTTTTTGAACTGAGATTACCTATAGTATTGCCAGACTGAAAGTTGCTCAAGCCAAAAATACTGGGTTCTTTCTAGACCACTTGTTCCTTTTACTTTTCTATACAAGTTGCCAACTGTTGATTCTATCTTTTGAAAATCTCTTGAATATCTCTTCAGTTCCTGTCATTTCTTTTTTAAAAAAATTTTTTTTTCAACGTTTATTTATTTTTGGGACAGAGAGAGACAGAGCATGAACGGGCAAGGAGCAGAGAGAGAGGGAGACACAGAATCGGAAACAGGCTCCAGGCTCTGAGCCATCAGCCCAGAGCCCGACGCGGGGCTCGAACTCACAGACCGTGAGATCGTGACCTGGTTGAAGTCGGACACTTAACCGACTGCGCCACCCAGGCGCCCCAGTTCCTGTCATTTCTTACTTTCATTCATTTACCTGTTTACTTTTTTCTCTGACACTATTCTACATACTCTTAATTCTAATTTTGCAATATTTGGAGAATGTAGTTTTTAAGGTCTACTCAGTGGCCAGAGACTAGAGATGCTTTATAACAATGTAATGAAAATATTCATAATGTAAATTATTATATTTACTTTATAAGTATATAGTGATATGCCCTCCACACCCACATCACTGAATAAAAATACATAGGGATACATTCTAGACTATTCAACATAATTTACTTAAAAATATATTTTTTAATTATTCTACAATAGTCATTTTATATTTTCCCAAGTGCAACAAAAGCTTAGCTACTCAGAATGTCATGTTTGGAATGGAATGTACAACTGGGTTTCAAGGTCTCAGAGTCAGGATAACTTTAGCATTTAACTTGAATTTCAATTTACTCTCTGATGGGCATAAACAGCCCATAGCCCTTAGACCACTTTAGCTGGCCTAGTTTCAAAATACGGTTTTGAGCTACTTTCAAAGACAGTCTTTCAACTTATTTAAAACATTGAATTGAGTGAGAAATTCCTCCAGAACAAGCAACTGAATAGAGATTACCATTAAACAATGCAGGTATGGCCCAGGTTTGGGGGAGAAGATGCTACCTCCTGGAAAGTAGGGCTGCCTACCCCTTTCAAGGTTAGTATATGCCTGCAGCTGGGTCAGGAGCCTCCAGAACACTGAGAAGCTATGTCCTTAGAGAATACGGTAGTGTTAGGTAGAAGACAGCTGTGAGCAGCGGAAGGAATGCCCCAAGGCAGAGTTCCAAGTCCTTGAGGGAGGTGGAAGTTGGGGTAGAAGGGGGAGAAGAGAGACATTAGCTGAAGGCAAGGATGGTGATACATAGGTTATATATTAGAACCCCAGGGAGCACAACATACTGACCTGACCTTGTGTCTTCCAAGACTCTGGAGCTAACAGACCAAGAGCCACAGGTGCAGAGCATGTGTTCTCCTCTTCCACCTCTGCCCCAGGGTACCTCTACATTCATTATAATGTATTTGCATTGAAGTTATACCCCTCCCCCCACCCCATGGAGAAAGCCTTCCTGGATCATTCTGGTGCAACCTTGTAGGGTCAAAAACTCCCCTTCCCAACCTGTAGGAGGATTCCCCCAAAAGATTGGAAGCAGCCTTCATTAGAGATCACCCCACTGTACCTCACAGGTCCTCCCATCCCAGAGAGACTTAACTAACGTCTAATCCCAAAACAACCTAGGTCAGGTTACACTTCTGGAACCTGCCTGAACTCCCACCTTGAGAGTGGACTGTTGTTTTATTTTTAAAAAAAATTTTTTTCAACGTTTATTTATTTTTGGGACAGAGAGTGACAGAGCATGAACGGGCAAGGGGCAGAGAGAGAGGGAGACACAGAATCAGAAACAGGCTCCAGGCTCTGAGCCATCAGCCCAGAGCCCGACGCGGGGCTCGAACTCACGGACCGCGAGATCGTGACCTGGCTGAAGTCGGACGCTTAACCGACTGCGCCACCCAGGCACCCCATTTTTTTTTTTTAATTTTTTTTCAACGTTTATTTATTTTTGGGACAGAGAGAGACAGAGCATGAACGGGCAAGGGGCAGAGAGAGAGGGAGACACAGAAAGAGAGTGGACTGTTGTTTTAATTAAACTGTTTCCTGCCTTCACTTTAGATGCGCATCTCTAATTCTTCATTGCTTGTGAGAAATAAACCCACCCACTCAATCACAGAAGGGACACAGTGAAGGGAAGCTTTAATCAACGTCCTTGCAAGAGCGGGTGTCTGACAGGCACACTCAGGGCAGTTACAGCAGACAATTTATTTCCTAGAATGCAAGTCCCTCCCCTGGTTCCTTATTGGCTGAATACTACAGAGGTTACAGCCTTACCCAGACATCACCTATGCCCATGTAAGGCAAAAAGTAGTCTGACTGGAACAAATGTACATTCCCTGAGATGAGACAGAGAGTTTCAGTCTCTCCTCCCTTTGTTCTTTGGCGCATGCTCCTTGCAAAGCCGTGAAAATAAGCCCGTGGAAAGGAGAGGGGAAGAAGAACAAGGAAGTGATGTGTCTAAAGGTTTGGGACTCCATCGTGTGTGTTGTGGGGGGAGTGGTTTATACATATTTCCAATAGGTTGTAAACATGTTGTTAACTGGACAGTACAGCTTTTATTTGGTATTTCTGGGAAAGAATCATCTCTCTTCTCACATTACTTTGGTGCTAAGGGCAGAGATACAACACTTTTTGTATTGACAGTAGGCTTGATGACACTTATTAATAAAATATAGTATTTAGGGTGTGTGTGTGTGTGCGTGTGTTTGTGTGTGTGTGTGTGTGTGTTTAGTTATATTGTGCTATTTTCAAACACTGAAATATCCATATGTGTGTGTTTAATAACTTTTTTAGTTTTTAAAAAAATTCTAAAGTGTGAATCATTTACATCTTGAGACTTATTGGGGTTATATGCTGAATTAGAATTGTTTTGAATTTATGTGCCCTTGCTTACAAAGCATTCTGACTTTATCCCTCACTGATTAAAAGTGCTTAGAGGGAAAAACAAAAGATATAAAGTTATTCAGGAGGTTGAACATCTTTTCTTATGTTTATTAGTCATTTGATCCAATTTAGACTTTTATATTTGGTTGAGGTTTGGGGTAGAGTGTTGTTAGAATCAAATTGCTGGGGAAACCACTAAAGGAAAATGAGAAGACTGTACCCTGTGGATATTGAAAGTGGAGAAAGAGTAAGAAATGGTAGTAGGCTTAAAACTACCACACCCTAAAGGCTAGATTCTGGCCCCTCCTCTCTTTTTCTCTCCTGGAGATCTTGGTTCCTTCTCCTCCCAAGAAAAATGCATTTTAATCAGTATTAAATTAATTCGTTTTAACTTATTTCTTCCCAGTTATCCCATGTGGGGAGACTATATCATCAAGACCAGAAGAAATTTAGGCCTGGACTCGCCCTCTTTTGGGTACAGCAGAATCTGAGGGCAAACTGTAGACCATGGCTCTCATTTCAATAAAACACAACTAAATTTCATGCAATAAACAAAATAAAAAATGAGCAGATATCCTCTGGATTAGCAATCACTATAAATTGCACATTATCCTACCCTGGCCAGGCAGCTAGTCAGGAGATCCTACCATCAGGTGGGAAGCCATGGGGGAAAGTAGTAGGTTTGATTCAGCTCTTAGCACAGTAACTATCTCCTCCCAAAAGACCCTCAGGCAATGTTGCATTGGAAGCCAATCAAAGACCCTCTCAGTGCCTCTTTTCTTACACATCTTAAAGTAGAAATAATAACTATAAGTCTTGTGGAGTTGATTTGAAAACAAAATAATAAAAAGTGTAAACACTAAGATACTGTATACATAAAAGGGCTAACAGTTATTTCCCTGTTGTTTCCTCTCAAATAGTCCCACAATGAAACATTATTTTGAAAAAAAGAAAAAAAAAACCTGGCAAATTTCTTATTAACATTTTTGTATTTAGTGAAGGAGATCTTTTAAGTTTAAAAAATCTTTTTACATGGGATTCAGTAAAATGCTTTCTACTTATATGACAAATTATGTGTCCTTGAAATATTTTATTTTTTCTAGATAATACCTCATGAAAACTCATCCAAACCCTCTTAAGGAACAAAATTCCACCTTTAATTAACTCATTCAAGAAGTTCTCTCTTGCTGAGCATTTGCCATGTGCCAGGAATAATGCAAGGGCTTGAGATAAAGTGGTGAGGGCAAAAAAAGTTGTTCCTCCCTCAGATAGTCCCTGGACTGCTTACAGCCTAGTAGAAGGATATAGGCACTAATAAAACAATCTTACAAACGTATGTAAAATAAAGCCCTATTAAAGCCTGTTAGAAAGAGATTTGGTCCGATCAGGGAGAAAGTCTTTGACAAAGGGAGATCCTCTATCTGAAATTTGTAAGATCTACACATGGGATGTAAACTGGATCAAATAAAGGGTTTTCTAGGCAAAGAGGGGAGCACTGGACAATACTCAATTGGAAGGAGTCAGAATATGTCTAAGGGACAGGTAAAGGAGTATGGAGTAGGGAAAGTGAGAGGCATATTGTATGAGATGAAGCTGGAAAGGGAGGTAGGGTCAATTTTTTTTTTTTTTTAATCTTGGGGCAACAAAAAGCCATTTAAGCAGGGAAGTAACATGATTTAAATATTGAAAAGATAGGCTAGATGATGTATTATATCAAGAAAAAAATGTATGAAGATTGAAAAGAGAGAGAAAACTGTCTTCGTTTAATGATCAATACTGATAAAGACTTTATATAAAAACCCAAGAGAATCAGTAGACCAAGTATTGAAATAGGAGAGTTCAGAAAGTATGCCAAAGGGGGACTCCTGGATGGCTCAGTTGGTTAAGCGTCAGTGCTAACAGCATGCAGCCTGCTTGGGATTCTCTGTCTCCCTTTTTCTCTCCCTTTGCCCCTCTCCTGCCCATGCATGCACATGCATGTGCACTCTCTCTCTCTCAAAATAAATAAACTTAAAAAAGAAAGTGTGCCAAATGAAGATCAACATACAAAGATCAATAGCTTTCCTCCATAATAGCAATAGTAAACTAATAAATCCAATAGAAAATATAACAATTTAAAATCACTACAAAAACTACAAACTGTTAGGAACTTACTAAAGAATCTCACTACCAAAATGCAAGCTTATTTACCAACAATACGTCTTTTTCACTCCTGTATCCTCAGTGCTTTGCACAAAGCATGGAACATTGGGAATGCTCAGTAAATATTTGTTGAATGGTTGAAATAATAAATGCACAAGATATCTATGGAGAAGATTTAAAAACTCTATGAAAGAACATAAATATATCTGAATCATTACAAATATATATCTTTCTCATGGATACACAATTAATATTGAAAATAATGTCAATTAGTGTTAGTTAATTGTATAAATTTAATTGAAAAATTAAAGAAAAAGCAGTCCTTTCAGCGGAACTTAGAAAGTCTCTAATTTTATCTCTACATAACATGCTCATGTTTCTTTTGCTTGATAATCAACTCCATCAAGATAGTAGTGATAGAATCCCTAATATGCATGATTACAATTGAACTCACCAAATTCCACATTCCCTTCTTTCTCCTACTCCAAATTTTATTATTTATTGGGATTTTAAGCAATATGTTTTTACTTCCATTTCTTGTTTCTCTAACTTGATCACTGTAGACTCTTATTTATAGTGCGACACTATTAGGCCTTTCTACTTTTCCTTTACCTTCCCTTCCCATTATCTACATCTCATTGTCTCTGAATCAGAACTACTGTGGCCCTGTTACATTTAATTCTGTTCTGTATTCAAAGTAAGTCTTCTATTCTTTCTCTAAAGGTTTGTTTAAACAAATTATAATCAGTTCCTAGAGTGGTGCCTGGAATAGAGCCAATAAATGAATAAACCTAAAAATCTAATAGGCGGTGTTTACATTTTTAATAATGTAAATATCGCGAAGGGTTGTTTCCTTTATTATTAATCCAAAATGATGACTCCTGCGTTACTCAAAGATGATGTTTCCAAACCAAAGTCAAATGGATTATTTTTATTTTTTTCTTACACTTCAAACAATTGTGTAATCTCACATCATGTTTTATTTTCTTGTACACTTTTTAAAATTTTTTCCCTCTGAAATCTATTCATCTTTCTTTTTTATTGTTGATTTAAAAAAAGAATCTTTGCTCTATCCTCAAGTGTATATAGGCTATCAATTTTAGCAGTTTAGACTCTATTGCATAGAGTCTCCATTTTTCTGGAAAACCTCTCTTTCTCAGGGCCTGTTAGTTACAATTCATATGGTTTGCTCTCAAGCCCTAACATTATCCTTGAGCTTCCCTTTGCTTCTTTCTCAGTTGAATCCACTATTTTCTGAATTGCTTGAATATCTCTCTTGTTTTGTTAAAAGTATAACCTCAAGAATGGGTGTGTGGGAGTTCTCAACTGTAAAGAAAATATTTAATCTGCCTATTGGCAAAGCTGGCTCATTTGGAATCTTGGAACCTGTCCAGTTAGATTAGTATTTCTTCCTTTGATGAAGGAGTATGGGAGTAGGAGAGTTTGGAGTGTGGGTGTATAAAAGACTGTAAAGTGGAGAGAGTGACCTTCCTATATATCAATAACCATAAGTTCTTGGTGTTAAGTACTATGTCCTGTTCATCATTTTATCCCCATATGTAGCCATATATAGCAGATACTCAATTATATAATAGTTTCTAGAACTGAACTATCTTAATGTAGATACTTAGTTAATATTATTGATAGAATGGATGGCATTGGAGGCTCCAAATGCCAAGCTGGCAACAAATTTGCATGCTTACACTTCTATAATTGTTTTCTTTCTTTTCCTACAATGTATTTGAGTTATAACTCCAAAAAAAAAATTCTGGAAAAATAAACCTCTCCAAGATGTTTCACTTGACTTAAGTGCTTATAGGCACTCATAAATGATGTCAACCTTCACTAGGAGCCAACTCCTACAAGTCAATCCTGACTTTTTTCCTTAGCTTGTTTCTCCACGTTCTCTCAGCTACTTAGATTATTGCCTCCTATTCCATCACATCTCTCCTTGTATCTTGGATTCAGTTCAGGTTTTATCTTCACTCTGCTACAGTTTTACTTTTTCTATTTTGGCAGAATGTCCGATGACTAATTTGGGCAACCTTCCTCTTGGCCATATTGAGCCCTCCTCCTTTGGAGCAGCATCCTGGCTTTTATACCATTCTTTCTAGGATATGACTTAAAACTGAGCTAAAGTAATTATGAAATTGTAATGTTCAATTGATGGCCATGGTAGGTTTGAAGCAGCTTCTCAGTTAATTTTCTTCTATGCCAAGTAGAATATATATATTTACTTTTTCCTCTGAAAATAAATATCATTTTGAAGGATTCCAGCAAAGGCTCAGATGCAAGCCTGCTTTATTCTCAACTAAACTTGTATCAACCATATCTCATCTTTTTTTTTTTTTTTTGTAAAGACCCAACTGTAAGAGATTTAATATGGCATTTAAAATTTTGTTGAACATGCCAGAAACTGATTTATAGTTCTTTCCATTATAATTGACTTTTAGACTTTTTTTTTTTTGCTTGTTTGCTTGTTTGTTTCCATAAGCATGATAGAACTCAAAAGTTGTAGCACTCTGTGGATGGCAAGTTATTTTCAAGGAAAAAAATGATCCAAAAAGGTTGAGGGTATACCCTGCATTTGCTTGTCCTGAAAATGCACTAGATATCTGGGATCCCCTTCATAAGAAAAAAAATTTTTTTTGAAAAGATGACATACAATGAATGTTCAACAACAGCAGGTTTCTCATTGAAATTTGCTTTTGAATAAAATTACAGTTTACTTTCTTATTTGCACAATCACATTTATTTTTACTTTTATAGAACATGATGATTTTTGGCCAGAAAATGTGATGCATCCATAATTTTAAAAAGTCTTTAAATTTTGTTATGAAATTTGTAAGGCAAACCAAAAAGATGTAAAAAGGGAAATTCTGTCTTTTGTATATATTCCACTAAGAATATGCAGTAAGAGTATTGACTTCTAAAGTCATTAGCTGTAAGTTTTCCTTTACATGGTTATTCTGCTAACTTGACACAGGTTTATTGTTATTGTTTAAGTTTGTTTTCATCTTTTTGTGGACTACTTTCTCTTTTTATTTAACTTTACACTTAATTATGTAAACCATTTTCATTGTTCCAAAGTCACAATTGTATCCTTTTCAATTTCTTTCTCGTCCTATAAATTGCCATTACTTATTTTGCTAGTATTTTCTTTTTGTAAATATAAGCAAATACACATATTTATTTAAATTTCTCTCCTTTCTTACACAAAAGGGTAGTATACTTTGTTATATACTTTGCTTTTCTCACTTAATATATCTTGATAACCACTTCATATCAAAACAAGGATCTTCTTTCAATGTATGGCTGCATAGTATTTCATTTTTACTCTAGCTTATGCAAATAGTCACCTTTTTATGGGCAACTATGTTATATCCAATATTTTTCTATTATAGGTAATGACACAATAAGCACTTGATTCCCGTGACATTTTGCATGTTTTTGGTTAAGAGAGTAGCAAGAATTGCTGCTGCATACTGTTTACTTATATATGAAGGATTTCAAAAGGATGTTGATTTTAGACAATGCATCTGGCCATTCTAGGGACTTTGACTTGCATCTAATGTCTTTGAAGTTGTCTTTTTCTCATTTATTACATCTCATCAAATACTAAGCCAAATGGAAGTGATTCAGACATACAGAATCTTAAATGCACCTCTTAAAAGACTTAAAAGATTTCACTTAAAAGACTCTACCCATATTAAAGAAAAACTGAAAAGTCAATATGTCAAAATGTAGGGGATACCATTTAAGCAGTGCTTAGAAGGAAACTTACAGCTTTATGCGATTATATTAGAAAATAAGGAAGGTCTGAAATGCATTATTTAAGCTTTATACCTTAATAAGTGAGAAAAAGAAAACCAAATTAAACCTAAAACAAGCAAAGAAAGAAATAATACAAATAAGTTAGGAAATCAATGAAAGAGAAAATGTACAAAAGATAAATTTATTGGACAGAAAACTAATTTTTTAAATATTCAATAAATATTGACAAACAAAGAGCTGCCTGAGTGGCTCAGTCAGTTGCAAATCTGACTTTGGCTCAGGTCATGATTTCATGATTCATGGTTCAAGCCCTGCATCAGGCTCTGTGCCTGGAGGTTGCTTCAGATTCTGTGTTTCCCTCTTTGTCTATCCCTTCCCATCTCATACTTTGTCTCTCTCTCTTTCTCAAAAATAAATAAACATTTAAAAAAAATTAACAAACACGTAGCAAGATTAATCAAGAAAAAAAAAAAGAAATGGAAGACAAGTTTTTAATGTTAGGCAGGAAAGAGGGGACATCACTACAGATTCCACAGTCATCAAAAAGGATAAGAAAATATTATGAACAACTTTATGACAATAAACTGATAATTTACATGAAATTGAAAATTAATTAAAAGACATAAATTACCAAAACTGACATAAGAAAAATTAAATACCTGAATAGCTTGATATCTATCAAAGAAATTAAAATTATAAAAGCTTCTTACAAAGAAAATCTAGGTCTACCAGACTTTAAGGAAGATATGATACAAAAGTCAAATAAAACATTTAAGAAAGAAGATGAAGAAGAATTTTGTAATTCATTTTATAAGGCCAACATTACCAAAAGCAGGTAAAACATTACAATAAAAGGAATATACAAATCAGTGCTTTTCATAAGATAGAAGTAAAAATCATTTACAAAATTATAGCAATTATAAAGGAAACAATATTTTAAACCAAGTGTGGTTTATCCTCAGAGTTAAATCTTAATTTAAAAATTGAAAAGCTGTCAAGGTAATTCACTATAATATTTGAATAAAGGAGAAGAACCATGTATATGTATGAACCATATGTATGTATATGCATGTACCATGCATGTATATGCAGCTTTGACAATATTCAACAACCATCTATTCATGATAAAAACTCCCAGTAAACTATGGCATCAGTAAAAACCTATAACTAAATTCATACTTAATGATTAAAGAATAAGTACTCCTCAGGACTCCTAGGTGACTAAGTTGGTTAAGCATCCAACTCTTGATTTCGGCTCAGGTCATGATCTCGGTTTGTGGGTTTGAACCTCTCAGTAGGCTCTGCACTGATGGTATGGAGACTGCTTGGGATTCTCTCTCTTTCTCTCTCTGCTTCTCCCTTGCTGCTCTCTCTCTCTCTCTCTCCAAATAAATAAATAAACTTAAAAAAAACAGAATAAGCACTTCTCTTAAAATCAGGAATAAGACAAAGATCTTTGCTTATGACACTTCTATTTAAATTAGTCTCAAGAGCCTAGCTCGTGAAATAACCCAAGAAAAGCAAATAAAGAGCAGATTATACAGATTATAATCAAAGGATTGTAACACTGTCTTTATTCCCAGATGATTTGAAGATGTATGTAAAAAACACTAAGAAATCTACCAACAAAAATTATTAGGTCCAACTAGTAAATTTGACAAGTCACATGACACAAAGTCAATACATAAAAATCAATTATATTGTTACCTATTCAGAATTTTAAAGATGGAAATTAAAAAAATTTAATGCCAGTTGAAATAATATCAATGATATAAAATCATTTAAAAATTTAATAAAACATAAACAAGGTCTAGATGCTAAAAATTATATTTAAATGAGAGAAATTAGAGAAGATGTAAATAAAAACAGACAGGTATATCATGTTTGTTAACTGCAAGATTTGTTATTGTTAAGCTGTCAATTTTCTCTAAATTAAACTACAGATTCAACGTAATCATAAACAAAATTCAGCCAGATTGTTTAAAATAAAAATTATCAAGCTAATTCTCAAATGTATGTAAAATATGCAAAAGATCCATAAAAGTACAACTTCAAGGATTCTTGAAAAAAAAAGGTCCTGTCTCAATCCAAATATCAGATAAAATGAACTTCAGGCTAAATGCATTACTAGAGTTAAATTTTGGATATCAGAATGATGGTCAATTCACCAGTAAAATGTAGCAATTTCATTTATAATCATGATGGCTTCAAAATATACAAAACAAAGATTGACAAAACTATAAGACAGTGTAGACAAATCCACACTGGTAAAAGATTTTAGTTCACTCTTTCAGTAATTGAGAAAACAACTGGCCAAAAAAAGACAAAAACCAAAACCAAAACCAAAACCAAAACCAAAACCAAACACACATACATACACACACACAAAACAAAACAAGACAAAAGAAAACTGAGTACAGAAAATTTCCTCCATGTTATTAACAAATAATCTAGTGAACATGTGTAGAACGTTATAACCAACTTGCACAAAATACATATTCTTTTCAAATACATAGGAAACATTTACAAAAATTGACCATATTCTGACCATATATGAGTATATATGACACCGGTAGCAATGAAAATAAGTGTGTAACCTAGCAATATGTAAGGATAATACCTCAATAGCAAGTAGGGTTTATCCTGGGAATGCAAGGCTGGTTTCACATTCAAAAACCAATCAATGTAATCTATCATATTTATGGACAAGGAAGAAAAAAAAATATGGTCATCTCAACTGATACCAAAAAAGCATTTGATAAAATTCAGCATACATTCATGACCTCTTAATGCCCTGATATTAGATGGGAACTTTCTTAGCCTGATTAAAGAGAAACTTATAGTTAACATCATACTTAATGGTAGAACACTGAATGCTTTCCCAGTAAGATAGAGAACAAATCTTGAATGTTTTTTCCAGAAAGATAGCATAGATGGTAAGCTTTCTAAATTTTTGCCTGTATTCAAACGTTTATTTTGCTCTTACACATAACTGTTTGGTTTGTTGATTCATATTTCAACAGTTTTAGGAGGAAAGCTCATCTCCATATATCAACTTATGGAAACCTCTTCTCCTTTCGGGGTCCCATTTTTAAGCCTTTTCTCATTTTCATCCAGGGATTCCCCTCATTGTCTCTATTTTTTTAATGTTCATTTAGTTTTGAGAGAGAGAGAGAGAGAGGAAGAGAGGGAGCGTACCCACATGTGTGAATGGGGGAGGGACAAAGAGAGAGGGGGGAGGGAGGAACTGAAGCAGGCTCTGCACTGATAGCACTCAGAGTCACCAACTGTGAGAACATGACCTAAGCCAAAGTCAGATGCTTGATGGACTGAGCCACCTAGGTGCCCCTCCCCCACTCTCTTTTTAACTCTTTGATGCCCAGGATATTCTGTGGTATGTAACAGTTACTTTTGCAATTCCTTCTCCCTGGTCAGTTAAAAGTTCCTTGTCAGAGGGCTCCTGGGTGGCTCAGTCAATTAAGCATTGGACTCTTGATTTCAGTTCAGGCCATGATCTCACAGTTTCATGAGTTCCAGCTCCTCACTGGGTTCTGGGCTGACAGTGCAGAGCCTGCTTAGGATTCTCTGCCCTCCGCTGCTCAGCGCTGTCTCGTCTCTCTCAAAAATAATAAATAAATAAAACTTAAAAGAAAAATTTCCTTGAAGAGACTTCATCTTTCCCATCTTTTCTTAGCAGTACCCAACTGAATGAACCCTTTGCAAAAAGTTGGTGATAAATTAGTATTTCTTAAACAGAATAAAAAATTGCTGCTAAACATTAGAGAAGAACTGGTGAAACATTTCATCTTACTTGTCATATGAAAGCACTGAAGCTTGCTCATTTCATTCATTTAGGACACCTCTTGCTATTTAGTGCACCTTCTGCTGACATAGTTGTTAAAATTCAAATGAGGAATTAATTACCTGCTACACATTCCCTCTTTACAAGCATTTAGTGCTTTGGTGACTTCACATAACTAAAGAACTATAGCAGTTAAGTTAAGCAAATAGAGCCCTTTTCCAAATAGAAAAATACAATTAACAGTATTTCTTCTTTTCCAACTAAAAGAAAAAAAAACTATTTCTCTTCCCAAGGGAAATTACTAAACCGATGTTTCTCAAAATTGTGCAACATTGGAGGCCAAAACAAAATTATGGAAGTGTAGGGACAGGTAATATAATTTTTTCCTCCATTCATATCACAGATGGTGAGGTAGATAACTTTGAAAAGTTGATCAAAAATGGAACTGGCTCATTCAAATGCTAGGAAAAAAATAGATCATTTATTTATGAGGAACTTCAGATAGAAACTCAGTGTCTTGTGCCAAACACATTTCAAAATACGCTTTTCAAATCACTATTCTTAACCACACAATTTTTGGAAAAATGAAAAAATGAGGCACAAGAAGATCAAGCCTTTCACTGATAACATGACATTTTTTAAAGTAATGATATCCATGCACGTTAACAGCAGATTCATTTTCTTTACATTTAATATTGGAATCCTGACCTATGAAGATAGCATGTGTGTTTAATACCATTTAAATATATAAATAACTATGTGTTCCATATCTTTATCATTATATCTTATATGTGCCCTTTTGGCAAGATTATAGAATAATAGTTTCTTGTTAAAAAGATCAGAATATTTTCTGGAACAGGAAAAATGCAGAGATCCAGTACGTAACACATGCATGGCATATGGTAATCACTCAGTAAATATTTGTAGAAAGGAAGGAAGGAAGAAAAAAAGGAAGCAAGCACAAAACATGAAAAGGAGTCAAATAAGTCTTTCTACCTCTATTCACAGAGATGTTTTGCAGTTATAATCACAGATAAAGATGAGTCATTAAAAATGATAGCAACTATTTAGAATGAAGTCAAATTCTTCACTGAAGGCATAAATTAACTATCGCAATTTTATTTCAGATTCCTGTAAATGATTCCTTTCCGATCTCAGACAACCTTGATGGGTTTAATTAAGGTTTGTTTGTTGTTGTTGCTATTGTTGTTTTCATTTTTTAGACTTTCACTCTTAATCGTAGTATTTTCCTTACAGGTAGTTCTGAAATTGCAAAATTTTGGATTCACTTTTTGCTTATCACCACTACACAAAATAAATGGTGTTTGCTGAGAAGACTTCATCTTCTAATAACAAACCATTTTATTTGATTGAGATTTTAAAGTTCTATTTGGCTCAGCCACATTGTCTCAAGCCTTTAAGGCAATCAGGAATAAATTTACATGAACTTTAATGTTACCAGAAGTTAAAAGGAAATTGTCATATAGGCAGAGTTTAGAGAAAAATAAGGGCATTCTGTCTATACATTTAGGAAGGTAGTTTCTCTTAGAGAGGAGAGCCTGGTCCTGTTAAGGGAAGTTTATCTCTGTAGTTTAATTCCTTATCTCTGAGACTGCAAGTTCACCTAGCTGTTTTCCAAACTCAGTGCTATTTCCCAAATAGTCTTCTTTACAGGAAAGATAATGCACTGATGGACCTAAGTTAATAAAAGCAATACCAGTAACTATCCTATCTCTCATTGTAAAGGACTACATTTACTTTCCAGTACATGGTATCCTATTGTAAGCTTGGGGGTATGTAAGTTTTGCTCCAAGACTGGTCACTCCTTGAATGACCTGGCCATTCAAATTTTGGAAGGCAGGTAGATGAAAGGAAACCATGATGTACAGAGAAGTAATAACCAGACTTTCTTGACCATCAACCTATTTCCCACTAGTACACTGCAGTGATTTTACTGGCGTGGGGGTGTAGGGAGAGAGCAAGTGTGACTCTAAAGTCAGCAAATATGGCAAAATCTGTTATTCAAAAGCATATTTAAAAATTCCTTTAGATTTGACCTAGTATTTGAATGAGTTGTAATGAATGAGAAGACAGGCAACAACAGATGTTGGTGAGGATGCAGAGAAGGAGGAACACTTTTGCACTACTGGTGGGAATGCAAACTGGTGCAGCCACTCTGGAAAACAATACAGACGGGCTTCAAAAAGTAAAAAATAGAACTACCCTAGGACCCAGCAATTGCTCTACTAGGTATTTATCCAAAGTTTACAGGAGTGCTGTTTCAAAAGGGCAATGCACCCCAATGTTTATAGCAGCAGTATCGATAATAGCCGAAGTATGGAAAGAGCCCAAATGTCTATTGACTGATGAATGGGTAAAGAAGATGTAAAGATATACGTACATATACAATGGAATATTACTTGGTGATCAAAAAGAATGAAATCTTGCAATTTGCAACAATGTGGATGGAACTAGAGTGTATTATGCTAACCAAAATCAGAGAAAGACAAAGGTCATATGACTTTGCTTATATGTAGAATTTAGGATACAAAACATGAACATAAGGGAAGGGAGGCAAACGTAATATAAAAACAGAGAGGGAGATAAACCATAAGAGACTCTTAAATACAGAGAACAAACTGAGGGTTGCTGGAGGGGTTGTGGGTGAGAAGATAGGCTAAATGGGCAAGGGGCATTAAGGAGGACACTTGTTAAGATGAGCCACTGGGTGTTGTATGTAAGTGATGAATCACGAAATTTTATTTCTGAAATCATTATTACACTATATGTTAACTAACTTGGATTTACATTTAAAAATAAAAGATTTTAGGGGCGCCTGGGTGGCGCAGTCGGTTAAGCATCCGACTTCAGCCAGGTCACGATCTCGCGGTCCGGGAGTTCGAGCCCGGCGTCAGGCTCTGGGCTGATGGCTCAGAGCCTGGAGCCTGTTTCCGATTCTGTGTCTCCCTCTCTCTCTGCCCCTCCCCCGTTCATGCTCTGTCTCTCTCTGTCCCAAAAATAAATAAATGTTGAAAAAAAAATTAAAAAAAAATAAATAAAAATAAAAGATTCTGTGTGTCCTCCTCCCAAGGAAGTATTAGCGGGGGAACTGAAAGTGTCCAGGACAGTCCCCCCACACCCGAATATGGATTTTGACATGTGGATTATTTTGAGCAGAAGGCACTTGATACCCTATAGGCTCAAGAGAAAGTTTTGTCTCTCCCTTTACCACATAGAAGAATCTAAATTAGGGTCTTTCCCAAAATAAGGGTTATTAACAGAGATAAATTTTATCTGAGTAACCCATTAAGTCAAACATCTAATTGATAAGCATCTGCTTCTTATCACCCTGTAAAGTACATTCCATTCCTCTGTAATCCCAGACCCCTACCCCCTTCTTAGTTCAGAATGACAAATATATCTCATTTTGCCTGAATGCCTTTGGAGTGTCCATGCCTATGTGGATTCCTCTTATATATACCTATTAAATTTGATCTTCTTACGTTTTAAAACAAAAAAGTTTCTGTGTGTCCTATAGTTTCTAGGAAGAAATATTATGAATTCATATATATTATTGGTAGGCTAGAGGCTCTTTATAAGTTTCTTAGATTCTGGGAATCTACATAAAGACATTTTCTATAAGGGTTTCTTGAATAATTTCATCTCTGTAATCACTTTTCTGGAAGGAGAGGATGTTGGGGAAGTTGGTACTCATTGCCCTTAATATTTATAATTCCTGTCTACAGCCTATGTTCTCCTCATCCTTATTTTCTCTCTTCTATTAGTGCTTTTTGTTCTCTCTTTCTGAGCTTCCCATCTTTTTCTTCTACTATGACCTGGGATACTAGCTGGGTAGAGGCCAAAAATTCTATTATATATAGTTTTCATCAATGCTACTCTTCATTTAAAGAAAATAAAAATCATTGTTCTTAAGTCTACTATATCTGATATTCAAACAGCCTCTCCAGTTTTTGTATTGTACATCTTTATATATTTACTTTAATTATTCATGTCATTATATTTAAAGTGGATTTCTTATAGTCTGTGCTGCCTGTTGTCTGATAATAGTTGTTTCAAGCATTTTTGTCCCGTTTTCTAGTTGTTTGCATTAGGAAAGTGAATTTGGACTGTGTTATTTCATTATAGCCGGAGTAGAAACCTCATTCATATCTTTTAAGTTAATTCTTTATCTACTCTTACACTTTACATGAATTTATTGGTAACTTATATACAATTCCATATCTATCTATCTATCTATCTATAAAGGTCCACAGAGTAATTGCATGAAATTCATAGAACAGACATTTGAACTATTGCCTCTTCCATTTAGTGCCAAGCTGGAACGTGCAGCATAGGATTATAGGGCTTGCCAACATCCCAGAATCCACTGTATGTAGGGCAGAGCAACTTCACTCAGATGAATGTCCCAGATCCCAGGTCTGTTATCTGAAAAAGAAATCTGAAGCTAACAGTGGGGTGGGACTAGAGCAACAAAATGACCAGAAGTCTTGCAGCTATTGCTGGGTTGCTGGATCTGAGCTTGGAATTTTATCTCCATCAAGTGTACTAGCCTCACAAGATATAGTACCTGCTCCTTTCAGGTTGGATATAGGACTGGCATTGTCCTGTGTCTGCTGGTGAAGTGTATGAAACAACCTATTAGTATATTTAGTTTGAGGGATCAGGATTAGATCATTCTGGGAAACCAGAGCTGATGACTAAATATTGAAAATATTTGTTTAGTTGATGAAAATTTATTGAATTAAATCCTCTGATTTTTTCCTTTTTTGATAATTTTGTTAAATGTACTCTCTTTATATCTAAAAATTATAGTCTGTATAGAGGATACAGAATACATGTGTAGATGGCTTATTTGTCAGAAACCCATTGCCTTTTTTTTCAAAAATGCCATTTGCGATGTATACAATGATTTGAAACTTATTTGTAGGTCCCTGAGCCTGATCTATTACTCATGTCCTATTGCTGAGTCTCTGCTGTCTACAATGACTTGATGGATTCCTTCCTGACAGAATGAATTATGCCATGTGGTCTATTTTCTCTTGCTGTGTTGAGCGCCTTCTGGGGGGGGGGGCCCGGGGGGAATGTTAATATTTTTAAAGCTTGTATCGCAGGAAGATCAGGTTTTGAATGCAAGATTAAATTCTGCTGAACTTTTCCATAGTGGGTGAGGTACTTACAATAATATAGTCCAGAAAAAAATTATCTAGAAATAAAATTTTGGAATGTGTAATTCTGATCATTTCTGACATAATGGGAAATATATTTTTGAATTTCTTTCTTATCAATAGATATTTAATATTTACTTTATGGTTTGCTTCCCAAGTTGCAAATTGAAAGGTGATTTTGAGAAAGGAGAAACATTGAATAGTTGATATGTAAGCTTGTTAATATATTTTATTTTAACTCCATGTGATGATTTTAATTTGGTGTTATGAATTTAGACTTCATTAAATCAGGATTTGTATTTATTAAGAAGCATTCTAGATGAAAGATTATTTTGCATTATTTGAAACATAAATTTTTAAGGAAATATACAACATAAGTAAGGGGAGCTTTATTTTCAAAGGATTTTTTCAAGAAATTTTAAGATTTGTTTTATAATTATTAATTTGCATTCAAAAATGTATTTATTTGTCAAAATAGGTTAAACCCAGTTCAAATGAAGTACATTTAAAATAATACAGTTAACTTTTAACTTTTAACAAATTTGAAAATTCTTTTAGTAATACTATACATTTAATTATTTAATGTACTTCTAATTTTAGTAATGTAATATTTCCTTATGTGTTATCATTCACAAATTTTGAGTGAAGGATTTGGCTTTTCCTTCATAATTCTCTTTGTGTTTTTATGTGACTTTTAGAGCTTGATAAGAGCTATAAAATAGCTCCTTTTGTCCCCTTTTGTCCCCTTTTTGGGGGGATGAGGGAAAGGAGTGAGAGGAGGTAAGTGTTTGTTAGTTGTTCTTCCCAAGTATTCTGGGGTTCTCCATGTGAGATTGGGAGTAGGGGTGGGAACATTCTTCAAACTAGAATTGTGGGAATTCTAGAGTTTCCTAGATGCCTGGTCAACATTAGTCAGGGAAATATGCATAATTTCAATTTAATAAGATTAACAATAAAATATCTATTGATAAAAGGCAGGAAATACATAAATAAGACAATGTATGTAGTCCTTCAGTTAAATTTATATTATTTACCAGCATTATATGTGTCAATTATGCTCTAAGGGATTCTGGATGGTTAACCTCCTCTTCAAATATAATTAATGGATCTTCTACAGTTTGTTTAGGTTGGGAAATAAGGCTGATCTAAACCTATTAAGATCACAGGGGTAGCATCTACTTTAGAGGACTAACAAAACAAACAGATCAAGGATTTCAAGGTGTGGCTCCAAAATCCAAGAGTTTTCTTCAAAACAAAATCTTAAAAACAAAACCTATACAAGAAAGAAAATGTAATCAAAGTGCACTGACTGGATCAGCTATTACACGTATGCAAACTTGATGCTAATATCACAAAAATATCATAAGTATATCGGGAGAAGGGAAGGAGAAATGTGTGTGTGTGAGAGTGTACATTTGTGATCTGTGTGGAAAATTATCCTAATTTTTCCTCATAAGAAATCAATATTGTCGAAAATTGAAAAATTAATAAATAGAAGTCCAAGGTTCTACTTAGAAATATTTTATATTTATTTTATACATATATATGTATATATACATATATATTTTACATATATGTATATATACATATATATACATATGTGTGTATACACGCACACACACACACACATATATATAGCCACAAATATATATATATTTGTGGCTATAATCATGGGTTTAAACCAAACTTGCTTGGGTTAGACTTTTGACTCCATGCCTTACTGGCTATGTAACCTTGGGCAAAAGTTACTTAACCTTTATCTGTCTCAATTTCCTGTCTAGAAGGTGGGAATAGCTTCCTTGTAGTTACCTTGTATGAGAAATCAATGAGTTAATGTTATAAAGCACTTAGAAATTTCCTAGCATATAATAAACAGCATAAAAGTATTTGTTTATTTATAAACAAACAAAAAAATAAAAGTATTTATTTATAAAATAAACTATATATTCTTAAATTCTTATTATATAATTATTATTATTTAAAAATTATTATTAAAATATTTAGCTAAGAGAATTGACAGAGGTTTCTCCTTTTACTGGAAATTTTAAGTACGGATTGTGATACTGCTGATTTTTATTCTTAGGCTCATAGTACCATTAGACTTTAAAGCTATGCGAATTTGGTACTTGCATAAAAACAAAAATAGGAACAATTAAAAATTACAAACCGAAATTTATAATTTAACTAAAGGAAACATTTACAATTGAATTCATTAGGAGTCATCATAAGCTTGTGAGGAGAGCTACTTTTTTTTGTCAGGCCATCATGTTAGATGATTGCCTCAGTAAATGTTGGTTGAATGTTTAATAAAGAGTCCAGTTGGTTGGCTCATCTTCCTTTTCGTAATCTTTTCCCAGTGTGTAGCCATTTTGAAACTTTAGACTATAACTACTCAGAATAGGTTATATGACTGACTATTTCATATCTGCATGCAGGGATACACTGAGAAAGTTCCTCATAATCAACAGACATGCCTGAGAGAATCTTGTAACTGGTAGATCTTGAAACTGGAGCTATTTCAAAAGGAAAGACTGAGCTGGGAAAAGCTTGGAGGATGGCACTGTAGAGACTGCACAGAGTGTAGGTGGCAGGTGAAGAGGAAGCACACACTGAGAACCAGGTGGATAAAACACATTTAGATGATTGTGTGAAGGAACTCCCAGAGGGAGCTGGCACTTGACAATAGCCTGATGGCCTTTGTGTTAATGACTAGGGTCAGCTTGAGCACAGGAAACTTTCTGGTGGTTTATTTTCAGAAATGTAGGAAGTCAACTGGAGGAATGTTTCCCTGATGGCATGAGGAAACCTTATGCATTCAACTTCACAATTTTGTTTTGCTTAGGTTTTGGGTGGCAGCACGTATAGATGCCACCAGGTAGGATTTGAGACATTGCTCGATAAAGTAGAAGTAGCCAGAACTTAGGGATCAAGGTAATTGAACTGGAAGATTTCAGAGTCTACTTTCAGAAATGCAAAGATATAGAGGGCACTGGGGTGGCTCAGTCAGCTAAGTGTTCAACTCTGGATCTTGGTTCAGGTCATGATCTTATAATTTGCAAGTTCAAGCCCCGTGTCAGGCTCTGTCTGCACTGACGGGGCAGAGCCTGCTTGGGATTCTCTCTTTTGCTCTCCCCCCTCTCTCTGCCCCCACCCTGTTTGTGCTCATGCATTCTCTCTCTCTCTTTCTAAATAAATAAACTTAAAAGAAATTCAAAAATATAGAATTAGGGAATATTATTTAGGCTAACTCTATGAATATGCTTATATTTGATCCTTTTTTCTCCAACATTTTTATTATGAAAAATCTCAAATATATGGTAAAAATTTGAAGAATTTTTTAGGGAATAGTATTCAATTGTTTCTTAACTACAAAACAGCAATTTCATTTTGTTTACCTAGTACACCTTGACAGGTGAGCTTTAGGATGAGGGCTGAAGAGGTTTGTTCTTGGGTCTTCTGTCCCCTACAAACTCAGGTATCACAGCTAGTATCTATGGATATGACTGGTTATGGAAAGTACTGAGAATGGTTGAAGATGAGATCCTTATGCACAGCACAAAAAAACTATCCAAATATAACCCACTGTCACTATAAACCCAGGTATTAAGAATGCTTCGTAGGGGCGCCTGGGTGGCGCAGTCGGTTAAGCGTCTGACTTCAGCCAGGTCACGATCTCACGGTCCGTGAGTTCGAGCCCCGCGTCAGGCTCTGGGCTGATGGCTCGGAGCCTGGAGCCTGTTTCGGATTCTGTGTCTCCCTCTCTCTCTGCCCCTCCCCCGTTCATGCTCTGTCTCTCTCTGTCCCATAAATAAATAAAAACGTTGAAAAAAAAATTAAAAAAAAAAAGAATGCTTCGTAAAGAACAGAATACAAACCAACAACAACAGAAAAAAAACTTGATTCTTTGGAGTGGAAAATATGTTTGCTTATTCAGAAGTTCTGATGTTTTTATGAAAAAAGCCCTTACCAGATCATTATTTTAGACTTTTCTTCATATTTGCATACATCATATTTTCTCATTATTTTCACTTGCAAAAATGGGATTTCTGAAGGAAACAGTGTACAGGCTAACAATGAAATGGTAACTGATTTGAATGTAAAATGATCTCTTATGATTTTCCCATGCTTGTAGATGTGGATCAAGTTGGAGATTTTTAGCCACAAAAAATTGTTTTGTATATCTCCCTAGTCTATTAATCTTCCACGTTAGTCAGTATTCTTTAAATCAATTGAATCATTTTATGCCTGCTTAAAGATGACTTCGTGAAAACCATATTAATAATTGAACTATGATAGATATGTTGATTTAAAAAAAACAAAACAAATAAAAAATCTCCCAGCTCAGGGCCAAGCTGTTGTTTTCTGTGAAATGGATGTGGGCGCAACATAGTTAAGTTACTTCTTCTCCTGGAATATTATTAGGTGATTTAAAATAATTATAGCAACATTTATGAGAAACTGTTGGCATTTTAAGCTTATGAAATTGCTTTTCAAATGTGCATAGAATGTTATGCCTATCTTCCTAAGGCTACAGGCATTGAACCAAAACTAATAACAGTAAGCTACCTAGTGCCACACCAGACAAATTGTGATTTGCTGCATAACTTAATGTTTGGGCAAACTTGCTGCAATTGGAACATGCATACATACACACATACAATAATTTCTCAAATTAGATATTTTCTTTCAATTGTTTTGGAATCAGTCCTCTGTCATCTCTTTGCCAACAATGTTTTTAGTTAGAAAGATACAAATTTGGATAATTTCAGTAGATTTTGTTATATCTTTAAAAATAATTTCAATTGTTATCTGTAGTAGTGTCTAGATTCTTTACAGATTCTATAATTTTCCTTCTAGTCAGATTCTTCCTTTCTCTTTGCCACCATTTGGCATTTCAGCAGATAACCATAAGGGCAGATGGCCAGTTAACTAAATATGGAACTACAGGCCAGTTGGGCACTTAAAATATTTGATCTCCTTTACTGTATATGTGAAAACTGTTAGATTTGTTGGGTCTCGTAAGGGTTTGAGAATGTTAGAAGATAAGTCTTAGACTGATGATATGGCATCAGAGAGATACATAAATGACAGCTGTGTGCTGTGGGGCATTCATTCTAGATGAGCCTGGCGTGGCCTTCTCAACCACATGACTATGCCTGATATACACAGAGAGATAAAATAACATTAAAAAGTTATAAGAGTGATCACAGTTATTTCATAAAGTGAATTCTTATAGTCATTATTATAAACATTATAAGCATATTATAAAGTACTCACTGTGTTGTGTAAATGGGAGAGTATGACCCCCTGTGAGGCCTTTAAGGATCACTTTAACACATTCATGGAAATTGCACTTGGAGAATCACATGAAATTAGAAGAGTCATTATACTCACAGGTCCTAGAAGAGGGAAGCATAGACACCACACAGGAGGTCACATGGTGAGAGGCCAAGGGAGGGGGCTCAACCAGGGAGGTGGGGACCTATTAGAAAGTGAGCACCCAGAAAAAGTATCTTTATTACAGTGCAAGGGTTGGAGAGGGCCAGGGGAGTACATAGGTAAAACGTGCGAGGGGATATAATTGTTGTATTTGAATGTTACTAGGTCACAGTCAGGAGAGGGCAAGAAGGGGAACTCGTGGCAGGGACCAGCCTATCACACTGGTACACCTGACCACCTGGTAGGGCATTTACAGCCTGTTTGTGGGGCTATTGAAGAAGCAGGAAAATGTGGAGTTAAACATTTACAATACAGTTGAATATTTTTATTTATAATGATTTATATAATCTATTATCTATCCCGGCTCCTAAATGTGTAAATACTTATATACACAATATGGCTTTTCTTTTTAAAAGTAAACTAAATTTTGGGGTGCCTGGGTGGCTCAGTCGGTTAAGCATCCGACTTCAGCTCAGGTCATGATCTCACAGTTCATGAGTTAGAGCCCCATGTTGGGCTCTGTGCTAACAGCTCGGAGCCTGGAGCTTGCTTCAGGTTGTGTGTCTCCCTCTCTCTCTCTCTCTGCCCCTCCCCTGCTCATGCTCTGTGTCTCTCTGTCTCTCAAAAACATAAATACATGTTGAAATAAATAAATAAACTAACTTTCAATAAGAGGAATGCCCTTCCTCCCAGGAATATCAAGATATCATATATATAAATTTTCCAGATAATTAAAATGCTACAAGCCACTTCATTTTAATATTATTGATGAAAATTTTTCCTAAAAAGTCTATCTGGTAAGTAGAATAATGGGCTTTCAAAGTTTTCCATGCTCTAATCCCTGGAACCTGTAGGTATGTTATTCATGTGGCCACCAAGAAATAAGGCTGCTGATAGAATTAAGGTTGCTCATCAGCTGACTTTAAGATAAAGAAATTATCCTGGATTGTCCAAGTGGGCCCAATGCAATCACAAGAAGAATCATGAGGCAGGAGAGGTGGTGTCAGTGATGCAACAGGAGAAAGACTTCAATGACCATTGCGGGCTTTGGAGATGGAATGGGGCTGCAAGCCTATGAAGAAAACAGATTTTCCCCTAGAGCCTCCAGAAGGAGCATAGCCCTGCTCACACCTGGAGTTTAGCCCAGTGAGACTCTTTTTTATTTATTTATTTTATTTTATTTTATTTTATTTTATTTTATTTTATTTTATTTCATTTCATTTCATTTCATTTCATTTCATTTCATTTCATTTTATTATTTATTTATTATTATTATGTTTTTAATGTTTATTCTTGTGAGAAAGAGAGAGAGAGAGAGAGAGAGAGAGAGAGAGACAGAGCATGAGCAGGAGAGGGACAGAGAGAGAGGGAGACACAGAATCCGAAGCGGGCTCCAGGCTCTGAGCTGTCAGCACAGAGCCTGACTCGGCGCTCGAATTCACAAATTGGGGAGATCATGACCCGAGCTGAAGTCAGACACTTAACGGAGTGAGCCACCCAGGTGCCCGGCGGTGAGACTCATTTAGACTGATTTATGGAAACATAAGGCAAATTTGTGTTGATTTCAGGCACCAAATTTGTGGTAATTCATTTCAGTAGAAATAGGAAACTAATGCAATGTAGCATACTTCACTGCTTTTAACAAAGAACATTAACTCTGGAACCTCATGAGAGTTCTGAAGGATGGATGATACAACTCTGTTGCTTTCTTTATCTTCTCCAGCCTGTTGGCTGTCGCTGCCATCCTTGCTTTTGTTATTGTGCTGCTCCTAATTCTTGCACCCTCAACTCCTGAGCAGCAGGAGAGTGTGGTAGTTAGGCGCCACATATCTTGAGGGGTTCCTTCTCACTCTGCTGCTTGGGATCTGTGAGACCTTGGGCAAGGGTCTTTACCTCACCAAACCTCAGTTTAAAAAGCAGAAAAGAGGGGCTCCTGGGTGGCTCAGTCGGTTAAGCGTCCAACTTTGGCTCAGGTCATGATCTTGTGGTTTGCGAGTTTGAGTCCCACATCAGGCCCTCAGTCAGCACAGAGCCTGCTTTGGATCTTCTGTCTCCCTCTCTCTGCCTCATGCTCATACTCTCTCTCCTTTTCTCTCAAAAATAAATAAACATTAAAAAAAAATTTAAAAAGACAGAAAAGAATACCAAACTGGCAGGGTCTTTGTGAGCATGAGATAGATGATGTCTATTAGTGTTCAGTGATTATCACTTCAACATCGTCAGGGCCAACAAAGCACTGGGTAAAGACTGTGTGATCTAGTGGGTGGTTATGATGGACTTACAACCAAATCTAGGCCTCTTCTGCCTTGTTCACTTTGGAGATGGGGGACTATGTCTGTGTCCCTGAGGTTTGTAGGCATCTGGACTTTGGATGAAGGATGTAATTCTACAGTTGTATGTGAGGTGGCCCTACATACTCTGCTTTCTTTGTAATCCCTACCACATGTCATAGGCAGCAAGTACATGCCATTTTTATTTATGTTTACATGCTTGAAAAAGTGAGAGGTGCTTACAGTAAAACATTTAGACCAGAATACAAAGTGTATATAGTCAAAGTAAGTCTCTGAAACTTTTATCCCTAATAACCTAGACTGCCATCCAGGGGCAACTAGTTTTTCATGAATCCTTCCTGGGATAGCCTGTACACACTTCAGTATATGCCCTGTTTCCTTTCCACAAAAAGTAGTATGCTCTATACTTTGTCCCTAACCTTTTCCTTTCCAAGGAATTTTTCTTGGGTAACATTTCCTGTCACTATAGTGAATAAAGTACTTATTTGATAAGTATCAAAAGAATGAACATACTTACCTTATAAATGAGGAACAACTATACATGTAAGTAAAGTTAAAGTGCTCTTTGCAATAAGTCACAAAACGATTTTCCTATACTTAAGTAAGTTTCAACCAAGAGCTAGTGCTGTGTCTCAATTAGAAACAGCTAATCATTGCCATTCAGTCCCTGATTTGTCTGTATTTTTCCTAGACTTCAGGTTTTTCAAGAACAGGTTTTCAAGTGAAGTGGTTTTCTGTGATTAGGTCTACTGCATACCTGTTCTGTCTTTCCTTGTAGGCTAAGGACTTTTTTTCCCTTGCTGCTCTCATGATTCTTTCCTTGCCTGAGTATTTTGTGAATTTGACTATGATATGCCTTGTTGACGGTCCGTTTTTGTTAAATCTAATGGTAGTTCTCTCTGCTTCCTGGATTTTGATGTGTGTCTTTCTCAGGTTAGGAATGTTTTATCCTATGATTTGCTCACATAAACCTTCTACCTTTTTTTCTCTCTCTTCATCTTCTGGGATCCCTATAATTCTGATGTTATTCCTTTTTAATGAGTCACTGAGTTCTCTCATTCTTATATCTTGCTCTTTTGCCTTAGTCTCCCTCTTTTTTTCTGCTTCATTATTTTCCATAAGTTTGTCCTCTACATCACTGATTCACTGCTCTGCTTCATCCATCTTTGCCGCATGGCATCCATGTGAGATTGCAGCTCAGTTATAACATTTTTTATTTCATCCTGACTAGCTTTTTCTTCTTTTATCTCCTCAGAGTGGAATTCTAACCTATATTCAACCCCAGCTAGTAGTCTTATTATTGTCATTCTGAATTCTTGTTCAGACATCTTGCTTGTATCTGTGTTGATTAAGTCCCTGGCTCTAATTTCTTCTTGTTGTTTCTTTTGGGGTGAATTCCTTCATTTCATCATTTTGAAGGAGGAAAAGGAATTAATAAAGTAAGACAAAATTAAAAAATTAAAAACAACAGAAAAAAATCAAATAAAGGATGCTAGATCCTTGGTGTGTTTTGGTCTTTTACCTCTTTGGTTAAGTTTTTTTCCTAGGTATTTTATGATTTTTGGTGCAATTGTAAATGGGAATTTTTCTTAATTTCTCTTTCTGCTACTTCATTAGTGTATAGAATGCAACAGATTTCTGTTGGGCTTGCATGTTGTTGTTGATGTTGATTTTGTATCCTGTGATATTACTGAATTCACTTATCATTTCTAGCAGTTTTTGATGGAGTCTTTAGGGTTTTTTATATGTAGAATCATGTCATATGCAAACGTGTAAGGTTAACTTGTTTACTTGAGATTTTTCTTGCCTCTTGAGGTAGGTTTTCTTTCTTTCTTTCTTAAAAATTTTATTTATTCATTTTAAGAGAGAGAGAGAGAGAGCATGAGCAGGGGAGTGGCAGAGAGAAAGAGAGAGAGAGAGAGAGAGAGAGAATCCCAAGCATGCTCCATGCTGTCTGCACAGAGTCCCGCATGGCTCTCCATGTCATGAACCATGAGATCATGACCTGAACCAAAACCAAGACTTGGACGCTTAACCGACTGAGGCACCCAGGTGCCCCGATACGTCTGTATTTCTATAAACTTCCTTTATAGAACAGATTTTTGCTTCATCCTAAAGATTTAGGACTGTTCTGTTTTTATGTTCATTTGTATTCATGTGCTTTTTGATTTCCTCTTTGATGTCTTGGTTTACTCATTCATTATTTAGTATCATGTTATTTATTAAACTATCATGTATTTGTGTTTTTTCCAGATTTTTTCCTGTGGTTGATTTCTACTTCTAGCATTGTGGCCAGAAAAGATGCATGGTGTGACTTTGGTCTTTTTGAATTTGTTGTGTGTTGTGGCTTACTATGTGATCTATTCTGGAGAGTGTCCCGTGTGCACTTGAGAAGAATGTATATTCTGCTGTTTTAGGATGGAATGTTCTGAATATATGTTAGATCTGTATGGTCCAATATGTCTTTCAAAACCACTGTTTTCTTGATTTTTGTGTTTGGATGATCTGTCCATAGATGTAAGTGGGGTGATATTATTGTATCACTATCGATTACTTCCTTTATGTTTATTATTGGCCATTTTATGTATTGGTTGCCTTCATATTGGGTCCACAAATATTTATAATTATTATATCTTCTTGTTGGAGTATTCCTTTTATGATTATATTGTGTCCTCTGTCTCTTGTTACAGTCTTTGTTTTAAAGTCTATTTTGTCCAATGTAGGTATGGCCACCTCTGCTTTCTTTTCACTTCTATTTGAGTGATAGGATGCTTTTCCATTTCCTCACTTTCAATCTGCGTGTGTCTTTAGGTCTAAAATGACTCTCTTGTAGGCAGCATTTAATCTGTCCTCCAAGTCATCGATCCATTCTCTGCTTCCTGTAGTCTACTATCTATTCCTTCTAGTGTATTTCTGATTTTAGTTATTGAGTTTTTCTTTTCTTTCTTTTTTATGTTTTCTATCTCTGTTGAGGGTTTCACTGAGGTCCTCCACTCTTTTCTCAAATCCAGTGAGTACTGCTATGACAACTACTTTAAATTCTCTATCAGGCATATTACTTATCTCTGTATCATTTAGGTCTCTTGCTGTGATTTTGTCCTGTTCTTTCATTTGAGACATATTGTCCTGTCTCTTCATTTTGTCGAACTCTCTGTGTTTGTTTCTATGTATTAGGAAAGTCAGCTATGTCTCCTTCTCTTGAAAGTAGTGGCCTTATGAAGAAGAGGTCCTGTAGTGTCCTGCTATGCAGTGTCCCCTGTTCACCAGGACCTGTCTTCAGGGATGACTCCTATTGGTGCTGTGTGCATCCTACTATCATTAGTGAGCTGCATTTGCCTTGAATCCAGTCATCTACAATGGCTTTCTTTGTCTGTTGTGGGAAGGGTTTGGTTCCTGTGTTGTTAATGGTCCAGTTTGGGGCTACCTTGGACTTAAGTTGAGTCAGATTAGATGTTTGCCAAAGATGCAGAGATGACAAGTGAATGTGAGACTAGACATGTAGTTACAGCAAGGTCTGTGCTTGAGGGAGGGAACTTGCAGCTGTGGGACCAAGGCAGTTTGTTTGGAGCCAGAGGATCTGCAGAAGCAGATGGGGTGATGTGTGGTATTAGCAAGGTTTGTGCAGGTGTGTTGTGGGAAGGGACTTGGAGTGGAGGCCTTGCTTGAGAGGACATGTCCACAAGGGAATATGAGGGTGGGGTACACTGTTACCAAGTTAGGTAGGGAGTATTAGTGCTTTTGATACCCACAAGTGTCTATGAATTTATGTTGGGGAGTTGGGGAGGCAAATGGTGCCCACCAGCTCCTATGTTCCTGAAGAAGTCTTTCAATGATCCCTGCCCATGCAGCACATACTCTGAGATTAGTAAACAAATCTCCCTGCCATATATCCTAGGTGTTTTTCAAATTGCTGCTTCTATGTTGTATTTCAGGGGGGCTGTTTGTTGTGTTGTCTCTTTAAGGGGGTTGGGAGATTCAGTTTTCTCTCACCCTCCAACTGTCCCACCAACTGGCTGGTTTTTAAAGTTCCAGGCTTTGAGCCCTGCTGATTGTAAGAACTTGTTAAATTTGGCCCATCCCTCTGATTTTCAAAGCTAAATATTGTGGGGACTCCTCTTTCTTTTGTGTGCTCCCTGGTGTGAGAATCTGTGTTTTTTTTTCCCTTTCTACACCCACATGTTCCCTCCCCACCAGGGACAGTTCTGCAGTCCCTTTAGCTCTTAACTGTGTCTCTGCCCTTTCTACCCTCTTTGATGTGGCCTTTTGTCTATATTAAGCTGTGGAGAGTTTGTTCTCCCCGTCTTCAGATCATTTTCTGGGTTATTTACACTGATGTGGCTCACTGTGTTGTATCAGTGAGACAGGTAAGCTTAGAGTCCTCCTACTCTACCATCTTCCCAAGAAGTCCTGTATGACTCCTTAATTTTTGCATTAAATATGGTTTTCTATCTTCTAGTTTACCTGTAGTTTATCTTTCTTTGTCATTGGGTTTCTTTGTCTTTTCTGAGAAGGAAAATTTCATAGATAGAACTCTAAATTATTAGTTATGATATTCAATGCTTAAAACTACAAAGATTAAAAGACTGGAGCTATGAAAGGTATAAGCATTTTGTAGAAAATTATATACGTATATATACACATATGCTTACACACATATATGTGTATACACATGTACATGTAATTTTTACTATACAAAAATTAAAAACAGCTTGCACAACTATTTCATAATTGATTTTTGCCTCATGACCTCAAAATGCAGCATGAAACCCTGGAGATTTCAAAGGACTTTTTTTGACACTCATGGTAGAGTTAGAAAAGAACTCTGAAAGCCATTAATTTTAACTATGTGCATGCAGCTATGCTAGGTATTAATCTTCTCTATCATTTTTCTTATCAAATTTATATTATCACAGACTATATGATAGGTTTTTAAAAATCTTTCTTTCACTGTATGTACCAGGCAGGTGGCTGACTCTTGATCTCAAAATATGTGTCATTTTCTATGATGAGTAACTATTGAGATTTTTTTTTCTTTCTGAGATGTAATTGGAGATTTAGCACCTTTTTCCACAAAAGAATTTCTCAATATAGCATTTACTTTTATCTTCTATGGAAAGCTAGGTTGAAATCTGAGGGAAATAACAGCTTTCCTTCTATTGAATTATATTTTTGATTAACACTATAAAGTTCAATTTTTTTGTCTTAGTTCTTCATAGTATTGTTAATAACTGTGCCTTAAACTTCCCCTTTGCCAATTCTTTATGCCAACAAGAATCCTACCGATGTAGATTGTATGAATCATGTCTTCCATGGACTTTGTATGGAAATATTTGTTAATAAGAATACATTTGTTTCCCTTGTAGTTACCAGATCATTTATTGATGCCTGTGAGGGATCCAGATAGTATGCTTGTGATTCACATACCTTAGTCCACAAGGCTTCTGGGTAAGATTTCTTTCTTTATTCTTTAAGATTTTTTAATGTTTTATTTTTAAATTTAATTTTGAGAGAGAGAGACAGAGTGCAAGCAGGGGAGGAGCAGAGAAAGAGGGGGACAGAGGATCTGAAGCAGGATCTGTGCTACCAGGCTGACAGGAGTGAGCCCAATGTGGGGCTTGAACTCATGAACCATGAGATCATGACCTAAGCTGAAGTCAGATGTTCAACCAACTGAGTCACCCAAGCACCCCTGGGTAAGATTTCTTTAAGGGACATTATAGTTATTGTATGCCTCCGAGGCATTTTCAATGTCAACTTATTTTAATATTTTTAAAGATGTACTCACTGATGTTTAAAATTTTTTTTAACGTTTATTTTTGACGGAGAGAGAGAGAGACAGATCATGAGCGGGGGAGGGGCAGAGAGAGAGGGAGACAGAATCCCAAGCAGGCTTCAGGCTCCGAGCTGTCAACATAGAGCCCAACGCAGTGCTTGAACTCACAGACCGCGAAATCATGACCTGAACCGAAGCCGGCCGTTCAACCGACTGAGCCACCCAGGTGTCCCATCACTGATGTTTAAAAGAAACAGATGGTTGAATTATCTCTTTCTGGGTGGAATTACTTAAAAATCTCTTATTGGACCATACACTGTCTCTAGTAGGATTTGAAAAGCATTTAGTAGGAGCTAATATTTTATGCAGCAGTGTTCTAGATAATGCAGAACATTGTTAAGCACTGACTCCACCTGGTAGGATCTTAATGATATCATAATTTCAAGGCACTTCTCAGACTACATCTTCTCTAGTATGGGTAGAGTTTTGTAAGGGAAATCTGAGATGCCTTTAAGATTCTATGTTTCCTGTAGTTGCTTCTAGGGACATTCTGAATTCATATTACAGATAGGCTAGGAGCTGGTTTATAATTTTTTTTTTTTTTAGATTCTCGGACCTATATAAATACCTCTTTATATGAGATTCTTCAATAATCCCATATCTGGAATTCCTTTTCTGGAAAGAGAAGAGGTTGGGGAAGTTGGTAGTCATTGCCTATAACATTTATAATTTCTGTCTATAGCTTATGTACTCTTTATCCCTATTTTCTCTCTCTTGTGCCCCTCTCCTTCATATTCTCCCATATTTTCATTCTACTATGAACTGGGAACTAGCTGGATAGATGCCAAAAATTCTATTATGCCATTTCTGTGAATAATTTTCATCACTGCTATTCTTAATTTAAAGAAAATAAAAATAAAACAGTATTTTCAGGCAGTAGACAAAGCAATAATCTGAGCTGGGGCTCAGCTCTACTTATAGAAACAAACTAACATGATCTTAGAACATTTGTAGTAGAAGGACCATTAGAAAGTTTCTCTAACAATTAACATAACTTCACAAATTATGTATAAAAATTCAGACCTTGTGTAAGATGACATGAATTAGTGTTGGAGATAAAATCTGTACCTAAATCTTCAGAATCCCATTTCAAGCTATGTGAATGTATAAATTCCCTTCCATTTAGAACTGACTTTCTAGATTGTGTCCACATTCAATTTTTGATCCTGGTCAGTGGTTCACATTTTAGTGAGCTAAATTGGATGGCTAGATCTTAAACCTGCTTTTAGATTAGCTAATTGTAACTGAGCACCTTGTAGCCCTGTGCATTAAAAATTGGACCACTTTGTGGCATCATAATTATCTCTGCCCATGTTGGTTCCAGCCTCCTCATAGGTAAGCATGTAAAGGATGTCTGAGGAAATGAATGGATTATGAGATCAGTTCTTAAAGCATATTATAAAGGATGTAGTGAAGGAAATGAGGAGAGGTTAATTAATTTCTCTAATTAGGAAAGTATATACATATCTACTTGGATGAAGAGTTGGATTAGGTGACTCTAATGTCCTTTCTACTTGAGAATATACTGAAACCAATTTGACAATAAATTTCATATATAAATAAAAAAAAAAAAGAGAATATACTGTGAAACCTGGCCAATAGCTTATTGGTTGCGTTAGTTTTTATTGCTCTGTGATACATTACTTAAAAACTTACTGGCCTAAAACAATATAAATTATTATTTCACAGTTTCACAGTTTAGGAGTCTAGGTATGAAATAGCTTTGTTTAGGTCTCAGTTAAAATCAAAGTGTTAGCTGGGGCTGTAATCTCATCTAAGGTTTGGAGCCCCCTTCAAAGCTCATTCAGGTTCCTAGCAGAATTCAGTTCCTTGCAGTTGTAAGACAATGGACCTCAGCTCCCAGAGACTGGCTCTCTTCACATGCAGTTCACATCATGGCTGTTTCCTTAAGGCCAGCTAGAGAACCCCTCTCCTTTGTCTTGTCTCTGATCTCTAGACTCCCCTTTAAAAAAAAGAAAAGAAAAAAAAGCCTTACCTGATTAGGTCAGGTCTGCCTAGGATGATCTTTTTAATGAACATAAAGTAACCATTGGGGATTTAATTACATATGCAAAATCCCTTCCCGTTTTTCCATATAATATAACGTAATTACCGAAGTGATATCCTATCATATTAGTTTCCCACTCCATATCCTTTCCCACTCCAATGGGATATACCCTATATTATGCCCTAGGGTGTTATGCCCTAGGGTGTGGGAATCTTGGGGGTCATTTTAGAATTCTGCCTACCACACTGGGGAACGGTAGAGTCCTATATTTGTGTTAAAGCATTGAAAATAGTAAACGTTATATCCAGAAGAACATATTTTCCTGGTTTAGTTTGTAAGCTTTTATCCTTTTTGAATAATTTTTATATGATATATTTTTCCTTATATGATATTAATTCAGAAATGGAGAAAAAAGTCCTGCAGCCAAATTAAGTAAAGCTGGGGTCCATCTGCATTGGGCCAGCTTGTCTGGAGTATTTGTTAAGGCTTTGGGAATGGCTATGTTTTCAACTCCAGTTAAGATGCATAATAGATTAGCCTCCTAGTTTAAAAAAAGAAATCACATGACTTGCTACTTGTACTAGTAATGAAACAATTTACTTTAAAAAATGTACATGAAAGAAATAGATTTTACTTTTTTCCCCTAAAACCCCATTCTGTAATTTATTAACATTCATTCTATTTTAGGCCAGCGTGTATATGTACTGGTGCATTTTTCTCTGAGAGCATAATGGAGTTTTGTTTTTCTCTCTTGATATCCCCTTGTAATACTATTACTAACACTTTACCATATAATTGGTATATAATTTTCTTTGTGGGCATCTGAAGTTAGGTGCCAGTGTAAGGAATTTGCTACTTACATTTGGTTCCTGGGCTAACTTCTAGTTCTCCACTCTATTGAACACATTGGCTAATAGTATAAAATGAGTTATTTGTCAGTAAGTGTCTGCCTCAAATGCCCATACTTTGTAGCCAAATTGTATCTGACTACAAGCTTGATATGAATTATTTATATTTATGAAAAGTGCTTAATAAAACTATGAAAGTATAGAAAAAAAATCAATGCCAGTTGTTGGTCTGCAGTTTATTTCTATTTGATTGGAATAAACTTTGTAGTGTCCAAAGGCTTCATTGAAGGGACATGTTTTTAGGATTGGTAAGTAGGTCAGCCCATGAGGTGGGTGGATGAAGATGTGTGGGGTTATTTTCAAAAAGCAGGCAGAGTCAGCTCTTTCTCTCCCCACTTAGCTGATGGCACGGATTTGTAGGCAGAGAACCAGGGGGTCAGCCGATGCCTCACCACCTCCTTCTGAATATTCTGTTCATATTAGTCCATTGTCTGTTTCTCACTCACCCTTTTTCAGCTTATGCTGTCCACCTGGCTTTCCAGAAGGGACTCGGCAACAAAATTGCAAACTTCACTAACATGCTAGCAGGTTCTTTCCATTCTCAAAACCAGTAAACTTGTTTCATTTTGGGGATTGGTCCAAGTCCTCCTCATAACCAAACTCAAAGGAGCATTCACATTCAATTTACTAGGGGCAGCATACTGACCTTCAGTGTGCATCTTACAAAAAATTAAACTTTCATGAGGGCCCAAGGAGGTACCCGATTGCTTGAAGGCCATTTTCTAGTAATAGCTTATCTTTTTGAGCTCCTTCTTTATCATGTAGGTACAAGCTTTTTTTTTTTTTTAATTTTTATTTATTTTAGAGAAAGACAGAGCACAAGTGGAGTTGGGGCAGAGACAGAGGGAGACAGAATCTGAAACAGGCTCCAGGCTCTGAGCTGTCAGCACAGAGCCCGACGCGGGGCTCAAACCCACGAACCATGAGATCATGACCTGAGGTGAAGTTGGATGCTCAACCAACTGAGCCACCCAGGTGCTCCGTCATGTAGGTACAAGCTTTTAGTTTTCTTTTAATATATGTTCTGATCCTTAGAAGAGATGCTGAAAAAAAGCTTCACTCTTAGGAAAAAGACTTAAAATTTCAGTGGTTATAAATGTGTATTTCTGGATTTTTAGGCTATATGATACATATTAATTACTTGGAATCTCATTTATTTAACAATGTTTCTTACCAGTAAATTTCAATTAAATTTCACTTTAATGTTCTCATTCCTATTCTAATATTTAGCTTTAGAATAGAAATTGAAGAAGGAAGATTAAAGTCTAATACGCTTTTCCCGCTAACATGGAAATATCTTATATTTTAATACAGAATAAAGATTTGGCTACTACCAAATTATTTTCCAGAAAGCTGACAAAAACTTAGACTGGTACCAATTGTCTATTTAAGTATGTTTCTCCACACCTTAATTATATTTTAAATTTTTGTCAATTTCATATACTACTAGGATTTCAAAGACTCAAAGATGTGATATAACACAGTACATCTTAGAATGTTGAGATGCAGTTAGAACATAAGGAATGTGTGGAGGTAACAGGACAGGAGGTTAGAAACTGGAAGAAACCAGATGGTTCTGGGTGGTGTGTGGTGTGTGTGTATGTATGTATGGTCCTGAAGGATTTGGACCTTATCCCAAGGGAATAGGAAAATTATTGAAAGATTTTACAGAGTGGAGTTGTATGTAAAATTAGATATTTTTTAAAGGGTCATTTTGGCAGCTGTGAGCAAGATGCATTGGAGGGTTTCCAGATTAGAAGCACAGAGAGCTCTTAGGAATTATTATATTCCAGAGAGATAACCTTAACAACAAAAGAAAAGAAAAGAAAAGAGAAAAGGTTTATGGATAATCAGAATGATAGCTGAGGAAATACATATTTCTAGTTATTTCACTAAATTTAAATTATTTTGTTTTTCTTAGCCTCTTTGGTATTTATATTACTTGGGGTTCAAAGTTATAAATCTCAAATGTATTCTTAGAACATGAATCCTTAGACCCCAAGAGAATATTAAATGTGAAAACATTCCTAAGAAATTGATTGAGAGCAATAATTATTTCTAAGGATCTTGTGGTATATTAAAAAAAAGATTAAAAATGCTAGATAGATTGATTTTTTTAAATGGCCTCAATTTTCTACCTCTCTCTCTGATGTGACTTTTGAGCTGTGACTTGACATCAAAGGATGGAGTCTATTTTCCACTTTGTGAATCTGGCCCAGCCTTGTGGCTTACTTTGGCCAATTTCATGATGTAGTGATGTGCCAGCTTTGAGCCTAGACCTCAAAGTCTTGTGCTCTTATGTTCTGTCTTTTGGAACCCTGCTACCATAGGTTAGTCTGCTGGAGTGTGAGAGACCAGTGTCTTAACTAAGATTATTTTAGACCAGCCTATCCTCTTTGACCTACCAGCAGACACATAGTTGAGCCCCACTGAGCCCAACTCAAATCAGCAAAATCACCCAGCCAACCCACAGACTTCTGAGCACAAATGTTTCTTGTATACCACTATGCCTGTGAGGTGTTGTGGTTGTTATTCCTAGTTTACAGATAAATTTAACATTATAATAATATATAACTGGTATAACTGGGGGATAGGATTTGGGGCAATCCAACAGAAAACATGAAGTGGAACCCAAGCATTCTGTCTCCTTCTAACTCTAGATTGTGAGTTCTAGCTATTGACTGAATCTTAGTGATTGAATATATTGAATATTTACTTTGAAATAAAAATTATAATGTCATCATTTAATATCCTCAAAGACTTTGCAAACTAATTTGATACATTTAATTTTTTTAAGATAATTTAACTTATTTTAAAAATCCAGATACATACATTCTAAAAGGGAGGTTGCAATCTAAAATGCCTATAGAGACCAGGCATGCAGTATAATTGAGTGATTCATGCTTGGTATAAAATACTAGGCAGTAGGGAACAAATGGCAAAGTGAAGGACATATTTCCAATCCACAGGCATTAAATTTAAAATTTGAAGAATACCATGCCAAGAAACACATATATAAGGCTCAGTTTAGTCTATAGGTTGCCAGTTTACAACTTCTATTCCAAAATATTGATTTCTGACATATGTTTAAAAATTAGCTCACCCTTTATCTTCAACAAGTTTGAGGCTGAACTTTGTGACTAGAAGAGCATGAAGGAAGGATGAGATGTTTTATGTCCTTTACCTCCAAGCAGTCTCCACAGGAGCCCAATGTGGGGCTCGAACCCACGAACTGTGAGATTATGACTTGAACTGAAATCAAGATTCAGATGCTTAACTGGCTGAGCCACCCAAATACCCAAAAATGTCCTTGCCCTCTTGAGCTGGTTCAGAGATTCAGGCAAATTGAATAACCAGCTTATTTAGAGTGAATTCATTAACAATAGATTTCAGAGACCCTGCCATCATTTGGTTTTCTCTATCACTCTCTTTACCTCTTGCATATATACATGCATGCATATACACACATGCAATAACTCTGACAGTAAGAGAAGGTTACAAAAATAAATAAATAAATAATGCATTCCCAAAGAACACTTTCAGTGATATGAAGTAGAAAGATGGAGCAAGGAATACTGGAAGAAGAAAATTGTTTTGCAATTATAGTAGTAGTTAGTAGTAGTAGTAATTAGAGTAATCTAAAGAGAGGAATATTGGTAGTCATAACACCTACTGATTTAAGTAAAGAAAGAACACGAAGAGATGCTTGTTTCCAAATGCTCCCATGCCTTCTCATAATTTTCAGAGAAAGAATGTTATTAGCACAGTATGTAATAGCCACTCAGTAGATACTTGTTAAGTGATTGACAAGGATGACAATCTGTCACAGAAATTGGATATTATTTCTCTAAATTTTATCCACCCAACATCATTACTTTTTATGTCAGCAATAAATACATAGAATAAAGTGTTCTCAGAAACTAATGTTACATATTTAGTTATTTCTTTTTGGAAAGCACCTCTTGACTGGCTGACTAGAAAGCAATTTGTCCATTTATTCATTCATTCAAATTATATTTATTGAGTGTTTTAGGTATAGTGCTGGGCAGGGCTATAATGATGATGAAGAGAGTTATGTTTCTCTTATCATGGAGTGTATGTTCTAGCTGGGAAAAATAATTTTAAAAATCATTAACACATATAAAATAATGAAACAGGACATTTGCAGAGAGTGATAAATGTGATAAAAGAAATAAATAAGGTATTATGAAGAAAAGTAAAGGAATAGGAGTTGGGATGAGTTGGCTAATGCATGGTGAAACAAGACCTCTCTGAACAGAGTAATATATTTGCAGTCATCTAATGCTTAAGAATAGACATCCAGAGATCAGTTTTCCATAATGGGAGACTAGTTTGTTTCCTACCAATGCTCCCGCTGGGAATAACTATAAAGCTGGAATAAGTAAAACAATATATTTGATGGCATCAGAGGGATATCAAAATAGTGAGGATGTGTGAGGAAATACATAGAAATGAATCCAACATTTGGCACGAGTTTATCCCTTGAGGTATTTGCCGATTCAAAAGTGGCAACTGAGAAACTGAAGTTAAAACCTTGGCTTAGAGGACAAATTGAGCAGAAATTTTAGCAGTCTCTGGATGCTGCCAGAGTTTGGAGCTCTCTCAGGAGGAAAGGCCCTGGTAAACACCTAAAGTTATTAGTTGGAACCTCAAAGGGCTAATCTCTAGGAGAAAGGGTATATGAGTAATAAACTACCCCTCAGAATAATGGAAGCCCAGTTTTAAATTAGCTCAATGCCTGATTAGATTATGGTAATCTTTGCCTAGCGTAGTTGCCTGCCAAGAGCAATTGTAAGTCTTCTCTGGTGGAAGATAACATCATTTAGAGCTTTCACAGTGTTTGGCACTCAATCTAAAGTAACTGGAAGTATAAAAATATCACAACTGTATAAAAGCCAAGATTAAAAAAAAAAACCTGAGCAACAGAATATACAGAAGATTCAGATACTGGAATTATGAAATTATCAAACTTGGAATTTAAAGTAATATGATTAAGATGTTTTATAATTTAAACACGAAGATATTTTGATAGAGAAGTGGAAAGTATAAGAAAAAGAATAGATAAAATTTCTAGAACTGAAAAGACAACTGAAATTAATAATTCAATAAATGGCTTATCATCAGGTTAATCTCAGCTGAAGAGAGAATTGGTGAACTGGAATATAGGTCAGGAGAAAATATCCAGACTGAAGCATAGAGAGGTAAAAGAATGGAAAACACAAAAAAACATACAGGTTATACGGGACAGAGTGAAAAGTTCCAACACATATAATTATAGTTCCAGAATGAGCCTCTAGAGACAGGGTATGACAGAAACTACATTTGAAGAGCTAATGGCTAAGAAAAAGTTAAACAACATTTAGGAAGCCTCTAGTAATTCCAAACAGGATGAATACAAAGAAATCAGACATAGAGACAGCATAATTAAACTGCTGAAAATTGAAGACAAAGAAGCAATATGTAAGCTGTTAGAGGAAAAAGGCATTATCTTCAACAGAGCAATAATTAGACTGACAATGGAATGGCCTCTTCGAAGTGCCAAAGGAAAATAACTTCCGATCCATAATTCTATACTCAGTGAAAATATCTTTCAAAAATTAAGGTAAAATTAAGACATATTCAAACAAAAAGCGAAAAAAAATCACCAGTGGAATCAAATTAAAGATATAGTTAAGGGTGTTCTTTAAGCAGAGGAAATGATCACAGGTGGAGGTATGGGGCTGCAGAACAGAATGAAGAACACTGGAAGGGGAAAGTACGTGAGTATATGAGTACTGACAGGACAAAATGATATTGTTTTAGAAAGTCCAAAAGACAATAGTGTGTTTCTTGTGCAGTTTAATTATTGTGTATGTGTATACTGTACAGTGTGTGTACCAGAACTCTGGCCTAGTTACTATGGCTGCGTAACAAATTACCCCAAAACTTTATGGCTTAAAATTATTACAATGTATATTTTGCTGACATTGGGCAGGGGTTGGCAGAGTGGCTTTTTTTCTGCTTCAGTTGGCATCAGCTAAGTGGCTCAAAGACTAGGAACTAGAATCATCTGGAGGCTTGCCTTAATGTCTGACAGCTGATGCTGGCTGTTGGCTAAGACCTTTGCTTGGGCTGTTGACTAGAAATACTTTGTTTTGTATGGTAACTGGTTTCCAAGGGGAGCACACACACACACACACACACACACACACACACACACACACACGGGGCGGGGGAGAGAGACAGAGAGGTAGAGAGACAGAGAGAGAGACAGAGATCAGTCTGATGGAAGACTTTTCCAGGCGTAGGAAACAGCAAGTACAAGTTTTCTGAGGTGGGAATTATTCAACATGTTCAAGAGACAGAAGAAAGAGCAATGAGACTGAATGAGGGACACAGTATTATGAGATAATGCTGGAGCTGGTCAGAAGAGACAGGTAGTAGTATTTCAGGTTTCACTCAGTGAAACAGTATTGTGGCAGGTGCTATCCAATGTGCTGGTCAGTCCTATAAAATAAAAATATATATATATATTTTTATATATTATATTTTTTTTTTTTTTTTTTCTTACATAAGGGTCCCCAGGAAGAGGACATAATTTATTAGATTTGGGAATATTCTCTTTGTGAACTTATGTAAAAGCCATTCATTAAACATTTAACATAATGCACATTCTGATTTCTAGAATTTAAAAGTAACTTTACATTTAAGAACGATTAAGGAATTTTCTAAGTACACTGTATTGAGTAAATTACCTAGTCATTTATTATAGTAATGATATACAACTTCATTAGCAAACACATAGGGCAGTCATCACTGAAATCTCAGTGGGTGAGATATTACCTGGCCTGATACGCAGATCTGAACACAAACCATGGAAGATTACTGAGAAGTTACTCTTAATAGCGTCTGTTACCTTCAAGAAAAAATAATTCAGCCTAAATAAACAAATACTGAATGAAATGTTACCAGAGATAGCTTCTCTTCCCCTAACTCTCCTTTGCCCTCCCCTCACTCTTAGGTCAAGCAAAATCACATAGTTGAAGAGATAAGACCACATTGCATTTGACATAAACAGACTTGAAATACCAGTGTGGGACAAAAGAAAAAAGTTTGGAGCAATAAGAAATATTTTTTCCTTCCACAGGGTCTGACTGTGTAGCCCTTAATTGGATTATTACACGGAGAGAAAAAGGCCCTTTAGCAGCTTTCAGAGTGCACTGACAGACACACTTTGCAAGTGTTCTGCTTAAATGCCTCGCCTTAATGGCTTTAGCAATAAATTCAGTTTTCTGGCAGGAGATAAATTCCTTCCGAATGTTTCTCCAATCCAAATAAATGCAGAATTACTGGAGTGCCCTGATTCCATTATTTGAGTTACAAACTGAAGAAAGTATACTCCTTTGTGGGATTTTTGGTGTTAAAACAAGACAGCCTTCTTATCTGGATATCACATGGTTTGGCGGGGGGAGGGGGGGGTCCGTGAAGAAGGAAAGGGTCATCTCTGTCCTCTGCTTGGAAGCTCTGTTTCTTTCTGACCAAGAGAGGACCTATTCTAAGGAACCTGGTCAGTCCTGTAGGACCCAACATGTAGGACCCAATTCACATCCACTGAGTTCTAACATCCCTCAAGTCAGTCAGTCTTTGCTCTTGGGGAACCTCAGGTAACTCTTAGAGAACTTTTTCATTGTCTTGTAATTGATTATTCTTTACCTAGGCTGCTGGCTCCTTAGGAACAGAGACAGTTGCTTGTCTTTCTTTTTTTTCTTATAGCACCAGCATGGTCCCTGGTGTACAGAGATGTGAAGGAAGCCTGCTGAGTATATGGCCTTAATTATATGCAGTCCCCACATATTTCATATATTCCGTGCTTTTGTATCTTTTATTAGCTATAACATGATTCATAGAGTTGCAATGAATTAAGGAAAAGTACAGATTAATTATCTGGCAGAACAAAATGTCATGACACTTTCAAAATGATTCATTACAAACAAAAGCAGTCAGAATAAGTACTATAACTGAAATCCATTCTTTTCAGTGGATGTGTTGACAGAAAAAATTATCCTGGGTTATCCCACCACAATAAAGCATATGTTATTTGATTTCCTGTCACAATTAGGGGAATTGATATGTGTAAAGTTGTTCAACTTAAGTAGCTCAAACTAATGAATAAGTATGACAGTGAAAATTATTTTATATTGTATTCCAGCTATGAAAGATGCTTTGTGCTTCATATTAAAAGTAAAAGGGACAAATAAGTAAGTTATTTATAGGCATTTGCCTCTGGGGCACCAATCTTCTGTGTATTTGTTCACCTTATTTTATGAGGATTAGAGCCAAGACTAAATGATAAAAGATCTCACACGAATAATTCTTATATTCATAAGAATAAAGTAGAAGCTACAACACTCAAAATGATGACAAATACTGATTCTTATTTGTGAAAAAAACCACAAAACCAAGTGTTTTATCTGTTCAGAATAGAAAGAAAATATTTGCTTATAGTATAACATATAATTTATTAGTTTTTCTCTGAATTTGGCCATGCCTTTTAAATTATTTTAAAAATTTTCAAGAAAAATAAAAAAGAACTTTATTTGTATTCTACCTTAGTGTACAAAAAGATTGTGATGCATGTATGGAAACTATACAAACCAACTGGTAATAGATGAAGGAATTGAGACAGGAAAAAAAAAACACTGACAAAAAAGAAAAAAGAAAATAAAGAATGGATGAGCGCAAAGAATGTAGTCATAATGGCTTAAATGGTTGCCAGAAAGCCAGTAGAAAATGCAGAAGGGCACTAAAATAGACAATTATTATTTAATGCCCTTATTGCTGAAATAAATCAAATATGTATAATTTGTTGAATAGTTGATGCAGTTTACTAGAGTTGAATCTAACTGTAACATTTTATTAATTATATTACAGTCATGGGTATGTTGAAGAAATAAAAAGTATGTTCCTTTGTTCTTTTGGTAGTCTAGTTAAAAGTGGCTATTTCTCTTTTTTTTGTTATTTTTATCTCAGAGAACAAAGAATGTGACATTTGTGAAAACAGTCCTTGCCCTTTGGGGATATTCTTAGGAGTGAAATTGCTGGGTATGCACATATTAAACTTTTAGTACATACTATAAATTGACTTCCAAACAAGTTGTATCAACTTATACTCCCACCAACCTTGTTAGAGAGTTTTGGCTTCTCCACATCTTTGATTCATATACACTTGGTATATTTTCTCTTTTTCATGTGTCTATACTGGTATCTTATTGTGCTTTCAATTTGTATGTACGTATGTATATATGTATGTATGTACATATGTATGTATGTATTGATTTATTTTTTTATTAAAAATTTTTTAATGTTTATTTTTGAGAAAGAGAGGACAGAACATGAGCAGGAGAGGGGCAGATAGAGAGGGAGACACAGAATCTGAAGCAGGCTCCAAGTTCTGACCTGTCAGCACAGAGCCTGATGAGGGGCTCGAACTCACTAACTGTGAGATCATGACCTGAGCCGAAGTTGGACGCTTAACCAACTGAGCCACCCAGGCGCCCCTGTATTGATTTACTTTTAAAGACAGATAACTCTTGTAGTAATCTGGGTTGGATTTGGGAAAAGACACATTAGATGTAGACTTCTCAGAACTTTGGACCTTGGATATGAGAGGATGATAGCAAAGTCAATGAAGTGGAAAAGGAGGATAACTAGAATAACGACAATGTATTTATTTATTTATTTATTTATTTATTTATTTATTTATTTATTTATTTAAGAGACACAGAGTGAGCATGAGTGGGGGAGAGGGACAGAGGGAGAGAGAGAGAATATCAAGCAGGCTCCACACTGCACACTGGGCATGGAGCTCTATCCCACAACCCTGGAATCATGACCTGAACTGAAATCAAGAGTCGGATGCTCAACCAATTGCCCCACCCAGGCACCCCAACAATGCCATTTTTAAAGATGAGGATACAAAGAAAGGCTTTTGGGGAGAAGATGATGAAGACACTTGATTTTGAGGTATAATGATACCTCATGGGGTTACCACGGTTTCAGACTTCTCAGAGGATTACCATTCCCAGATCATTAAAGAATACAGTTTTGAAATTAATAATTTCAGCCATTCTGACAGGTGTGAGATAGTATCTCATTGTGGTTTTGATCTGTATTTCCTTGAAGATGAGTGATGTGGAGCATCTTTTCATGTATTTGTTAGCCATCTTCCAGTGTCTGCCCATTTTTCAACTGGATTGTTTGTTTTTAGGGTGCTGAGTTTTATAACATCTGTATATATTTTGGATACTAAGCCATTTTTATCTTAATGGAGTCCCAAGTTTATTTTTGCTTTTGTTTCCCTTGCCTCAGGAGTCATATCTAGTAAGAAGTTGCTACAGCCTGTGTCAAATAGGTCACTGACTGTGTTCTCTAGGATTCTGAGGATTTCCTAACTCACATTTAGGTCTTTCATCCATTTTGAATTTATTTTTCTGTGTGGTGTAAGAAAGTGGTCCAGTTTCATTCTTGTGCATGTTGCTGTCCAGTTTTCCTAGCACCGTTTGTTGAAAAGACTTTTTTTTACATTGGATATTCTTTCCTGCTTTGTTGAAGATTAACTGACCATATATTTGTGGGTCCATTTCTGGATTTTCTATTCTGTTCCATTGATCTATGTGTCTTTTTTTTTGTTTGTTTTTGTTTTTGTTTTGCTTTTTGTCTCTTTTGTTTGTTTGTTTGGTTTTTGTTTTTGTTTTTTGTTTTTTGCCAGTACCATACTGTCTTGAAGACTACAGCTTTGTAATATACCTCGAAGTCCAGAATTGGATGCCTTCAGCTTTGCTTCTCTTTTTCAAGATTGTTTTGGCTATTTGAAGTTTTTTATGGTTCATTACAAATTTTAGGATTGTTTATTCTTATTCTGTGAAAAATGCTGGTGATATTTTGATAGGGATTACATTATGTGTGTGGATTGCTTTGGATAGTATAGACATTTTAATAGTTTTAATGTTTGTTCTTCCAATCCATGATCATGGAATGTTTTCCCATTTCATTGCATCCTCTTCAATTTTCTTTCATAGTGTTCAATAGTTTTCAGAGTACAGATCTTATATCTCTTTGGTTAGGTGTATTTCTAGATATCTTTTGGTTTGGTGCAATTATAAATGGGATCGATTCCTTGATTTCTGTTTCTGCTGCTTCATTATTGGTGTATAGAAATGGAACAGATTTTTGCATGTTGTATTTGTATTCTGCAACTTTGCTGAATTTGTGTATCAGATTTAGCAATTTTTTGATGGAGTCTTTTGGGTTTTCTACCATAGACTATCATGTCATCTGTGGATAGTGTAAGTTTGATTTCTTCCTTGATTGTTTGGATGCCTTTTATTTCTTTTTGTTACCTGATTGTTGAAGCTAAGCTTTCCAGTACTATAGTTAAATAGCAGTTGTGATAGTGGACATCCCTGTCTTGTTCCTGACTGTAATGGAAATGGGGTCAGTTTTTCCCCATTTAGGATGATATTAGTTGTGGGTCTTTCATATATGGCCTTTATTATGTTGAGATATGTTTCCCTACTTTGTTGAGGGTTTTTATAAAGAAAGGATTTTTTATTTTGTCAAATGCTTTTTCTTCATCTATTGAGATCATATGGGTCTTATCTTTTCCTTTATTAATGTTGTATCATGTTGATTTATTTGCGAATATTGAACCACCCTTGCAACCCAGGAATAAATCCCGCTTGATCATGGTGAATGATTCTTTTAATGTACTGTTGGGTTTGATTTGCTAGTGTTTTGTTGAGAATTTTTGCATCTCTGCTCATCAGGGATATTGGCCTGTAATTCTCTCTCTCTCTCTCTCTCTCTCTCTCTCTCTCTCTCTCTCTTATTTTAGAGAGAGAGAGAATTGGAGCCCATGTGGCACTCGATCCCATGACCCTGCGATCATAACCTGATGTGAAATCAAGAGTCAGACGCTCAACCAACAGCCACCCAGGCACCCCAGTAGGTCTCTTTTTTAGTGGAGTCTGTTCAGTTTTGGAACCAGGGTAATGCTGGCTTCATAGAATGAGTTTGGAACTTTTCCTTCACTTTCTATTTTTTTTGGAATTTTTTGAGAAGAATAGATATTAACTCTACTTTAAATGTTTAGTAGAATTCCGCTGGGAAGCTATCTGGCCCAGGACTTTTCTTTGTTGAGAGATTCTTGATTACTGATTCAATTTCTTTGATGGTTATCAGTCCACTCAAGTTTTCTTATTATTTCAGTTTTGATTGTTTATATGTTTTTGTAGGAATTTATCCATTTCCTCCACATTATCCAATTTGTTGGTGTGTAATTTTTCATAATATTCTCGTATAATTGTTTATATTTCTATGGTGTTGGTTGTTATTTCTGCTCTCTCATTTGCAATTTTATTTATTTGGGTGCTTTTTCTTTTCTTTTTGATAAGTCTGGCTAGGGTTTATCAACTTTATTAATTTTTTAAAAGAACCAGCTCCTAATTTCTTGATCTGTTCTACTGATTTTTGTTGTTGTTGTTGTTTCTATATCATTTATTTCTGCTCTAATCTTTATTATTTCCCTTATTCTGCTGGCTTTAGTCCTCATTTGTTGTTGTTTTTCTGGCTCCTTTAGGTATAAGATTAGGTTGCTTGCTTTAGATTTTCCTTGCTTCTTGACACAGGCTTGTGTTGCTATATACTTTCATTTTGTGATCACTTTTGTTGCATCCCCAAAGTTTTGGGCCATTGTGTTTTCATTTTCATTTGTTTCCAAGTATTTTTTAAATTTCTTCTTTAATTTCCTGGTTGACCCATTCATTATTTAGTAGGATGTTCTTTAACCTCCACCTATTTGTAGTCTTTCCAAATTTTTTCCTGTGGTTGATTTCAAGTTTCATAGCATTGGGCTCAGAAAATATGCATGGTATGATCTCAATCTTTTTGTGCTTGTTGAGGCCTGATTTGTGACTTACTGTGTTATCTATTCTGGAGAATGTCCCATGTGCACTCAAAAAGAATTTTGCTGTTTTAGGATGAAATGTTCTGAAGATACGTTAAATTCGTCGGGTCCAGTATGTCATTCAAAGCCATTGTTTCCTCATTGATTTTCTGCTTACACAATCTGTTCATTGATGTAAGTGGGGTGTTAAAGTCTCCTACTATTATTGTATTTTTATCAATGAATTTCTTTATGTTTGTTATTAACTGTTTTTTGTATTTGGGTGTTCTGAGTGTGGGGGCATAGATATTTGCAATTGTTAGATCTTCCTGTGGGATAGTCACCTTTATTATGATATAATGTCTTTCTTCCTCTCTTCCTAGAGTCTTTGGCTTAAAATCTAGTTTGTATAAGTACAGCTACTCCTGCTTTCTTTTGACATCCAGTTGCATGGTAAATATTTCTCCATCCCTTCACCTTCAATCTTCAGATGTCTTTAGGTCTCAAATATGTGTGTTGTAGGCAGCATATAGATGGATCTTGTTTTTTTAACCCACTCTGTTACTCTGTGTTTTTTGGATTGGAGCATTTAATCCATTTACATTCAAAGTGATTATTGATAGATATGTATTTTTTACCATTTTATTACTTGTTTTCTCTGCTCTTTTCTGGTCTTTTGTTCTTTCTTTCCCAAAGAGTTCCTTTTAATATTTCTTTCAGGGCTGGTTTAGTGGTCACGAACTCCTTTAGATTTTGTTTGGGAAACTCTTTATCTCTCCTTGTATTCTGAATGATAGCCGTGTTGGATAGAGTATTCTTGGGTGCATATTTTTCCCATTCAGCACATTGAATATATCATGCTACTCCCTTCTGGCCCGTTAAGTTTCTGTGGAGAGATCTGCTGCTAACCTTATTGGTCTTCCCTTGTAAGTTCAGGAGTTCATTTGTCTCTGCTTTTAGGATTTTTCTTTATCTCTATATTTTGCAAATTTAACAAAAATATATCTTGATGTTGGCTTACTTTTGTTGATTTTGATGTGAGTTTCTATGCCTCCTGGAATTAGAAGTCTGTTTCCTTCCCCAGTTTAGGGAAGCTTTCAGCTGTAATTTTCTGAAATAAACCTTTTGTTGCCTTTTCTCTCTTTTCTTCTTCTGGACTCCTATGATATGAATATTATTACATTTCATGGAGTCACTGAGTTCCCTAAGCTACTTTTGTGATTTTTTCCCCCAGTTTGTTCAGCTTCAATATTTTCCATGATTCTATCTTCTAGATCACTTATTTGTTACTCTGATTCTTCCATCCTTGTGGTCTTTCAGTCAGCATGCATCCAGTCAGTTTCAAATCTCAGTTATTGCATTTTTAATTTTGGTTCGATGGGTTTTTAGCTCTTTTATCTCTGGTAAGGGTATGCCTGATGTCTTTTATGCTTTTCTCAAGCCCAGCTATTATCTTTATGATTTTTGCTTTAAATTCTGAATCAGGCATGTTACTTATATAGATTTTGATTAGATCCCTGGCTGTGACCTTTTCTTGTTCTTCCTTTTGGGATGAATTCCTCTGTGTTGGCATTTTGTCTAGGTCTCTGTCTTCTTCTGTGTGTTAGGGAAGCCTATTATGTTTCCTGCTTCTGAGAGTAATGGCTTAATGAAGAAGAGGTCATATAATATCCAGGGCCTGGCACTTCAGGAAGTGTCTCTGGTGTGTGCTGCTTGCACTCTGCTGTTGTGTTATGGCTGCTCTACCCTTCAGGTCAGTTGTCTGCAGAGTTTCTCCTTACTTGTAGTGGGGAGTATTTGGACTTTGGCCAGAGTAAGGTGAATTTTAACTAGGTGTCCTCTAGTCTGTTTACTAAAAGAGACCTGATGCTATTTCCACTAGAACTGAAGACTTTCAGAACACTATGGTCAGTATTGTGGTGTCTGTGGGGATTTGTGCTGGTTTTCTGGGGTAAGGGCTTGCTGTGCTGCTCCTTTGGAACACTTGTCTGAGAAATGCAGTGTCAGCAGAGTGCATGGGGATGGACTTGGTGTAAGAAGGTTAGGCAGCCTGTGTTGGTGCTGTGCTGTTAATGAGGCTGGTTTATGCTGAGGAGCAGGGGAGGGAAATGGTTCCAGCCCACTCCTTTGTCCCTGGAGAGGGGAGACCATGCTTGCTGCTTTAAGGGAAACACTTTCAGATGAGTGAATGATTTTCCTTCATGCATCATTGGTATTCTTCAGATTGCTGATTTCACACTGTTTGTCTTGGGGTTGCTTGCCTTCCTGGAGCAGCACAGCACACCTTAGGCTTTAACTTAACCAGGGCTGCTGACTTTAAAATTTCAAGCTTCAGGGACCTGGTGTAGTGGGGACCTGAACTGGTCCTCTGGGAAAGTGTCTCTCCTCACTGAGACTGATGCAGATTTGTCCCAGAAGGGCAGTGGCACCAGAGTGCAGGACATGGGGTTTGGAGTAAGTTGGCTAAATACCCAGTATCCTGGTTAGCCACTCTCAGCAGCTATCTCTGCACCTATGCTGAGGGACAGGGGAGGGAAATGGCACCCACAGGTTCTTTTGTCCCTGGAGAGACAATGCCACCTCTCACAGATGTGCTCCAAAGAGTACGAATAGTATCTCCTGGTGCCCCTTAGGCGATCGTCAGATCACACAGTCTGCTTTGGGGTTGTTTGCCTGCCTCCACTACAGGGAGTAGTACAGTGTCCTCAGGTCTCTATCACAGCCAAGCCTGAGACCTCTGAAACTCCATTCTTTGAGCCCCACTGAATGCAAAAACTCATGAAATTCAGCCTCTCTTGTTTTCCCAGCCCAATGGCTTTGGGGAAGTGTTCTTTTTGGGCACTCCACACTCACTTGCCTTTTTCCATGACCAGGGCTCCCTCCCCTCCACAGCATCCATGATCCATTTCTCCCTAAAACCCACTTTTCCGTACTTCCTACTTTCCTTGAAGTGGCCTCTTTTCTCCCTCTAGTTGTGCAGTTTGTTCTATTGGTCCTCAGTTCAATTTCTTGAGTATTCAGAATTATTTAATAGTTATCTAGCTGTGTTCAAGGGACAAGGCAAGCCTAGGGTCCTCCAACTGTGCCGCCATATTAGCTCCACCCATATTTCTTTTTCCAAGAATTTTGAAATCTAAAATCACAGAAAAATATGTTTAAAAAATAGGGAGTGTTACTTTGAAAACATTAATTAGCACTTGTATCAAGTATCTTAAAAATGCTTATTTTCCTTCTCTTTTAAAAATATTGTTTAATGTTTATTTATTTTTGAGAGAGAGAGTGAACAGGAGAGGGGTCAGAGAGAAGGAGACAGAGGATCTGAAGCAGTCTCCTCACTAAGAGTGGAGAGCCAAACATGGGGCTCGAACTCCCAAACCATGAGATCATGACCTCAGCCAAAATTGGATACTCAACTGACTGAGCCATCCAGATGCCCCAATTTTCCTTCTTTCAGTATCACAACTTAATCCTAAAGAGATTTTCAAAATGCAGACAAAGATTTTATCAAAAAGGTACTCAAATTAAGATGCTATTTCTAGGGGCACCTGGGTGGCTCCGTCGGCTGAGCATCTGACCTTGACTCAGATCATTATCTCATCGTTTGTGGGTTCAAGCCTTACAATGGGCTCTGTGCTGACAGGGCAGAGCCTGCTTGGATTCTGTGTCTCCCTCTCTCTCTGCCCCTCCCCTGCTCATGCTCTCTCTCTCCATCTCTCTCCCAAATAAACATTAAAAAGTATTCAAAACAAGATGTTATTTCTAATAGCTAAATTATAATACATTTAAGCCTAAGCCATAGAAAAATACTGATGATATGATATTTAATAATAAGACAGGAATCAAATGGTATAACCAGTACCAGAATTTAAACAGTACCTATCTTTGGTTAGCTTATTATAAGTGATTTTTATTTTCTTCTTTATCTTTTTTTGCAGTTTCAATTTAAAGTGAATTTAAATTTAAAAATCATTTACTTCATCAAAAAATTATTTAAAAATTTTCCATCATAAAACTGTTTTGCTGACTCTCTTGAACTTTTGAAAGAAAAATAACCAAGAGCTTTACTTTTCAGGATCATAGATTGGGGGTGGGGGGAAAGCAATGCATTATAATTAGAATTTTTAAAAAAACTTTGTATTAGAATAAATGCCATTCCAACTTGATATTTGAAATATTTGTCTACAGTGGGGCACCTGGGTGGCTCAGTCGGTTAAGCATCTGACCAGCTCAGATCATGAACTTGTGGTTCATTAGTTCAAGCCCCACATTGGGCTCTGTGCTGACAGCTCAGAGCCTGGAGCCTGCTTCGGATTCTGTGTCTTCCTCTCTGCCCCTCCCCTGCTCGTACTCTTTCTGTCTCTCAAAAATAAATAAACATAAAAAAATATTTGTCTACATTAATATTCCCAAACTTTAGTATTGATTATAATTATCTGCCTTTAAAATTTATATTATAAAATTTTTAGAATTATTATAGCTTTTTTTATTTAGGAAATCTTTGTGTGTTTTTTCACTTTGATTTGTTTGTTTTTGTATAATGAGTTCGTATCTACTTTGTAGGGAAAAGCACTTTGTTAGTTACTCCAAAATGGACAATACTTACCATTCTTAAGATTTTTACTGTTATTTTTTATTTTCATGGAACAATTCAAGATACAGCATCATGTTTTTAAAGTGCTGAGGCTTGAGTATTTTGCCATAAAGTAATTAAGTGTAACTTATTACACACAGAGCAGGTTACAGACTTTCTCAGTAGTCTCAGATGGTTTATGTCCTTGACTTTCTCTTCAGTATCCGGGATAACAAGTCCTGATAGCCTAGGCTTACTGATCCCTTTCTCCCTTAGTTTTCTCAGTGAGGCAATATTATGGACAGGCAGATTAACTCCTCTGGTTTTAAAAGGGTTTGTATTTAGACCTGGAATGGGGCTCTTCACACTTCTTGTAGGACTGTGGCTTATGAAAGAGAGTAAACTAACCAATACAAATAGGGTACTTAATCTTCATTTGTCAAAGCTGTGGGTGTTCTGCTTCTTCGATTTACATAATAAAAAGTTAAATAAATTTCTGCAAGATTCAATTTCTATGAATTTTCTATTTTTAAGTTGTGCAAAGAAGTTTTTATAACTTAGTTGGTAAGAATAAGTAAGAAAAACAATTCAGTGTTTACTTGAATCTGCAGTGGAACAACATTATTTGCCTTGTTTATATGTTCCTTTCACTTCCAACTTATCTATAGTAATTACTAAAATATCATAAGATGGCCATGTGTAATTTTGCAATGATAATGAAAATTCAGGAGATGGAAAGTCCATGTTTTAATTACATCCACCTGTTTATTAATAAATTTCTTAAAAACACGTGTAAAGCTAATTTATACCTTAAGCAAGTAAAGACTAAATTCGTATACAATTACTAGACTTCTATTTGATTTAAAAATGTGATCTATTTTCTATACAATTGCCTTATTGAGTGTCATTGATAATTCCCAAAGGTGGTCCTAGAAATTCCAAAAGCTTTTGAGTTTGGAACTACTTTATGCTCTTTTCTTTTTTTTTAATTTTTTCTTTGTGTGTGTGTGTGTGTGTGTGTGTGTGTGTGTGTGTGTGTGTGCATATGTGAGAAAAAGAGAGAGAGAGAGCGAGAGAGAGAGAGAAAACTGGGGAGGGGCAGAGGTAGAAGGAGAAAGAAAATCTTAAGCGCAGAGCCTGACATTAGGCTCAATCTCATGACCATGAGATCATGACCAGAGCAGAAATCAAGGAAGAGTCGTCTTAACTGACTGAGCCACTCAGGCACCCCCTGTATGCTCTTTTCTATTTGATTAATGATATGAATTTGGGACAAAAAATGAGTTTTTTTGTCCCATGTATTATTATTGAGACAGTTGTGATCATAAAATAATCAATTATAGATATTACTTAGGTTAGATTTCAGTGTTTGAAAACAAAGCCCATTTGCTGATTGCCTAATAAATGCACATTACTGTACTCATCTCTAGGAATCAGGGGCCTGGGAGGCTTGATGGGTGCCAAAGAAATAGAATTTATGTCCCTTATGTTTGAGAAATATAGTTTCTTCTCAAAAGAAGTGTTTATCCCTAATAAACTGAAATAATATAAAAAGGGGTAACTCTTTCTTATCAGGAAAAAAAGTGTTTTTTTTCTAAAATAGTATTCTGCTTTATTACTGTATCTTAGTTTCTGGAAGGAAACAAATGGTAACTCCACTCTGGTAATTAGGCTTAATGAATGGGATATTTGGAATATGTGGTAAAAACTAAGGTAAATCAGCAAGGCTAACAACCACGGGAGATCAGTAGGAAATCTGCACTGGGACAGGAAAGTAGTGGTCACCAGAAGCCTGAAAGAGTTGCAGCTGAAGGACCAGGCCAGAGGACCAGGCATGAGCTGTGGATGTAGACACACGTGTAGCCACTGCTAACCCACATCTGGCAAAGAGGGGGCCAGGGGAATGAACACCCCATCTCTCTTTTCTTCCAACTTTTGATTGGCTATTAGTGCCTTTCACTAGCCAAACCCAAGAAGAATGCAGAAGGCAAGGTGTATAAGTCGGCCTGCTGGGTACAGAGCTTCATGGAGAAGGATTGAGAACATACCTGGAGGAGGTTCAGTACCACATTTATCATTTGACTGTAAATTTTGAGATAGTACAGATGAAACATGGTTCTTTAGTGCTATCATGAAGAAAATAGGTGAGCTTGACAAGTTTATACATTTGAAATGAAAGTCACTTAATATTAAGTTGTCAAAACAATAGTGGAACTAGTTTAGAATGTCCTAAAGACAAATAAATTTCATTTTATATAGCCAGTGGAATAGCACATGATCCATTAATACATGACCCATCCTCAGTTCTCATGAGTCACTGTGATTTTTAGCTTAAAAACCATAGCATGTTGGGGCTAGACTCATACCAAGCTCTTCAGATTCAGTGGGGGTAGAGATTATGGGTTATGCTAACACTAGCTAAGCTGAAGTGTTGTAGATACATGTTTTATACCAGTATCCTGTACCATTACCAAGGTCAATAGTTTTGTTTGCCGTGCCTTAAACATTACACAGTGTTATGTAGAAAATTCATTTTGGTTTGGCTCATGTATCAGTGGTGGGAGTCTTAAATTGAACATGGCAAAAGATAAAACACAGGAAGAAATCTTAGATTATAGAAATAAGTCACTGCTATATTCAAGAGAACTAGAGTAATATACTTTTAATATGTTTCTTTAATTATTGAATATATTCCTTCTGTAATTTAATTTTAGAACTTCAAATTAAATGTTACTTAAACCATTAATTTATAGCAGTAAATGGATATTTTACTTAACTTTTATATTTTTAATATGAATAATTAGTCATGATTTGACTACTGAAATATTCATAAAATAAAGTATTATTCAAGCAATATTTACAGTAAGATTCAGGGGAAAATAATAATTAGCAACTGTTGAATTTCCATGGTCTTTTTCTGAAGAGGTTGATTTACCTGAATAGAAAAACATTGCACACATTATTCACATATTCTGAGGAACTGCACATATGTGTTATATATTAAAATATGAAGCTTCTTTTTATCTGTAGAATCTAGCAGTATAAAACACTTTAATGTTTTCAAAAGGTATCAAAAGCATAATTTTATCTTCAGAATTAATGATAATTGTTTTTTCTTTTTCTTTGAATCTAAGAGAAAAACCATTAAAACTCTCTCCTAAAAGATTCTTTTTTTTTTTTACTTTCCTTTGAGCACAACCATTTTTTTTCCCTCTGAACTCAATTTTGAACATTATATTATCTAACTTCTTGCTTTGATTTTGATCATAAATTTTTTAAACAATCACTTTTATATGAAGTAATTTCTTGTAAACTAGTCACTGCTCCCTGCTCTTGTCTGACCAAGGGCATTTAGGATGGAATTTCCATAGTTCTATGGACAGAAGCATCTTCTGTTCTCTGACTTGGCATTCCATATCCCTGTTTCTTTCTGCTATTTACTTTATTAAATTAAGATGCATTATACTTTCTAATTATAATATAAACTATTAAAGTTAATAAATTAAAATATGGTAAGATAAACCATTTGGTAAAAATTATTTAAGTCACCCTAACATTCCTACTTGCCTTTCAAAACTCAGTTTAGTCCAACTTCTGTGTGGGTCATGATCTCATGGTTCGTGGGTTTGGGCCCTGCACCCAGATCTGTGCTGACGGTTCAGATCCTGGAGCCTGCTTCGGATTCTATGTCTCCCTCTCTCTGCCCCTCCTCTGCCACGCTGTGTGTCTGTCTCTCTCTCCATAAATAAATAAATAAATAAATAAATAAATAAGCAAACAAACAAACATTTAAAAAACCCACCCAGTTTAATCTTTTAAAGTGCCTCTATGCAGTCCTTCCTTGACTGTTTATCTAGCTCAGTCCTTAATCATTCATGTGTCAGTAAACATTTATTGAGAACCCACTACCTACCAGATACTGAACAAATCTGTGGGAACTCTAAGATGAATGAGATACAGTTCTGTCCTCAGAGGCTAATGATGGGATTAGACATGTAAACAGTTAATTACAAAACCATGTTTTCACAGCCATAACAGAGTATGAAGAAGGAGCAGAGAACAGAAGTCCGTGGAGTGGTGAAATAAGAGACCAACCCTATCTGGGGAATCTAGGAAGAAGTACTCCAATGGATTGATTCAAAATAGATCGTGAAGGGTGAATAGGAATATTCTGTGCACGAAGAGGTATGACATGCATCCAAGGTGGAGAAAATCAAACTGCTGTGTAAAATGTGGAGGAGTTAGGTCTGTGTGAAGAATGGAATTTAAATTTGGTAAAAGGGCATGCTGTGAGATGGGGAATAGTGGGAGTACCTCCTGTAGGATATGAGGATTGAGGAGAGAGGATTATCCTCTCTAATTACCTTTGTTCCTGATCTCCTCTTCCACCATTTCATCTCCCAGAAATTCCCATGAAAACTACATCTCAGAAGCTGTGGGAAAAGCAATGTAATTTTCAGAATGAAATTAATAGAAATTTCCTCAACACTTGTATAGGTGTCTGCTAAATCTAGAGTTTCAGAGATTTGATTGGTTAGAGGAGTCATCTTTGAGTAGGACTATCTCTCCATTAATCATACTATTCAGTATACTTTTCTCAGATGTTTAAGTTTTAAAATGGAGATAATAAAACACATTCTCACTTAGCTATTGTGAAGATCAAATAAGATAATATATGTGACACATCTCACTTAGCTATTGTAAGGATCAAATAAGATAATATACGTGAAAGTCCTCAGTAACTGGCAAAGTGCTATCTACCAATGGTATTTTATTTAAAGTGGCCCTGGATCCCAAACTTCTCTTACTAGCCATAAAATTAATTTTACCTTTCTGTAACTGAGCCCTTCCCTATTCTTTTTTTTTTCCTTTCCTTTTTCTTCTTCCTTTTCTTCTCCTTCTTCTTCTGTTTTTGTTTTGTTTTATTTTTTTGCTTTTTTTTTGTGGGGGGGGAGCTGGTAAGGGAGTTGTCATGGGCTCTGCAAACAGACTCTGAGGTGGAAAGTCAAGTATATTGGGAGAAAGTTGGCTTATGGGAGATATCCTTACAAGGAAGTGAGAAAGGCCCTTTAGGATTGTTGCCAATTGAGGAAATAGGCCACACCTTGGTCCCTGCATCAGTCAGTCATTAGCTGGGAGCCACCTCTGGGTGGGGTAGTTCCTAGCAAAGGGCATCCTGAATGAGCAAGCAGCTATGCACCATTAATAACAGAAAGCTCTAGCAACTGGGGTTTTGGATGCCTGGTTTCTTTTGAATAAAATTTGTTTCAATGTCTGAATATAGCATTTTCTCTAGTTGAAATTATTGCAACAACCAGAAAGTAAGTTTAATCTGTAAAATGCTTTATATCATGAATGAAAAATAAAAGTTACCTTTTATGATATTTATTGATTTTTCATGTTGGGAGGACCTCCAGAAATTACCTTGGCCAATGGTTTCAGGTTCAGTGTGTGTGTGTGTGTGTGTGTGTGTGTGTGTGTGTGCGCGTGTGTGTGTAAATAAAGGCTCCAAGTCAGTGATTTACCCAATAACATACCTATTTGTTGCAGTTTATATTAAAAAAGAGGACATTTTCATTAGATTGTAAGTCACAACTGTTTTTTTAATTAAGCATTCATCAAAATGTTATATACATAAAATGATAAAATGATGATGCACAATGCAGCATTTTAACAGATGGCTCTTTTTGACATAGTGTTTTAGAAAAGTAACATGATGACAATTCTGCATTTGCTAGAGCAGACAGACATTTTGCAAGATGTTACAGCCACTTATATTTAAAAATCCTGGAGAACTGGGGCTGGGAATTCTGACGTCAGCCAGTTTGCCAGCCGAATTCCTCAAATAAGTATTCTTTACCATGGATGAAGACATTTAGCAATATCTGGGGGAGCAATATCTCTCCCCCATTTTGGTTGTCACAACAAACCACAGTGGGGAGAGGTGGTTGTTGCTACTGACATGTAGTGAGGGTACTGGGCAGCCCTCAGCACTAGAGAATTATGTAGCTCTAAGTATCAACAATGCCAAGGTTAAGAAAACTCAACCAAAGGTGACACTTTTAAAAAATTTTTAATTGTTTATTTTTGAGAGAGAGGGAGAGAGAGAGAGAGAGAGAGAGAGAGAGCAAGGGAGGGGCAGAGAGAGAGGGAGAAGCTGAAGCACGTTCCAGGCTCTGAGCTGTCAGCACAGAGCCCCACACAGAGCTTGAACTCACAAACCAAGAGATCATGACCTGAGCCGAAGTCAGACGCTTAACTGAGCCACCCAGGCGCCCCAGGTGATGACTCTTAAATTGATTGTGTCAGTCCTGTATTTACAGTTGCTTGTAATTACTTCAAAATGAATACTACATACATTTTGTAGGCAACATTTCCCAAAGTGTTTCTATGAAACTTGAATCCTACCAGATAGTCTGTGAGAAAAGAGTCAAATATGCTTGAGAAAAATGCAAATTATATTACCCCCTTAAAGATTCACAGTGAAAAACCAGCATATTAAAGGTTCTGATACATCCTGCAACAAGAATACATTTAACTTTGCATATTCCAGAATATTCTACTTTTGTTATACCATGTAACATTTTGACATAGCCTCTATAAATATTCCTGAAAAGAGGCTTCAAGAAATTCTGTCACTATGCTTTATGGTTGTCAAAGCCCTTTTGCATTTGATTTCTTTAGATTCTATCAATCATTCCATAAAACATAATTCTAAATAACCTCAGCATTTCTCCCAAATAATCTTTCTATTCTAACATTTTCTTCCTTGTTCATTTTCTACAGTCAGTAAAGATTTTCCGTCAATTAAGATGAATTTATTATTTTTCTTTTTGCAAAAATGGACTATTCTTTCAGAAAATGTGTTAAAATGTAAGTAAACAAAACAAAAATCCTCATAATTTCTCCAATTGTTAACACATTGTAATATTTTCAAATTTTCTTCCTGTCAGTATATTTTAAAACAAAATAGCATTATAAATTCTTTTTGTAAACTTTGATTATTTTCAGTTAATATCTTTAACATTCTAGTATTTTTAATACTATTATTACAGATTCATGATAACAGAAATGAGTAAGGTATCCCCTACTTTTCCAAAGTTCATGATAGGCCTTTGAAGTTTTGCAAAAGACCTATATTAGTATCTGCTTTTGCTAACTGAAAGAAATCAAAAGAGATTTTGCTTTTACAATAAAAGGCAAAAGGTGAAAATAGCATTTATTTTGCAGTGAGCCACTCTAGAGGCAGCGCGAATCTGGAGCAGTGAGTGGTGCCACTATGCCTCTTCCCCATGAACTATACCCAGCATCTCAGCATCAAGCTTCCAGAGCTTTGGAACTGTGTCTTGAGTACATATGCTTCATCTTTATTTATTTTGTGCAACTGTTAACAAGATGTGTCCTAAGGTATCAGAAAAGCCTTAGAGAGGTTGTGTTTTTTTTTGCGTCTGGGACACTAAAAAAATTTCCATATAGTAATGGTAATTGTTTCTTTGCTTTATACCATTTCAGCTTATGAAAGGTTTCATAGGAATACTCTACTTTCAGATAGTAGGGGAAAGTTGTATTTAAATAATAGCTGGGGGGGGGGCACCTGAGTGGCTCAATTGGTTAAGCACCCAACTTCGGCTCAGGTCATGATCTCACGGCTTGTGAGTTCGAGCCCCGCGACAGGCTCTGTGCTGACAGCTCAGAGCCTGGAGCCTGCTTCCGATTCTGTGTCTCCCTCTCTATCTCTGCGCACCCCCTGCTCCTGCTCTATTCTCTGTCTCTCAAAAATAAATAAACAATAAAAAAATTAAATACCCGTTGGATAACTGATTGGTGTTTCATTGCATGGCAATGTGGTGCTTTATTTAAGAAATCCCCTATTAATGGGAAACTACTAGTTTCCTTTTTTTTTTTTTTTGGCTAATTTTCAGAATATGCTAGTGAACAGCTTTCTACATATATCTTTTCACAAATTTTAATGATTTCTTTGGGAAAGTTGCTAGAAGTAGAATTATTGTATTAATTGGTAGGGAAAGGCATAGGTTCAGGGATGTGGTAATTGTGGTGATTGATATTTATTTTAAGGATTTGCTGCTGAAAAACTGCCATTTGGCTGTACAACTTTACATTCTCATCAGTAGTACATAAGAGTGACATTAGGTATTTTGTTAGGAGCACAACATGAGATCTATTGTCTTAACTGGTTAAGTGTACAATGTACTGTTATACTGTATTCTTACATTGCTTGGATTTGTCTCTTTCTTTTCATTTTCCCTGCCAGTTCCAATCCCTTACTTTTTGGCTTTCTGGTTATCATACTTTTTCACCCACCTCCATTTCTTTGCTCATGAGGGCTCAACTCAAATTTTTATTTCTCTAAAAGCTTCCCTATGTCAATAAGCATCAGATCCCACACTTCACAGTTTATCATGGCCTTGTGTTTTGTTTAATTGCATCGTATATGCCTGTCTTAACTATTTGGCCAGTTTATTAGCACTACTAGAGCCCAGATCCTAACAATCATTATGTCTCAGTCATTGCTCTAGCCCCAGGGCTACAGGAATAAAGTACACACAGCTCTTGCTGTTGAGCTGCACATGGTTTGTAGAGAAGATAAGGAATAATCAGACTATGAAAAGCACTATGACAGCAGTAAATAGGAGTATAGACTGGGGATTTGGTGCTAGGAGGTCCTCAAGGCAGGTTTTGAAGGATGAATAGGTGTTCTGAGTAATGAAGGATAAGTAGGTGAAGACATAGGAAAGTCTACATGTTGTAAACATATATGTACATTTATGTGTATATAACATGTCAGGTAAAGAACTTGAAATGTACATAGAGGAGTAGCAAGAAATGAGCCTGGAGAGATTGGAAGAAAGACAACAAAAGCTAAAGGGCTGTAGGATTGCTGCTTACACATTAGGCTTCACCTTGATGATACTAGGAGTGTGGAGGGTGGATTGACTGAGGCAAGGATGCTGGGAAGCCATGTTTATAGTCCTTAGCATGCCCACAGTAAATGAGGGGCTGGTCCCCAAACCGTGTGTGTGTGTGTGTGTGTGTGTGTGTGTGTGTGTGTCTGTTTCTGATTTGTTAAGGATTCTGGACATGTGATTTAATTCCTTGGGCCTTAGCATCCTATTTAATGAGATGATTTTGTTCACAATTATTTAAAATAATGGGAATGAAAATAGAACATATTATTTAGTGAAAATATATCTGAAATAATAGGGAAATTATAGTTTTTCCCTTCCTGTTTGGCCTGTGTACATTTATGATGCACATATGTCCTGCCACTTCTATCTCAAGCTCATTTAATGTGGTTGTGATATATAGGGCTGATTTATTTATCATTTGAGTTGCCTTCTTACTTGATTATACACAGGAGAGAGATGAATAGAGTTAGGTAGACAAGAAAGACCTCTCTCAGATAAATCATATTTTTGTCAGGAAATGAAAATCATTTTTATTCTACTGAGAGAAAAGTTTTATTTATCATGTGATTTAATTTTTAGAAATTTAATTATAGCTTTTAATATAAAGCATGGAATCTGAAAACATAATAGTAATAACAATAGACACCATTGAATTCATTTTCCTGCATAGGGACTTCTGCTCAATTTAAGAACTCATTGTTTAACAACTGAGGCTTAAAATCACATTTATTTGCTACCTTACTCATATTTCAACCAGATAAAAGACATTGTTATTTTATAGCAATAGCTTGTTTTTTGTGTAGAGTTAAGATACTGATAGCAACTTTTCACACTTTGCCAGCTAGCTTTACCTAGTTGAAGAATAATTAACTACACTGACAAAGAGTACTCAGTAACTGGAATTACTCAGGAGAAAAAAATTCTTTAAATTCAAATTGCTGTATTATAATTACAAGCAACTTGTATTAGCTTTCTTCAAAGAATCTTATTTAAAAGCCTTAAGCAATCTTGTCATCCTCGAGAGGTAGTTTCTTCTCACTTTACGGATGGAGAAACTGAAGTTAAATGATTTGCTCAGAGTCAAAGGAAATGGTATTTGAGACCTGGTATTGAGAAAAAGTATTATGTCTTAGAAAAGCTTCTAAGGCTTTACTCAGACCATTGGTCCAGATCTGCCTCACCTTCCTGCAGTGAGAACATAATCTGTGTCCCGTATGGGCTGTCTGGGGCAACCAAGTGAATTTCAAAGGATCTCTTCTTTGGTGATCAATCTCAAGACTCTTTAAAGCAATTGATATTCTGACAAAATATAAATGACAGGTCACCCAGTGTATTTAGGAGGGGATTGTGAAGTGTTTCTCATTTGTCATATAAATATTTGAGGAGGCACCAAATGTTATCTCAAAGTTAACTATACTTATAAATTTATAAAGTAGGGATTGATATCTGACATAAGTATCAAAAAGGAGAGACCTATAATCATCTACCAGCATATAGACATTCAAGACACTCAATGATTCATGTTTCCTTAAAGAACTAAGGTGGTTCATTGGCTGGAATGTGCTTGCTGCTTATAAATAGGCATGTTAATATATCATTAATTGTTAATAAGATTAATGTTAATAAGGTAAGATAAACTAAGATAATTTCCATTCAACAATTTATTTTGGAATTTGTAGCATTTCATTTTCCTTGTATTGTTTGCCACCTCCAAGGACTCATGTAGAAAGATGTTTCTTTTTTTATGAATATTTTGGAAATATGGTTATACATGGAGAAAAAGGAACCATTTAATGCTTCAGTTACATTAATAATTATTACCAGTAGAGTCTAACCTGGCAACTCTGACAGTAACAGTCTACAGCGAAAATCTATGTCTTGGATGAAATGTGCAAGTCTACCTCTCATATCCCTTAATGATCCTTGCATGACTAATACACAGTGACATTTAAGAAGCACTCATCTAAAACCGTTCATATTCATTTTGAAAATATTCATCTGTGGCATATTCACCAGCAAGAAATGCAGCTGAAAAATCATTAACCCCTTCTTCAATGGTGTTATAAAATGTTACGGGATTTGTGCTTTCTGATCACACTCTGTTAACACGACCAACCCAATACTATAGAGTAGATTAAGGTGTTTAAAACATAATCAAAGACATTATTAGAGATGTGATCTGTAAAATTATAAGCATTTGGGAGGCCTGTAAAATGTGGATCCGAGACTATAAACCAGTATGATGGGAAGTGGTCTGAGGAGGACATTGAGAAAAGTGATTAGCATAATGAAGTGATGAAGACACGGAGATGAAAGAGGTTTGTAGGCTAATTGGGTTGCTCTGTGGTACAGTTATTACAGAATGCCTGAAAAGGTGTAAGGTGTATGCATTAACCTGGCAGCCATGAGTCTCAATCATGACAGTCTTCAAGTCATTTTAAGATAGTATATTTGGAAAGATTTTGTGAGTAAAATTCCTTCATTTGACTTCATTGATTTTGCTAATAGTGATTCCCTTTTTAAAATTTCCAAAACTATGTATTAAGAAGAGTTTGTCTTACCTTTTACTCTCTCACTGTCATTTTATGCATAGAATTCTTTATCTACCTACTTGAGTCTATTTTTAACTCTCCATCTTGAACTCCAAGATTGCAAAGAGAGGAGTAGGGGAGTTAAGTACTCAATAAGATACCTTCATCTAGAGGTGAAGAAATTTCCAGCTTCTTTGTCAGATGTGACCAGCTTCCTTTTGATGGGAAGGAAGCTCATTACTTATCAAAACAGTCTACTACATTTTTTTTGCCAATTAATTGTTAGAATGTTTTTCTATGTATTTAATTATGTAATTTCTATCCCCTGGTTCCCAGCAAAGTTAGGGACCTATTTAAACCCTTCTTTATGTCATGTTTTTACTCAGTGCATATGTCATTTTTAAATTATAGTACCATTATTTTAATATATTTCTCTCCTTCACTTGTCCTTGATTTTATTTCCAGTACCTGTCTTTGTGCCTGGGGTACTTTAGGAGGTAAATAAGCATTTGTTGAGCAGATAAGTGAATATCCTTTTTGCTGCCCGATCAGGATTGTTTCTACTGCTAGCCCACTGCCTCTAACTGGGTCTGGATTGAACTCAACTCCTGCATGTACCTGTGACCTGCCCAAATTGTACTCTGTACTAGAAATGTTCCTTTGGTCAGGTTTCTAATGGTTTGTTCAATCCCATTTAGTGTATGATGGCATCTACAGAAGTCTAAATGCCAGCTGATCAGAGATACCACCTTCCATTCCCAGCTGTAGGCACTGTAAGAGTCTGACATTCTACATGTACATTTTCAGGACCATTGGACATGAACAAAGAAGGTTAATGGAATGTCAAAAGATGTGTCCATCTTTCATGATATATTTTTGTTTTTATTGTGTATATTTTAAAATTATGGATCTTTGAATATCCATTTTTCATTCTTTTTAAAAATATTCTCTATTGTAAGAATATGTTTTTCTTGGACAGTTGCCATATTTAGGAAGATAGCTGCAGGGAGACATGATGATCGGTATTACAGTCAGAAAAACAAAAATCAGGACAGGGCACATAACAGAGACAAGCCAAATCACTAAAAATCTATGTATACCCACCTTATGATTAAAACAAAACAGACAGGTGGGTGGGAATAAGTGAAAGCAAGACAAAATGTGCACATGTGCTGGGTGAGAAAATGTAGACACTTTAGTTGAAATCTTAAGTAAGGTTTTGGGACTGAGGAGAGAATATATGGGATCAAATCTAAAAGGAAATTAAAGTGCAATTGTTAAAATCAAGAATTTAGTGCCATGAATAGAGATGGAGAGATGCAGCTGGGAGGGGGGAAAAGAGTGAGGAGGAAGTAAAATTAGTCACAGATGTGAGTACTTAGGAACTTCAATACTTGTTGATTTGCTGTTTGGAGCGATGGTAGATTTATAGGTTGAGCAATCAGTATTAGGGTTCAGAGTTATTGAGGAAAGAAGGAGATAGAGAGAAAGTTCACTTTGGAACAGTGGTTTTCAACCTTTGCTGCATAAATGGGATGACCTGGAAGCTACAACAAGTACTGATGCCTGGGTCCCACCCCTAGAAACTCTAATTTAATTGGTTTGGTGTGTGCTAGCATGCTGAGTTTCAAAAGCTAATTCTAACATGCAGCCAAGATTGCTCCATAATCACTGTTACAGAATTAGAAAAGGTGAATATTACTATTTTAGGGAAACAGCTGAAGAATAAGATGAAATTCAGAGCCTCATCAGGGTCCAAAGGTAGTTGAGAAAGGAAAGTGAAAACTACAGAGAAGAAAAAAGAAGACTAGAATTAGAAGTCACTTAGACTTGGACCAGCAGGTGATAGCATTTTTATAAAGGAAAGATAAGAAGAATGAAAAGTTAAATAGTGAAGGGAAGTAGAATATGGAGCTGAAAGCAGAATCATTATTCAGATCTTAAGTAAGGTGTATTTAATTATTTATTTAATGACTATTTACTCATACCTACTATACCCCTTACACTGATATTACAGATACAGCAGAAAACAGTAAAGTCAGAGCTGCTGATATCATGGAGCTAAAATTTTAGTGAAGGGAAGAGAGAAAGCAAGGTAGAGAGAGAAGGAGAAGAGGGGAGGTATTTCTTGGAAGAATTGTGGCTGTAGCAAATGGCACACCAGAACTGACTGGAATCAAAGAGATGAGAAACAACCTTTATGAGAGATCATTGTATTTCAAATAACGAAACATGTTTGTGACTGTCGAGACAGAATAATCCTTGGGTCCCCAAATCTCTAAAGGTAGGGAGCAGACTCAGTGCCCAAAGGTGAGCTGCGGGGAGAGGGGAAGATCATATTCTTCAATGACCATTTTACAAGTGGCCAAGTAGCCTGATGGGAAAAGTTCCCCAGTTTCAGAGACAAGGTCACGGAGAACAATGGACTGGGAAACCCCTTTCCAGGAGAAAAATCTGGGCCTAATCAAAAAGAACATCCTCCAGCCTCAGGTAGGACTTCATAATTATTATGGAGTGTTTACTACTTTGTCTCTTCTTCTCATTCTCCTGCTCTCTGAATGGGGGTGTTTATTGTAGTTATCTTGTCCCCATTCAACTATTTGAGATGTTTGTGGGAAAGATAGTTTATTTTTTTAGTTTTTGAGAGCCCATCACACATTACCAAGAAGTCCTGGATCTTGAGCTTGATACCATGGCCAGATGCAATATTGAGTAGCCTCCATAGAGTGTGTGTGTGTGTGGGGGGGGGGGGTCTATACGGGGCCTGTGGGAAAGATGGTGAATGGAATGCTTGAGTACTGGACGGCCGACTATGGCAGTCAGTAGTGCAGAATGCCAACTATTTCTAGTTCTTCTCCATCCTTGGCCACTCAGATTTCATGATTGTGGCTGCAGAATTGCCTAACCTATCTTGACTAATTTTGGAGGTTTTGGCAGAGACCCAGTGAGAGATAATGGTGGCCGTGAATAGGGTAATGACAGTAAAAATGGAGGAAATATTTAATTCAAGATGTACACAGAAGATAAAAAGCATACAGAACTGGGGTGGGGGGGAGGAAAAGGAAGAATCAAGGATGAGCATCAGGTTATGTCATATTGCTGTTTATTGAGATGGAGAATGAAGGGAATGGGCAGGTTAGAAAGGACAAACACATGTTTAGCTTTGCACATTTAGAGATTGAGATGTGTATGAAATATCTAAGTAAAGGTGTTAAATAAGCAGCTTGGTATATGAGTCTGGAGTTCAAAGTAAAGATTTGTGCTGGAGAGCTAAGCTTCTGGGAGATAAACATATAAATAGTATTTTTAGTCAGGATGCGTAAGATCCCATACGGCGAGGAGGGAAGTTGGGACAGGACTGAGCATGGAGAATTGTCAATATGTATAGCTTTCGTGTGGGGGGAGAAGGAACCTGAAAAGAAGACTGACAAGGAGTGACCAGAGGAGTAGAAGGAAAACTCAGTGAGTGGAGTCCTATACTCAGTGGCTGGACGAAGTCGTCTTTTCTGATGAGTGTTTCTGAGGGTCTGGGAGAGAGAAGTGCTCCCCAGAGCAATGTGGGAAGAAACCAGACAGAGGTGGGTTGAAGAGCTACTGGGAGGTGAGAAAGTGGAGGCAGGACAAGTAGTGCCTCTTTTGAGGAATTTGGCTATGAAGGAGAGAACAGAATATTTTGGGGTTGGGAGAGGTTTGTTTTTGTTTTTTTGTTTTTTGTTTTTGTTTTTACATCTATGATACTGCAGCATATTTATATAAAGATAGATCTGTTTCAGTGGAAAGAATTGCTAATGGGAGGGAGGCAGGTGGGGACTTGACTAAAGTAGTGACATCTGAGAGAAGGTGGAAACCTGAGCTCACAAGGAGAGGTTAGGCTTCAATACAAGAAAGGGAAAAATGGCTTCAGCTGCTGAGAATATAAAGCAGATCACTGACTTTCTTATTTTCTAGAGAGTAATGAGATGAGGCCTTTATACTCGAGTGAGGATGAAGTATGTATAAAACTAGTTCTTGGTGAGTTCGAAGTTCTACTACTTGAGAAACATAGTAGGATTACGAGGCAGTAGTGAGCATCTATTTAAGGTTTGTAATCATGAATTTAAAGTGAAACCAGTCAGCCAGATTGAGTCATTTTTCTTCAGGAATGTTCAGCTGTGTAGCTGTAGGCATGGATACACCATCTTATCCATCAGTTCGGGGGAGAGAGAAAGCAGGAAGGGAATTGAGAGTATTTGCAAAGCAGGGAATAAAATATTTGACCTTGACCATGTGGGCTGGACAGGAGGGCAATGGATCCAGGAGGGGACTGACAGAAGGTGAAGAGGTGACAGTATAGTCCAGGGAAAACTGCACATCAGGAGTTAAAATATTCAGTAAGTGATTGTGAATGAGCCGGTGTTTGGCAGATGATTGCAACCAATATTGCGGTAGAATGATATAGCCTATTAACAGGAGCTCAAAGGAACAGGGATTTTTGCCAGAGGAAGAAATAGGTGAGAGGAAGCAGGACTATCAGGGTGGGATTTTAAGGTGAGAAACAGAAGAACTTTTCCTCAAGAAGGTTTCAGAGCAGGTCGTATCTAAACGGACCTTTTTAAAACAAGAGGTAAATAGTGTGCTGATTACAAAGGGCATGATGGAAGGGTTTGGGACGAGCTGTGGGGGGAGACAGAGGTAAGAGACTGGGACAGTTTAGGGATTTTGTGGGGTGTGAAAGTGCATAATAATTATAATTGAGAAGAAAATTTAGTGGCAAGGTCATTTGAGTAGTCTTTTTCTATAGTTGTCTCTTATATCTGCCTTCTAGTTTCACGTGTACCCTTATCATTACTTTTCTGACCCTAACTTGCCATCCATTTCTTTATTACATTCTCAGTTTTACTAAAGGAAGAACAGGAGTTTGCTCTTATCAGCTCTTATTACCCACGCTAGATGTCGCTGTTGCTTGCCTCCTAATTTCGGTCCTTCAATAGCTTATTCAGTGTGGCCGCGATTGCTCCCGGGGCCACCCTTTGCCTTACCCACACAAAGACACACACACTCAAGATTTAATGAGATCTGGCGCTTATAAAACCACTGAGGTGTTAAATCGCCTAGGGTTAAACAGAGCTTCTTATGTATATATTCTATGAAGCTTATTTAGTTTTTGTCTGCATTTAGGAATTAAAAGACTGAGTGAGAACCCAAGACTGGAATTCTTCACAGAAAACACATCTCCTTCTTTCTGTGAAAATATGGCATTTTACACTTCAATTCAAACTTAGATAATGAGCTGCCTCCTCACCCTCTGTTGTGGGGCAGGAAGCCTGACGTGAAATTGCACTTAGGTACCTTGGTAATCTTAATGTGTGGTGAAGAAATTTCCTGGGCTGAGCTTAGGTGTGCTATTACTACATGAGGTTGTGTACTTATGGTTTCTGATCTAGAGGTACAGTACTGGATAGTTTGTTCTTTAGCCCGGAGAAGAGTGTGGAAGACCCTGTTAGCAAAGGGGAAAGTCCAGGCTGTTATTTGTGAAACTGGCAAAGGCTATAACCACCTTATTAACCAGAAACATAACCCAAAGTTGCCAGTAGCTATGGAGCCACTTTTTCTTCCTGGCAGAATCCTTCTCAAGAAATGAGAGGAACTTTCAGAAGGGATAGTGAGAGTCAGGTGGGAGAGACCATTATCTATTGGGATTTCAAAAGAAGACCAAATATTTATTCAGGTCAGGTAACCGATATTTATTGTATAACTACCATGTGGAAATACTGGGGAATATACTGGTAAACAGAATTGAATTGGTTCCAGCTTGCATGGAGCTTAATTCTACTGGTACATGGGAGAGACAGAAATTTCTTTCAGAAAACAACTTTGCAGAACGTAAAATATTGTGATGGGATAGAGAGAGTATGTGGGTGATGGTGACATCTAGACCTGAGTGATAAGACAGAACGAAGAGATGACATGGGTGAAGAAGTGATTTGTGCAGAGGGAAAGGTGACACTAAGGTCCTATGTTGGGAAGTCCACGGCTTATTCAAGGAAGAAAATGAAGCCTGGACAGGCCAGCACACAATGGGCAAGTACAGTGTTTGAGGTGAGGGTGGAAAGATCGAGGTTGAAGTACAGACTATGGGCATCTTGTGTGTCACATGTACAGGGTTTAGATTTGATTGTTAGGGTAGAGGTGGATGACTGAAGGTTTTGTGAGGAGCTAGGCAGTGATTTGGTTTATGTTTGTAAAAGATCATGGAGGACATTGACTAGAGAACTGGTAGGGCCCAGAGTAGAGAGCAGGGAGATTTGGTAGGAGGCAAGAGCGTGGTGTAGGGGGTAGAGATGGTGTGTTTAGCCAGGCTGGTTGGGGGTAAAGATTTAAGATCAGTCGTTTAACAATGGGCAGTTTTGGACCATTGACCCTACTTTCAAGTCTGTATTTGAAGTTTCGGGATGCCTTTTCATCATTATTGGTCTGACATGAGGAATGGGGGGGGATGGGTGCTCCATGGTAGCAGTGGAAGAGGAAAGAGATGAGGAACTAATCTGAAAAGGGCAGGAAAGAATTCAACAGTATTTCTCTGAACACCACTTTCATTGCCTAAATCATTAGTGTGTTTCATTCTAGAGCAAACTTGCTAATACTATTTTTAAGATGAATTTGACATTTTGTGTGTGTGTGCGCATGTGTATGTGTATTTCCACTTTCATTAAACATGACACAAGCCAAAAACAACCATGCCAGTAGCACAACAGCCACCAGGAGATCCCTGGTGGCTGAGGCATGGGGAAACGACCATGTCTTTTGATGACCTCTGAGAGACCAGGGGAGAGAAAGCTAATTTGAGCTGTGTTAACCTTTACCTCATAAATTCCAACATATCTGTGTGTGGGATCATAGAATGGATTGGTAGTGGTGGTGTGCCTGTGTGTGCACACCCACATGTGTAAGTCAGGACAAATGTATCATCGTATAATTCAATTTCCAGGCAAATGGGCCCATCATTTATAAACTCTTACTATCTGTTAGCACTCTATTCCCAGATTCATGTCTAATACCTCAATTAATTATCATGTGAGCACCATAAGCTACATGGTATCAGTATACACATTTCACAGATGAGGAAGGTGAGATGTAGAATGATGAAAATCACAAGACTAGTGGGTGGCAAATAGGAATTGAAACCCACATCTGCATTTTCAGTAATTATGCTGTACTACCTCACAAAGTCTTTTGTTAGTTACGTATCTCTAAAGTGACATTTTTACTAATATACAGTTGCAGTTTGTGAATTTTTAGCTGTTTATTCTTTATAAAGAAAGCTTTTTTAAGAGCAAGAAGTACATTTCTATTATTTTTAGTAACCAATCATTTGTTGTACTTATCATATGATATACAATAATACAACCACAATATTAATCTTTAATAATTCTAACTACCCTAATCCATCTCTTAAGTAATATTTTTATCTGGTGAATCCATTAGAATTATGAGGTTTTTCATTATACAAGCAGACAAACGAAAGACTAGTTATACCCTCATAAAGTATTCTTTTCATATGTAGAACACAACACATATGGCAGTGCTGGCGACATTGAACAATAAATTAAACCCTCCGTATATCAGTCAGGGTTCTATGTTGTGAGCATTAGAAGCTGACGCTCCTTAACTTCAGCAAAGAAAAATTTGCTGGTAGGCTGCCAGGAAACTCACTGTTTGCTGAGAAGCCTAGAGATTCTGTAAACTGGCAGGAATGCAGGCAGGTTCAGTAGCAAGAACAACAGCCAAGGTCATATAGCAGGAATGGCCTGGTTAGGACACCCCTCCCAACCTCTGCTGCTACAACACCTCCCCTGCCATTACCCCAGACATTGGATTCTGCCGTTGGCACTGGGAGAATGAACTGTCCCTGCTTCTTTCTATTACTTGCCAACAGTTCACAGGGGCAGACAGGATCATTAGATTGGCTAAGACTGGGTCATCTGCCCTACCTGCCAGTAGCAGGGAGAGGTAGCCTGTGATAGATTTTTAGAGAGAGATAGAGAGAGAGAGAGAGAGAGGGAAATGAAGCCTTACTTTTCAGCAGGTAGGAAAGTATTTCAGATGCTGGGCAATTAAAGGAATGACACGTGTCTATTAATCTATAAGAGTAACATATTTTTAGGCATTAAGTGCTCACATAGAATTTTTCAGGTCTCTTGAAAAGGCAACATAATTCTGGAAAGAAACTACTTTCCTATAGTATAGACTTCAATTATCTCAAAATAGCTACTGAGCTGGGGAGGGGTCACTTACTCTGCATTTGCATACAGATGATCTTGCCAGCCATTTGGTTCTGTGTTGAGAATTCCAATATGACATTCGGCAGTTATTGGAACAAAGACCGAGTTTGCGTCTTCCTTCCATTTATTTCATTTATCTCTGATAGGCTTTGTGGGAACAGTTTGTCTTTAATCCAAGCCATCAGAAAGGCTTTTACACGTTCCTTCTGGCGATGTCTGATTTTCAGTGTTCTTGGAGTAATCAGTTGGCATTTTTTTTTTAATTGAGCTCATTCAAAAGCAACTCCTCCCCTCAAAGGAATGTTATGTTTTTGAATTTTATTGTTGTGCTCAGAGATTAAGCATTTGTATCACCATATTTGAAATGTACTGTGCCAACCTATTAGTACCACAATAAAATTGATGTGGCAATGTTTTAATTCACACAGTAATTTTAGTGTTTACCCCCCTAGCTTTAAAAGCAAAGTGACCAGAGGACATGCAAAAGCCCATACGAGATCTTTAATGTAGCATGTTTCCTTTCATTATGCTGCAGTTTTATTCTGATGTGATAGAATCCTAGTTGAATTGGGTCTATTAAAAATGAATAAAATAGCATTATTACAATACCGACAAAATAAAATTAACAGTGCTAAATGTTATGGAAACTGCAACTGTCAGCACAAGGCATTATAGGAACTGTAATAGAATTAAAAAAAATAAAGCTACTCAAAGCAACCAAGCATTAATCTTGTCCTAACAGGGACACTCAGTATAGTCTAGATACAGTGGGATTTGATTCATAAATCACTTATACCCCACTCAATTGTAAAATCCATGAAATTTATGTGATCCTGAAAAAATAGATTAATATTATCCAGGCCTCCTTAGTCTTTCTTCCTTCAACACACACATAACAACCTGAAATTCATTTTTGTAGTTTGTAAGTATACTGTACAGGGAACCCAAAGAGTCAACCTCAAATAGATCTTTAAAAGAGGCTCAAAATATAGTACAAGTTAGAGGGAGAAAATATAGTATTAATGTATATAAAGAAGTGAACAAAAGATTCAAGTAAAGAAATTCTTAGCTGTGGATATTTCAGAAAAAGTGTTTTCATTGGAAAGGAAGTAAAAAAGACTGTTAAAATAAATATTTTACTCTTTCTGCATATACTAATTAGTTATTGGTTCTTGGCTTTTACTAACTCTCCTATTTTGAGTACTTTTCACATGCCAGACATTGCGCTAAGCATTTTATATACCTTATCCAGTTTAATTTCTCAGTAGCCCCATGAGGTAAGTATCACTAGTTCCACTGTAAAAGAAACTAAGGCTTCAAGAAGTTAAGAAGAAAATAAGTAACTTGAAAATGAGTAACTTAGCATTCGACCCTACCTGGGCTTCAATGTTTTTTATACCTATGTATATTACTGCCCTTGATTATCCTACTTCCTTTAATGCTCATGGAATGCTCAAAGCCATGCTAAGTCTTACTATGTGCTACTTGAGTACAGGAATCATATTTACAATTTTTATACACCATGCTTACCTAGGACAGTGCTTCAGAGGCTCTCAGAAAACAGTTGAAATTATGAAGTTATTGATTTTTCCAGCTGTGCAATAAACTCCCAGTTATAATCATTAGAGTCTCTCTACTGTGAAGTTCAGGCTTATGTAATATTAGATTTGAGGCCACACTTTGAAATTAGGTAGTTTGGGCAATCTCAATAGGGAGAAAGTACAGGTTTTGATGGACTATTAGAATCATGACTAAGAAAAAAGGCCTGATGAGGTCACACTTGAGACCTTTCTTCATAACAACAACAAAAAAGAATATTTCATCTGAGTGCTCTACTGCTTTCTAAAATGTTAAACAAAAAACTGCTTTCTAAAATGTTAAACAAAAAATTTGGTTTACAATGGGGATCCATATGTAGGCAAATTCCATACTACTGAGATATGTCAGTAGAATGGGACACAAGAAGTGATGCCTACTTTGCTAATATGCTTCACCTTGACCTAGATGTTAGTCCTTTTCCCTACTCTTTATCTGATACTTCTACTTCAATGTAGGAATGAGTTACTTCATTTGTTTTAATTCGCAGTTGACAAAGAAAAACCCACATTTCCATTATCCAACTTTCTCAATCTGTTTGTTAAAAAAAAATCAGTTGACAGAAAAACATTAATTTTTCTAGTACAAATATTCATAATGAAAAAGGGATATTTTTATAGAAATGTCCTAATTTTTTGTCATGAAATTTGGGAAACCAATATATAAGACACATAGATTGTATTTGCTATATACAATAATATACCTAGGCTATTAGAGAGTCAAGACTGAAATTGTTACAGAGACTCCTTCACTGGGTTATACTGTCTTTCATTCACTGTGAGATTGTGTAAGGGCATTATATTACATCATATTACATTATTAAATGTTTGAAAGTGTTTTGAAGAGATGAGATAATTTTGCCAAGAAATAAAAGGAAGGAGGGTATAAAAGCTCAGCACTTAGAGAATATATTTGTATTCAAAGTTGAATGTGAACAATCATATTCACTGTTTTCTTTTTTCAAATACTTCACCTGGCATGAGGTATTTGCATTACATATGAGTGCCATCAGCTGAAGTTTTATCTTTAGTTGAAATAAAGCCTATATGAAGAAAATTTTCTTGTTTATATTAAGATTGTTGGTTTAACCTTTTATTGTAATAGGAGATTAACTATAGTCTCCTTGTGTTGGAGGACTACTTTTGATGGTAACTGGATTAAGGGGAGCATGTATGTTACTTTATATGGGGTCACCTTGTTGCCATTGTTCCAAAAATATTAATTAAATGCATATTCTGTGTTATACATGTGCATGCTATAGTGCAGGGATATAATGATGAAAGCAATGTTATCATTGCCCTAGAGAATCTTATAAATAAGGCTGTTGGAAAATTTCCACTTAATAGGGCATTTGCTGATGATGTACCCATAGAAAGGTCAGAATAGAAAGGTGGGACCACTAACCAACCTGAGGATTCAGATAGTCTTCCTGGAAATCTGAGTTTTGAAAGATTATAAAGGGAAACTTTCTTATCAACAAAGATAGGTATTATGGTTATAAGCCATTTTATTTTATTCTGTATAAATAGGGATGAATATTTTATTTGTTTTATTTACCCATTCTTTGTTTACATCTCAAATAAAATAGTATAACCAGGCACAATTAAGTTAGCCACTTACCTACAGAAACACAAACTGCTGATGACTCCTAGTTATGTTCAGTTTTCAGAACTAGTACAAGTATCTCTATTTTTCAGAGTGTAAGGCTAGGATAGAGAAAGAGGAGAGGAGTTTCCCTATAATGCCCCTACCCCAAAACTGACTTTGAAAACACTTATCAAAGAGGGAAGCCAACAGAGTGGTAGGTGTAGGAAGGACACTTGGCAAAACATTTCTGTCCATTACCATACAGGTTTTTGTTTTATGTTGTTTTGAGGGGGTTGTTTTGTTGTTCTTTTAATCACTATAGGGATTCTGGAGTATTTGTTGGTATCTTCCTCTTAATATGTTATTTTCTGTGCTATTCTTACCTCATCTGAGGGAATTTAATACTTAAATCCATGTATCTGTATTTGAAAGTTATTGATACATGCTTGTTAAATGGCCTAATTCCAGCAAGAAAAATAAATCCAGGTAACCCTTTATTTGCTCCTCTTTTCTACTTCCATTATGTTCATTATGACTGAGGTCTGTTGTCCATAATCCACAAGTTTAAACCCTATGCCTCTCACCAACCTTTAAAAATCTTTTCTTTTCTTTTTTCCTTTTCTTTCTTTCTTTCTTTCTTTCTTTCTTTCTTTCTTTCTTATTTCCTTTCCCTTTTCCTTTTCCTCTTTTTCCTTCTCCCTTCCTCTGTTCCTTCTATACTTCTTATGTATTTGCTATATGACTCACATTGTGAATAGGTATTGAGGATTTAACAGTAAGTAAGCTGATATGTTCCCAAGCACATGAGACTTCCATTCTGGTGGAGCAGATGCTCAAGTTAACAACAGTGTGAAGTAAAGAGTATGTTAGGTGATATATATCTGGGGAACATGACCTAGTGTAAAAGTATATACTGATAGGGAAAGTCAGAAAAGAATTACCAAAAAATGGAGTATACTAAATTCAGACATAAAGGATGAATAAGATGTTTAGACATTACACAGTTTCCCAGCCCTTAATCAATTAATGGATTCAAGCAGTGACCATCATTGACTGTTTACATTATAATAACAGAGACAAGTAGACATTCTATATCCCCTGATATAAGAATACTATACAACCGGGGCGCCTGGGTGGCGCAGTCGGTTAAGCGTCCGACTTCAGCCAGGTCACGATCTCGCGGTCCGTGAGTTCGAGCCCCGCGTCGGGCTCTGGGCTGATGGCTCAGAGCTTGGAGCCTGTTTCCGATTCTGTGTCTCCCTCTCTCTCTGCCCCACCCCCGTTCATGCTCTGTCTCTCTCTGTCCCAAAAATAAATAAACGTTGAAAAAAAAATAAAAAAAAAAAAAAAGAATACTATACAACCTATGATGTAATAATATAGTCTTGGGGGGAAAAAAGAATCTGATTCTGAATGAATCTCTAGATCCAATTACCAAATTATAGCAACTATGGTGGACAGAGGAACATGTTAAATGATACAACAGAGATGCAATCAGAATCATCCAGGGTTAGGGAACTCTATATGACATCTAATCCATTTCCTTCAATTGATAAATTGCAAATGATAAAAGAGAAATTTGAGATTAAAGGAGACTTAAGAGATTTATCAGTCACAATGTATTAAACTTATTTGGATCTTGAGTCACATAAAGAAATTATGAGTATAAATAATTTCATGTGTATGGAATTTATGAGGCAGTTGGATATTTGAACACTACTGGATAGTTGAAGGTTTTAATTAATTTTAAAAATATGAAAATTATAATTATGGAAAAGTAGTCCTTTTAATTTAGAGATACATAGCGAAGATTTTTTTATGGATGAAATAATATGTTGAAATAATATAGGATGAGTAAGTGGATGAAGGTATGAATGAAACAAGATTGGCATGAGTTAATGATATTTGAAACTGAGGAATGGAAAATAGGGCTTTATTAAACTATTTTGTCTACTTATGCATATGTTTAAATTTTCCTATAAAAGTTGAATAAAAAGATAAAAGGCATATATCCCAAGGTTTACAAATTAGCCATGCAGAGAGGAAAAATATTTCTGGCAGAGAAAACAGTATACATAGATACCCAGCCAAAGGTAAGGGGGAATGCCGTTTTCAAGGGACTGAAAAACTCAATATGGATAGAATGAGAAAGAAAAAGAAAAAGGAAAAAAGCTGGATGTATCCAATCATGAAGGATCTTGAAAGCCACATTAAAAGTTTGGATATTATTCTTAGGGCAATAATAAGCCATTGAAAGATCCTCAGCAGGAGTAACCTAATTACTAGGAAAAGTTACAGCTTGAAAATGATTTTGAAGAAACCAAGAGAGATACTATGGAACTAGTTGGTAGACAGTTGCATTAGTGTGGGAAGGTGATGGCAGATGAGATGGAGACCAGATGGAATTGAGAGATGTGGGGGAAGTAGGTATGAGAGATGTGTGACGAAAGGGAGCAGAGGTGATTTCCTAGGTTGCAGGCTTGGATGGCTGGGTTGTTTGTGAGGCCTTACTGAAATCAGGAACATCAGATGAAGAGCAAACTTGGAGGAAAACATGAAGAGCTCTCTGGAACGACTGAGTTTGAGGTAGTTTTGGGTCATTTAAGAGTAGTTGTGCATAGGTTAAAAATTCAGAGAAGATATCTGTGGTTGGGAGTAGAGATTTAGGAATTATCAGCAACACGTCTTTTATCAAATAATTCAAAGAGAGGGGCGCCTGGGTGGCGCAGTCGGTTAAGCGTCCGACTTCAGCCAGGTCACGATCTCGCGGTCCGGGAGTTCGAGCCCCGCGTCGGGCTCTGGGCTGATGGCTCAGAGCCTGGAGCCTGTTTCCAATTCTGTGTCTCCCTCTCTCTCTGCCCCTCCCCCATTCATGCTCTGTCTCTCTCTGTCCCAAAAATAAATAAACGTTGAAAAAAAAATAATTCAAAGAGAATATGTCCAATGAAAAGAGAAGAAAACAGGGGATAGAACTTTAGGAATACCAGCATATAGGGAATGAGTAGAGGAAAATGAGCCTATAAAAGTAGAAAGAATGATCATAAACGGAGGAGGAAAATGAGGCTAATGTGATGTCATGAACACCAAGGGCAGGGAGCATTTCAAAATACATTGTGATTAGTGGAATTGAATTACAGAGAGGGCCAACTAAGGAAAGAATTGAAGATTGTCTATTGTATTTAAGAAACTTCCCTTTTATTCTTACTTTGTAAATAGGCTTTAAAAATGTGAGTAATGAGTATTAAATTATCAAATGCATTTTTTTCTGCCTGTACTAATGAAACAATAGAAACAACAATAATAGTGACTAATTCTTGTAAAAAGCTTACTATGTGCCCAGCATTATATTTGAATGCTTCATATATTAATTCATTCTATTAGAGTCCTGTAGGAAACAAACACAATATGGTTAGTTAAACCTAATTTAATTAAGGGACTATTTATGATGCTATAGTCAGGAATAAAGGAAACCAAAAATGGATGGTGAAACTCTTTGGGGCTAATAGCAGTAGGAAACTATTACCACCTCTTAGCTTTAAGGTGCAGGAAAAGACAGTGGTCACTGGAACCTGGTGAGGAAAAGTCACCAAACAGGACTCAAAGCCTTAGTTGTAGGGATGCAGCCATTGCTAAACAGTGTCCTGAAGTGGAGGAGCCATTTGAATAAGTACTAGTATTCTTTCTTTCCGGACCAAAGAATCTCCCACTGGTGCTTGAAACCTGCAGAGAGAAAGATTGCTAATGCCTGATAGTTGCAATCCATGCAGGTCAGCCTCCTGAGACACAGATCAGAGTGCAGAAGGCAGGAGAGTGGATCTGAAGGAGCAAATGTGAAATGTCTAACAAACCCATTTGTTCTTCACAACATTCCTAAATAAGTGCTATTATTTTTACCATTCTACAGATGAGGAAACTGGGGCACTCAGAGTTAAATCATTTGTTCATGGTGACATGGGTAGTAAGTACTAAAACTAGTTGTGTGCTTACCTCATTATTTTTTATCTTTTCTTCTTTACTCATATGTGTAAGGTTGTAAATACTGTTTCTGATGCATTCTACCCAGGCTGCAGTATAGCAATGGGTTCATCCCTAAAATTTTAAAATTTTATGTTTATTACAATAATTACAATACTTGGGTTTATTTATATAGTCATGTGTTTTTTTGCTTTTGATTATCCTAGTTATTCTATGCTTCTTTTATCTTTGTTCTTGTCTTCTTTGGATTATTTGATTATTTTTCTCTTTTAGATTTTTCATCTACCAGTTTGTAAGATGTGGCTTCTTTTATGTATTTTTAAAAATTATTCCAGAAAATTTAGCATGTGTATTTTTCCAATATAAATTTAATCAATGTTTTTACCCTTTTCCAAAACAATGTAAAGAACTTAAAATCTTTAAATGCAATTACTGCTCCCCTAACTTTGTTATTATTGCCATGTATTTAGTTTTATATTTTGTCCCACTATAAATTATTGTTTAAATTAATATATCCAGATACTTATGAGTGCCTCTGCATTTTATTTCCTCTTATTTCTCAGATTTTCTTACAGGGTCATATTCTTTTTGCCTGATGAATATCATTTAAGTTTCATTTTAGTGAGGGTCTATCAGTGAGCCAACCCTAATGTTTTCATTGTATAACAACATCTTGTTTTGTCCCTTTTTGGTAAGATATTTTTACTTGATATAGAATTCTAGAACCACTTTTTTAAATGTTTACTTATTTACTTTGAGAGAGAGAGAGTGAGTGGTGGAGAGAGGCAGAGAGAGAAAGAGAGTGAATCTTAAGCATGCTCCATGTTCAACATGAAGCCCTGCATGGGGCTGGAGCCCTATATAGGGCTCAGTCCCACAGCCCTGGGATCATGACCTGAGCCAAAATCAAGAGTCAGATGCTTAACCAACTGACTGAGCCACCCAGGCACCCCACTTGATATAGAATTCTAGACTGAAGTTTTTTTGTTTTTGTTTTTTGTGTTTGTTGTTGTTGTTGTTGTTGTTATTGTTTATACATTGAAAATATTCCACTTGCTTCTGGCATGTATTGGTGCCATTGAAAAGTCTGCTGTCAGTATAGTTATAGTTCCTTTAAAAGTAAATCTGTCTTTTCATTCTGTTTTAAGATATTCTCTTTTTCTGTAGTCCTACAGTGATTTGAGTAGGGGATAGATATCGCTTTATTCATCTTGCTTGATGTTTACTAAGACAGAGAATTTAACTGATTAAAATGTTAGACTTTCTCATTCTCTCTTCTGTATTTCAACATTTATTCATTTCTCTGTGTTCCTGTGCTGCAGTTTTCAGATCTGTCTTACTGTTTAAAGTTTCTAATTTCAATCATTATATTTTTCATTTGTAGAAATTGCTTAATTATTTCTCAAATATGGCTGGAAATTTTAAAGTCCCTTTATCTTTATTCATATTACTGATCCTTTCATTATATTTTAAAAACATAATAAAAATACTTATTTTATATTCTGTCCAGTAATTTCAATATCTGAACTATTTTTATGACTGATTCTGTTCTCTATTTTTTTTTTGTTAATTTGGTGACTTATTTATATTTTATGATTTTGGCTGGAAGACGATATTTCTTGGAGTTTAATCTATAGGAATAATTTCAGATCTAGGAAAGAATTAAGTTCATGCAGAGAAGAGTTTCATTTTCTTCTGCTAGTTGTAGGCCAGAAATACTTGAAATTCTTAGCTCGAGGATTTTCAGATTAAATAAGTAGTATAAATTTAGATAAAACCCATGTGAGGTCTAGATTGTGGTTAAAAATTCTCAAGGGTGTTCCCCTTCACTTAGAATCAACATAGTTCTTGGGGTGCCTGGGTGGCTCAGTCAGTTGAGCATCCAACTTAGGCTCAGGTCATGATCTCTGACTTTGGCTCAGGTCATGATTTCATGACTTGTGAGTTTGAGCTGTGTGTCAGGCTCTGTGCTGACCTCCTGAAGCCTGGAGCCTGCTTCTGATTCTGTCTCCCTATCTCTCTGTTCCTCCCCTGTTCATGCTCTGTCTCTGTCTCTCTCTCTCTCAAAAATAACAAAACATTTTTTAAAAATGTTTTTAAATAAAAGAAAAGAATCAACATAGTTCTCTTTGTAGTCCCATTTTGAAGGGTAACTGGTTGGGTAGAATTATTTTAACCTCATTTTCACCACTCTGTTGGGATCACAGCCCTTTGAAATCCAGCTTTATGGGGAAAGATCTCTTCATATTCTCCAAGTTAGGAGATGCTGGCCTTTTTTTCCTTCTCCTATCTACCCTCCCCAATTTTAAAGCCAATAAAAACTGAATTGAAAATGTATCAAGATTTGGCAAATGCTCACAAGGTGAAAGCTGACTTTATCTTGTGGGTTTTTGCCTTCAGTCAATATTCCTTTCTTGTCACTTCATAGATATATTTAAGATTTTACTTGGTCCTTTTTTGTTTGTTTGTTTTTGGTGGAATTATTGAAGATTCAATCAGGGCAGTGAGTTCACCAGATTGCTTCAAAGTAAGTTGGCAATATCCAAGACCTTGGGAAATCTTGATGCTGTATCTCAGAGGATTGGTAGGTAGTTTAACTTAGATGGTAGTTGGTTAAGGAGGGAGAGGTGAGTGAGGCTATGTAGTGGTGAAGAAAGGAGTTCAGGGCTGCCAGTCTATATCTAGGCCCATCCTAGGCCCTTTCTTTCTTTCGTGCATCTATAGAGTCCACACCTCAAAACTCTACCAGATACCATATATCTACAATCTTAATTTTTATTCATTATAGATTAAAACACTGAAAACTTCTTAGAGCCCTTTGAAACCAAATTTTGCTCTGTTCAAGATTCAGAGCCAGGTAATAAATCTTTATGTGATCTACCAATCTCACTGACTACTGGATATTTTCCCCCAATATTCTATTATTGTCTTTATTATATTCCAAGCTATAATACCTTGTGAGCTCACTGTTAGTCTTGGGTCTCTTTGAGCTAAACTGGCCTTTTTGTAAGCAGTCCTCCCTCTGACAAGAGATGCCATTTCCAGATCTGTGGATTCAGCATAGCTGAATGGAACAGGCAGCCCAGCAGGAGCAGCAGCAAACCGTAAAATCCACAATTTTAAAGTGTCAGGATAAGTATTTCATGGACCCATCCGGTTACTCTAAAATCAGATCAACTGGGAACATACTTTCCGGCCAAATTTTGACAGGTGCAGCTACTGCCATGGCTCTGCTGTTCTTTCTCTAATCTGCCCATCTGCTCCCAGGATTCCTCTGTTTCTCTTACAAATATTCCCTCTTCTGCTTTTGTTAGCCTCAAATATTCCACTTTGTCATTTAAGACAAGATCCACACAAATAAGTCAAAGCAGACAGGAACAGAGCTATTATATGTAATTAGAGTAGTAAAGGCAGCCAGTCTGAATAATTCCATTTTGCAAATTGGTTTTCTTGTGTATATCAGTCTTATTTATCCAATATTCTCTGGTTTTTTGGAATTTTGCTGACTGTACATAAACAAATAAGATAGCTAATTAAGTTGTTAGGAATGGATAAAAAATGTTTAAATGGATTTATTCATATAAAAGTTTTCCATGAGCATTATCTATGTACTAAAAACTATTTTCCTTCATAGTAAACAAAAACACATATTTTGTGCTTTCCAGAGTTAATCAAAATCAATATTTATCCATGACATATTTATTATTATTAAATTTTGGCATGTGTTATTTTGTTAAAGTTTTAGTAAGAATCACAAAAAAAAATTGCCATAGTACTGGTTATGTTATATAACCTTGTAGGCTAGATTAGAAATAGTTACAGGCTATACAAAAAGAGGAGGTGGGCTAAATTTCACCCATGGGCCAGAATTTGCTAACCTCTGCCTTACAACAATCTTATAAGAATGAGTTATTATTCTCATTTTTCAGAAGGACTGGACCAGGAGAACTTAGGTCAAAGTAGCAGAGCTTTCAATACATTTCTAAAATTTTTTCTCTTGTTTTACAAAAGCCTATCTGACTCAACTTTTCTCTGTTGTGCAGGATTTTAGGAGCAGCAGGGACAAAAACTGTAATGTTGGATGGAAAGTTAGGAGTTTGGTGGGCTCCCAAGGCAAATGGCATCTATATGTTTTTAAAATCCTGTGTCTGTAAAATCATCCCCTCTCTGGAGTTGGGGACTCATGTAGCTGGTTCCTCTCTACCTTCCTGAAAGCAAACTAGGCTGATTCCATCCCAGATCTTGAGATGAATAGTGAAATGAATTAAATGTGTCTCCTACCTCTTTTTCTCTGGCTAGTCAAGCACTCTTAGGCTTTTAGTGTCTTCACATTGTCTCTAATGCCCTAGGAAACTCATATGCAAGAAGAAATCCAATATCATTATATAGATTGTTAATAAATGAGGAAAAAGATGTTACTCTTCTCAAGGTTTTACAATTTTACTGGGGAAAAAGCCCTACACCATAATATATAATATCTTATTGCTATTTCTGTTATCCATGAGTAGTGCAGGTGAGAAGAATATTTTTAAAATGTCCATAAACAGATGACCATATTTTATACCTGCTCTATGGACTCCTCTATACTATGGACTTTACTGTTCCTGAGTTTGAATGTATTACTTGGTTCACTGGTAAACTCTTATCCATCTCAGTGGAATCTTATATTTTTAATTACTAAAAGGGTAAAGTAAGGCCTAAATAATTGCCTATGCAACTATTTCAATGAAATATAGTTTGTATTTTAGTATGCATCATATTTTCTAGGTAGTTTCATACCACGGTGCAGTAAGTTGGTATTTGTGAAGTATTCATAAGCTTGATAAAAATATAACCCCAAAGACAGCAATATCAATGATTTATACAGTATAGAGAAATACGACCCAGACATTTTGTAACACTCTCTTTTCCAGTGTCAAATGTAGACGTTATATGTGAAAATATATTGAGAAGAGGGTGGTATGTGTAGGTGTGTGTGTGTGTGTGTGTGTGTGTGTGTGTGTGTGTGTGAGAGAGAGAGAGAGAGAGAGAGAGAGAGAGAGCGCGCACATGTGCAAGCACTGTACTCACATGGGCACTCATGTATGTGTAGAAAAGGACAGTGTGTCAGTTATCTGTTGTTGTAACAGACTACTCCCAAACCTAATAGATTAAAGTAATAACCATTCATATGTTGATGATTCTGCAATTTAAGCAAGGTTCAGCTGGCAATTCTCTGCTGATCTTGCCTGGAGTCACTCCTGTGTCAGTGGTCATCTAGTGGTTCATTTGTGGCCTGCTGGCCCATGATAGCATCACTTACATGGCTCGGAGTTATCTGGGTCTTTTGACTGAGGCTGCTTGGTTCTTCTCTATTTAATTTCTCCAGCAGGATAGTCTGAGCTTCTTACATGGTGGTAGTAGTATTCCAAGAGCACATGCCCAGTGTTTTAGCACTTATTAAGCCTCTTGTTGTGTCATGTTTGCTATATCTACTGTCCAAAGCAAAGCCTATGCACATATTGAGAGTCATTGTGGGAGAAGACTGCACAAAGATGTGGATACCAGGAGGGGTGATTCATTTGGGAGTATAATTATGGTTATAAGGTTTCCCTTCAAAATTTATGCTGAAAAGACGAGCTTTTTTTTTTAATTTTCACAGAACAAATAGATCCATAATGTATGTTTCACAACTTTATATAACTGGTTTCAAGTATTACTGTGTTTAATGTTCTGTGCTATGACATTTTAAACAATTATAGTTGTTTTCCTAAGATGTCATAGCCCGGCATGAGGGTAGGGAACATGTAGGGAAGCTACATTATAGTTCAGAAGCAGCACCATCAATGCTTTATAGTGTTTAAGAGAATTTTGGTTGAAAGCATGAACTTTAATTGCCGACCCTGCCACTTGCTGTCTTGGACAAATGCTAAACCTCTCCATCTCCATTTCCTCAGCTATAACAGTTAATAGCAAGAGTTTGAAGGACATTCACATACCTCTCCCAATGACGTGCTCATATTAAACCCTGAAAAAACATTGTCTAGTATGATTATTTAATAGTAGTAGAGAAAATTTCCCTGTGTATTCTTCCTAGATTTTTCAATTATTCTTTATCCAAATATCTGATCAGTCTTTTCTTTACTAATTTGAAAGTAGTTAACTTATATATTACATGCAGGCACCACCACCACCAAAGACAAGTAGTTCTATTCCCAGTAGGCTCCATTTCCAACTGGATCTGTTTGCTGGCTTGCATATACTTCATTCTCCTGAAATGAATTGACATTACTTGGGGATCATGAACTTTTTTTTAGATATTTAGATATGTATTCCTATCTCTCTTATAAAGCCCAAGGTGGCAGATTAATGGAAACAACTGGAGATTTGGAATCAGGGAGACCTGTGTGGAAATCCAACCACTGTTACTTATAGCTATATGACTCCAAATTTCAGTTTTTCATCTGTGAAATGGGGCTAATAATATATACTTAGCAAGGTTGTGAGAATTCAAAGGGATAATGTTTATAAAATGCCCAGCACATAGCCAGGTGGAATAAATGGTAATCCTTACAAATAAATTTAAATGTACTTTTTCAGGGTTATGTGGATTCATTATCTAATCACAGTTTAAAAAATGAGCCCGTGACACCTTGGTGTATGAAAATATTTCTGCTGCCAAAGCTATCACTGTAAGTTTTAATCAAAGATCCCAGATAACTGTGATTACTTTGCATTTCTGTGTCAAGATTGCCTGAGGACATATCCAAGAACAAATAGCCTACTGTCGGATAGAAATACGGAAACAGACTTTGGAATGCTAGCATGCAGCTAGCTCACCATGACTGTTTCTGAAACACTTCAAAATTACTCCAAAAAACATAAAAGACAGAAGGAAACATCAGGGAACATTTATGGAAAATAATCAAGAGAAGATAAATTAGCTTAAGAAATGTTCTATAATAATTTTCAACTTATATGCTTTTTCAAATGAATATAATCATTTTAGGATTTCAAGGAAAACTATACAAAGTAAAACAAATATCTAAGCACAAATTGAACAAAACCGCATTCCCTCCTCTACCCTAAAGACATGGCCTAGTTATGTTCAGTCTACTTTAAAGTAGCATTAACTCTTTAAAGCCTTTGGGTTAGTATTTAGTAGACTATATCTTCACTATATTTAATGGAATCCTAGTAGATGCATAGCATTAAAGATCTTCTTAGAAACACCAGGATTCTGGAAGGCCACGTTATAGAGGTGATAAAAGATATATTTACCTCACCAACCAATTTCAGTCAGGTTTCTTGGTTCCCTTTGGCCTAAGGTGGCTGACTTGGGAACCTGGGAATGTAGCCTGTAGGGGTTAGCACTTCTTAGATATAGAGTTGAGCAGAGGAAGAGTCCAGTTGCAGAGTGAAACGGGATGATCAGGGTATGTTTTATTGTGAAGGAGAGCAAAGAATGGAAAGAAGTCAGGAAACCAATCATATAGACATCCAGGGGCAGAGCAGTCCAGGCAGAAGGAGCAGTAGGTGCAAAGGCCCTAAGGGGGAGTGTGTTTAGCAAATTCTGGGATGAGCAGAGAGGCCAGTGTGACCGAAGCTGACTGAATGAGGAGAGGGCCAACTGGAGAGGTCTGTGGGTCATTACAATGGTTTTGAATTTGCCGTGTGTGAAGTGGAAAGCCTTTGCAGGGTTTTGCAGAAAGTGACATTGAGCGACTTAGGTTTTGAAAAGATCCATCTGGCTGCTGAATGGAAAATGATCCATGAGGATAAAGTCAGGGGAAGCAAGAGTAGAAGCCTATAAACTAGTTAGAAGGCTTTTGCAGTAATCCTGGCAGGAGTGATTGTGGCTCAGATGAGGCTGGTACAGCAGAGACGGTCAGAAGTGTTGTATCTTTAATATATTTTGAATGTAGCATCAACAGGATTTCCTAATAGAAACTAACAAGGGCTTTTTGGCATGTCAACTTCATTTTAGTGTTGTGAATCACTTATTCCAAATTTCTAATAATTAGCTGAGCAAACAATTATAATCCCTCCAGCTGCTCAAGGCAGCACACTGAATCATGCAGTGATGCATTTGACCTTCCAGACACACTAGAACTGAGGCAGAAAGGGCAGGGAAAGACAGGGTTTGAACATTGACATCCTCTTGTAAGGTAACTCCCTAGGTAAGGGAGGAACAGCCTCCAATGAGGTGGTGATAGCTGACAAAGGAGGCTCACAGAGATGGGAATAAGAGATGGGGTTCCGGTAAATTTCCCTAAAACCCTTTATTTATTCCTACCCCAGTTTATAGGGTCTTACTCTTTCTTCTTCAATACCATAACTTCCTTCAAAGAAACCTGGTGAGGCTATGAATTTCAGTGGACACAATTCAACAAATTACTTGCCTAAACTTTAAGTGTGGTTTTTGGCCATTTTGGCCCTGCAGTTTTAGGACTTAACAAATTTGATAGTATCTTCAGAGGAAGTCTCTTGGTATATCAGTTGTTCCTTAAGCCAAAAATTTAGTGATGTATGCTTGTCATTCACTCTTCTGTCTGTTGAATGTCACTGAAAGAAGTACCACCAGCAAGTCCTGACTCATAACTTTTTTGTTGCCGTGTGGCCTTCCACATCTTGCCCTCAGTGCTGTAGCTCCATCCTGAGGACTCAGTTTTTGTTTGTCAGGTTTTCTGGTTGCAAGCAACAAAACCAAGTCGGATTGACCAATTTAAGCTGAACATGAATATATTAGAAGGTAGCTCATAGAACTGACAAACACAGAAGGATTAAGTTTAGGAATGACGACAAGGAGGGCCACTTGGAGCAGGCAGGGCAGGCTTGGTCATGCCTCAGAGCAGCCTGTTTGAACACTGCTGGAGGCCTCCAGCCTCTGCTCACCAGTTGGCGCTGATAAGGCTCTGGGTGGCGGAGCCTCTACCGGAGACTCTAATTGCTGAGTTTTGCATCATGGCTGCAAGACCTTCAGTCCCTGGTGGGAGCATCTAACTGGCTAATCCCAGCTTACATATCTACAATTTGACTGAGGGCAAGGAGAGGGAGTTCCTGGAAATTAGGGAGGTAAACTTCCCTCACAACATACAAGGAGGGATTTTCTTCCAGAAGAAAATACTCGGATGCTGAGTAGCAAAACATGGCAAATGCCATAATAAAGTGAAATAATGCAACTGGAAACATTTGAAAGGAAACACATTTTCATATAAATACATAATGATTTGCGTATACCATGCATTTGCCCTAATGGACTCACTCCATGCTTTTGCCTCAGATACTTTTCTTTTTAAAATGTTAATACTGTTGGGAGCGCCTGGGTGGCTCAGTGGGTTAAGCATCTGACTTCGGCTCAGGTCATGATCTCACGGTTCATGTGTTCAGGCCCCACGTCAGTCTCTGTGCTGACAGCTCAGAGCCTGGACCTGCTTCAGATTCTATGTCTCCCTCTATCTCTGCCCCTCCCCCACTCATGCTCTGTCTCTTTCTCTGAAAAATAAAAATAAACATTAAAGAATAAATAAATAAAATAAAGTGTTGATATTGTTGACTTGGAAATCTCTCCTTTTTGAAAAACTAATTTTTATGAATTCTTCCCTATTTATTATTTCTTTCCTCTTCTTATTCAATTTTTATTTCTTCCAGTGCATAAACATTTGTTTTCTTTTTCCTCTTTTTTTTTGCTTTTTTAAAATGTTGACTTTATATCTTGTTTCCGTCTACTTATTAAAAAAAAAAATCTTGTTCTCTTCTCTTATTATAAGAAATGTGATGGTTACAACCTAAGCAAAGTCATGCTTATTTTCAACTCCATATCATTCATTAACCCCTTTCCCCCACCTCTGTGACCCTGACTACCATCACTTTCAATGTTTTCTACCATTTCCTAGGTATCCGAGTCCCCATGTATGCCAAAGAGACTGCCTTGGAGAGGCAGTGCAGTATAATAGCTAATTGTAATGGTATCTATTATATTACAATAATGCCTACTTTGTTGACTTGTTTAGAAGTTTAAATGAGTTATTACTTTCATGTGTTAAGAAAGTGTCTGCAGCATAGTAAGCACAATGGCAGGTGTGAAGCTGTTCTTATTACTTTTTTCTGTATTAAAGTATATCCATTCCTCATCTTATTATTCCAGGACCTCCTTCTATTTCTAAAGTATTAAGATAATATCAGCATGATGTATTCGTGGATTTAAATGGTATAAGATATGATCTCAATCCAGGCAACATATCTCTATTTCAGCATGGGGTTTATGGAGCTACACATGTCTTAACCAAAAGAGGTGTTAATGTCTTTTTGGCACCCTGGTGAAGGTGTCTATTTAGAAAATGGGCCTCTGAGCCTTTTTATATTCAGTGTAGGTAACACCTCAACTGTAATGTCTAGAGTTTCCTTTCTAATTAGATCTTTTAAACCGTTAGGTATCTCCCCTAATCCCAGACTCTAACATTTTATTATGAAAATTTTCAAACATTACAACAAAGTTGAATGAATTTCACAGTGAATACCTTTATTTCTACTGTAGATTCCTAGGACTTCACTGTCATTTTTTTCTATTGTGTGTCTTACTAGATTTAGTTGTAGTAGGGAAACAACATAGAAAGTGCAAAGAATATGGACTTTACATTCAGAGGCCTGCATTTGAGTCCTTTTTCCTGGCTTAAGGCTGTAGTACAAGGGTGGTTTCTTTCTTTCTTTCTTTCTTTCTTTCTTTCTTTCTTTCTTTCTTT
>NW_024412394.1:59907188-59965249 GCF_014898765.1 Herpailurus yagouaroundi
TTTCTTTCTTTCTTTCTTTCTTTCTTTCTTTCTTTCTTTCTTTCTTTCCTTTTTAAATGTTTATTTATTTATAGAAAGAGAGAGAGAGAAAGAGAGAGAGAGAGTGCATAAGTGGGGGAGAGGGAGAGAATCCCAAGCAGGTTCCACACTGTCAGCACAGAGCCCAGCATGGGGCTCTTTCTCACAAACTGAAGGATCATGACCTGAACTGAAATCAAGAGTTGGACATTTACCCGACCAAGTCACCCAGGTGCTCTTACAAGGGTTAAATTCCTTGAGTTTAGTTTCTTCATCTGTTAAATGTGAACACTAATACTGACTTTCAAGTGTTGCTTTGAAAAACAAATGACATAGCTTAGATCTACAATTGACACTAGATAAATGTTAATTCTCATTATTTTTATATTTTTACATTGCTTATTGTAGTCATTTTAAAAATAATTATACTCTGTTGGCCTTTGTTTAGTGTTTTCCATCTTTCAAATCTATAAAAGAAATTGGCACAACTGATTTAAACAACCAGGTTGGAAGCTAAAGGTTATGATAACTTATTGTGGGTCATTCCATTTTGATTATATATTTTCATAACTTTTAGATGTTCTGTTAACTTTGGGGGACTTTCACTGTCATTTCAAGTGAGAACTTTATTGTTCAAACCTCTCTTATTTTCTTGGCACAAGATTGGCATTTTTTTCTTTCTTTGAGACATTTCCTTTGTTAATTTTTATTTTTGGTGTATCCCTTATCTCTGTGACCTTTTCCAAATCTTTTATTTCTGCTTACATTTTTTTTCTCATTTCTATATGTGTAATTTAGGCTTGTTAATACCTGAATGCTTATTTCCCCCCAAATCCCATTGCTCATTTTTTCCCTGTCTCTTCTTTATGGTATTTCTTGATCTTATTCATGAATTCTACAATCAGAAAACACTTAAGTTATTTTTCTGTGTGGCTCTTTTTTCCATTGGGAAAGATGCAGACATTTCTTCCACAAATGAAACTACTTCCTGTGCATTTTTATATGCTATTCTTATTGGCTTTGTTGCATTGTGGTACGATTCTTTTTTCCTTCCATGTTTTCAAACTACATTATTGAAAGATTCTTTTATCAATGAAAGTGATTAAATTTTTATTTGTTGTCTATACTGTTTTAATATGCTACTGCATTTACTTAATGTGGTCTTAATCTAAACCATTCTACTTTGAGTTTTATTTTTTTTTCTACGAAAGATATTTCAGAAACAAACAATTTAATTCAAACAACTGTTTACTAAACTATTGTTATTTTTAGGTTACTATTTTCAATTTAACTTTTAATACATTTATTTATTTATATACTTAAATTCTTTTCTAATATTATATATTTATAGACATAAAAGTACATACAAAGCCCTAAGGTTTATATCTTAAATTCATGTATAAAACCAGAAAAAAATAGTAATTAAATACAAACAAAAAATACAACATCAGTAAAATTAAAATTGAAATACTTTTTCTAGGTAGCACACTGTTATGTTAAATTTCTGCTTATAACATGACTAATACATTTCTTTGAATGATGGCTTGCTGTTTGATAAATTCTAATGGATATGGTAGTTTATATTTTCATTTCTTTATGTATCTCATACATAATTTAGCCATAACTAAATAGGTAGATAGATATGTGATAGGTGCTTGGCCTGCCGTTGTCAACCAAATAAATATGGTTAAAATTCTAAGTATTTGACACTCTGAATTATAAGAAATGGCTCTGAATACAAAAGTAAACAATAAAATTCCAAGTTTGAAAAACACAAAAAAACACCCCAGAAGATGTAAAGATGAAAAGGTACTAGGCCCGACAAAGTCCTCTAACCCCAGTGGCTTATTCCTTCCTGGCTCTTCACTATGAAAATCTGGTGGGGTTTCTGGAGGTAAAACCTACCATTGTTGGGGGGGCCTTCCTAAGTTTGTGGCCCCGAGTTTCTCATTTTCATGCTGGTCCATGCTCAGCTTCCAAAATTACCATTTAACTGCCATTTAATTCTTCTAGTTTATGGGCCTGTGGCTTCTTCTCCAGGTAAAAATATTATTGTGCTGTGATTCTGTCTATTCATTTGTCTCTCTAGATTTTAGGAGTGGCGATTTGCCCTTCAATTCTTTGCTGGGTCCAAAAAAAGTCATTAATTTTCAGTTTATTCACCTTTTTTTTCTTGTGAGGATCAGAATGATGACTTCTAAGCTCCTTGCATGTTGGAGTTGAAACCAGAAATCCAAGATTGTTTTTCAACAATTGATATTTGAAAAGTTGGACATCTATACGAAACAAAACGGAATTTTGTTCCTTATTGATGCTTTGAATCAATATTTGTTTATTTATTTATTTATTTAATGTTTATTTATTTTGAGAGAGAGAGAGAGATAGCGTGAGCAGGGGAGGGTCAGAGAGAGAGTGAGAGCAAGAAACTGAAGCAGGTTCTGTGTTGTCAGTGCAGAGCCTGATGTGGGACTCCAATTCACTAACCATGAGATCATGACCTGAGCCAAAATCAAGAGTCAGTCTCCTAACTGACTTAGCCACCCAGGCTCTCCTGCCTTGCATCAATTTTTAAAAATCACTTAAAATGGAACATAGACCTTAATGTAAAGCCTAAAACTATAAAACTTCTAGAGGAGAAGAGAATCTTTGTGACCTCAGGTTAGGCAGAATTTTCTTATATATGACACCAAAAGCATGATCCATAAAAGAAAAATTTGATAAATTTTATTTCATTAAGATAAAAAATACCTGCTTTCCACAAGACACAGTTTAGAAAAATAAAAAAAAAAAAAAAACAAGTCACCAATTGGGTAAAAATATTTTCAAATCTCTGAACCTGGTATAAAGGACTAATATCCAGAATATAAAAATAACTCTTAAAGCACAAATGGAACAAACTGATTTTTAAAAAGTAATAAAAGATTTAAACATACACTTCACCAAGAAGAGATAGGAATGGCAAATAAACACATGCAGTTCTAAATATCATTTGTCTAGGCGCACTTAAGTTGGTTGTGTTCGATTTCGTCTCAGGTCATGTTCTCATGGTTCATGGGTTTGAGCCCTGTGATGGGCTCTGTGCTGACAGCTCAGAGCCTGGAGCCTGCTTCAGATTCTGTGTCTCCCTCTCTCTCTGCCCTTCCACCACTCACGCTCGGTCTCTCTCTGTCTCAAAAATAAATAAAACATTAAAAAATTTTATTTAAAAAAAGACATTTAGGACTAAATATCATTTGTCATTAAGAAAATGCAAATTAAATCCACAATGATACCACTGCACACCTGCTAGAATGGTTGAAATGCAAAAACAAAACTGCTAGTACTCAGTAATAGCAAAGATGTAGAACAACTGGAATGCTCATATATTGTTCATGGGAATGGAAAATATTATAGCTACTGTGGGAAATAATTGAGCTGTTTCTTCTGAATTAAACATGTGGTTACCATATGATATAACATTACCACTCTTAGGTAACTTAAAAAAATGAAATATCTTTACCTTAATGTTGTAATAGCCCCAAACTGGTAACTAAAATGTCGAGAAGCTTGTGAATGGATATACTAACCACAATATATCCATAAAATAGAATACTGCTCAACTATAAAATGAAATGGACTATCTATACATGTAATGGCATGGGTGAATCTCACAGATAGTGTTATTAGGTGAAAAAACAAAACAAAACAAAACAAGCAGTCAAAATGGCCATATATTCAATGATCCCATTTGTATAACATTCTGGAAAAGGTGAAAGAATGGGAGAGCAAACAGATCAGTGGTTCAGATAATGGGAGTAGAGGGATGTCTTGGGATGCTATAACGAGCATCTCAAGACTGGGTGGCTTAAACACAATAGAAATTTACTTCTAACAGTTCTAAAGGCTAAGGAGGCCAAGATCAAGATGCTGGAAGATTCAGTATCTGGTGAGAACCCACTTTCTGGTTCATAGATGGAAATCTTTCTGCTTTGTCTTTACATGGTGGTAGAGCTCTGTGGGGTCTCTTTTATAAGGGCACTAATTCCGTGAATGAAGTTTCCACCTTCATGGCCTAAGCACCCATCTCCTAATACCATCACATTGGATATTAGGTTTCAACATATGAATTCTAAGGGTGGGGAGCACAAACATTCAATCTATAGAGGGAGGACTTGACTACAAAGAGGCACAAGAAGATTTGATGGAGTAATGGGCCTGTCTTGTTTGTTAGTTTTGGTGAGTGTGCATGATTCTATACAGTTATTAGGACTCATAGAACCGGATATAGAACTGAACACTAAAAGGTGTGAATTTTGTTATTTATGTAAATTGTTCATCAGTAAATATGACTGAAAGAAGTCAATAGATAATCTATGAAATTAAAAATCAAGAATTAACAAAAAATGTTAGCATTAAATAATATCATGTTCTATTTTTCTTTTTAAATTCCTAAATATTGCCCTTAGGGCAAAGCATTTGTTACATGTTAATTCATGAGGGTTATTTTTATCCTTTGTAATGCCACCAACTTTCATATTTAAAGAGACAATTTTTTTTTTAATTTTTAATGTTTATTTTTATTTTTGAGACAGAGAAAGACAGAGCATGAATGGGGGAGAGGCAGAGAGAGGGAGACACAAAATCTGAAGCAGGTTCCAGGCTCTGAGCTGTCAGCACAGAGCCCAACGCGGGGCTTGAACTCAGGGACTGTGAGATCATGACCTGAGCCGAAGTTGGATGCTTAACCAACTGAGCCACCCAGGCGCCCCTAAAGAGACAGTGTTTACTAAAGAAGTAGTAATATAGCAGCATGTCTCTTTTTATATTTCTTAATGAGATTTTTATTTAATTTTTTTGTCATTTATTTATTTAGTTAGTTAGTAAATTATTTATTTATGTGATCTCTGCACCCAATGTGGAGCTTGAACTCAGGATCCCAAGATCAAGAGTAACATGCTCTTCCAACTGAGGCAGTCAGGCACCCCTAGTCAAGATCTTTTAATGGATGTTATCTATGTTCTAATTTATCTGAACAATAATGACAGGACCACATGGTTCTCAAAGTTTATAATTTCAAATTAACCATAAAACTAGACATGCTTTAATTTGTGTGCCCATTATCTGACACTTTGAGAATACACATTCATTTATTTTGCTTCTACTATTTTATTCATGAAACATAATTTTAGTGGTTCACATGTAGAATCTTTTAATCACAGTTGTTATCCGGGGATCGGGAAAGTACCACAAACTAAGTGGTTTAAACAAAAGAAATTTATTGTCTCACAGTTCTGGAGGGTAGAAGTCCAAGATCAAGATGTTGGCAGGGTCATGCTCTACTCTGAAGACTCCCTAGAAGGATCAGTAGCAGGCCCCTCCTAGTTTCCAGTAGTTGCCATGGCTTGTGATACTATAACTCTTATTTTCACATGGTGTTCTCCTTTATGCATGTCTGTGTCCAAATTTCCTCTTTTTATATGCATACCAGTCATATTGGATTAGGGGCCAACTCTATTCTAATACTGTATCTTCTTAAGTGGTTATAACTACAATGGTCCTATTACCAAATAAGGTTATATTCTAAAGTACTGGGGATTAGGACCTCAACATATGAATCTTCTGGGGGACACAATTCAATCTATATACCTGTATTCACACTTATGGCTTGATGCCTGATGCCTGAGGCAGAGGTTTCAGCTAAGGACAGCCAACTCTTCTGACATATGGTTTCCATAGCATGGCTGCAGACTACTGTAAAAACTAAGGAAGGAACATTAGAAGCAGACCCATCCACTGATTTTATCTATCTATCTATCTATCTATCTATCTATCTATCTATCTATTTTTTAAATATAACTTATTGTCTAATTGGCTTACATACAACACCCAGTGCTCATCCCAAGTGCCCTCCTCAATGCCAATCACCCATTTCCCCCTCTCTCCCACCCCCTATCCACCCTCAGTTTGTTCTCTGTATTTAAGAGTCTCTTGTGGTTTGCCTCCCTTCCCTCTCTGTTTATAACTATTTCCCCCCTTCCCTTCCCCCATGGACTTCTGTTAAGTTTCTCAAGATCCACATATGAGTGAAAACATATGATATCTGTCCTTCTCTGACTGACTTATTTCACTCAGCATAATGCCTTCTGGATTTTAGCATTTATAAGAGGCCTTCAAACTTCTTTTCTGATGGTATCTGCTTAACAAATAAGACACTTGGATTTTTGTCATTAGTGATACTATATTCCTATTTCCATTTCTCTTCAAATTAATCTGTTCTTGAAACATTACAGAGACAGATCAGACCTTTATGTTTAAAGATCAGTAGCTATTGCTTATGTTTCAGCTTTTTCTTTGTCCCAACAAAATGATGAAAAAGATTAATTTATACCTTTAAATGATTCTTCTGTAACAGAATAGTTTGCTTTGCCCAAATGTTTTATCCTTCCGTGCAGTTATTATTATTAGCGTCAATCTTTTCTCCTATTTTCACAGAAATGATGTAACCTTGGTCCTTGACTACAAAAGTTTGGTGAGAAAGTACATAGGAAAGGAATTTGGGAAAGCCCACATACCAGATATAACATGTCAGCAAGTGCTTGTTCCTCTTGCTTTGGTTGACATTTCTCAGGCAGGGTGCTGAGTGCTATTTACTGATTTATTTTCCTTTGATTTATTTTCATATGCAGTGCACATTATTTTCTCTCCTTATTCTCTTCATATAGTATTTAGAAATGACATTGTTTCTCTGCTTATTTTTCTTTTCTCAGAGTTATTTTTAAAAAATATTCCTTATTATTTATGTTGCTATTCTCTATCCTTTTCCTTCGTTTTCCCCTTTCAGACTTTTTTGAACTCTTCAGGTGAAACTGAACTCTGCTTTTGGTGACAGTGTAACTTCATAGATAGGAATGATTACTCTCTCTGTTAGATCAAAACTGAGGGTTCAGGTAAGCTATTTTCAGAAAGTAGGCACAAACAGGATCTTTTGCTGTTTTAGGTATGGCCCTCAGGCAGCCATGAAATCACTAAAGGTCATTCAACTGAAATAGAATCCTCTCTGGGGAGTCACTGCTCCTGACATTCAATTAGGTTATTCTGGGTGTCCACGCTGCAAAGAGAAGCTTTGTATTGCTTCTGTGTAAAACAGTAAAAGTAAATGAAAGCTGGTACACTTGAGAATTCTGTTTTTAAACTAAGACCAGTTTACACCTTTAGTTTCCTAGAAGACAAGAACCATGCAATTTCTAATTTGATGTGGCACCTAGACAATTGTATTGTGAACATTAACTAAAGACAGATCAAACAATTAACCATTGCTTCTTGAATTCACATCCTTCTGGATCATTGGACTCCTCATTCACAAAGAACCAGCAGAAGTCCACTGTGGGGTTCTTTATTCAACATCATCCACGGCTTATAAGTCTTGGCTTAAAAAACAAACAAAACACTGAAGTGTTCATGAAGATTTCCTGTAGTCATGAAGAAGTCATGAAGAATATCCTCATTCACAAGAGGATATTATTGAAGTGATAAAAGAGGTACATGGAATAGTGGAACAGGTTTTCAAATCCTGCTTTAGATGGTGAAGCAGCAAATTATTTACCATCTAACAGTTAAAACTGTAATTTTCCAGGCCACCTGGGTGGCTCAGTTGGTTAAGTGTCTGACTTCAGCTCAGGTCATGATCTCAAGGTTCGTGGGTTCGAACTCCATGTCAGGCTCTGTGCTGACAGCTCAGAGTCTGGAGGCTGCTTCTGATTCTGTGTCTCCTCCTCTCTCTGCCTGTCCCTTGCTTGTGCTCTCTCTCTCAGTCTCTCAAAAATATATAAAAACATTAAAATAAATTTAAAAACTATAATTTCCCAAGGAACTCATTCATTTTATCATTTATGATATATATAATATCAAATATATGATTTTAAATATTAATATATACCATTTATCTTACATAAAACCTCATTATATAAAATGTCATTTGAAAAAATATCAATTAAGAAGGTTTATATAATATATGTAGTTTAATATTTTGGTTATTAATAACAAAAAATAAGTAGACATGAGAAAAATGTTGTCTTCTTGACATCTTTTATAAAAGGAAAGAGTTGAACTCTATTCCTTCCCAACTGGATTGTGACTTTCCTGAAGCATTTTTTATTATTTTTATTACTTTATTACTTTATTATTTGCTGATTTGCCATGACTGGCACATCATAGGCATTCCACAAATTCTTATTAAATAAGTAATTGATTGAATTGGTGAATCGGCCAATAAATAGACAAACTAACCATCTTATCTCTAAGACCCTCCAGTGTTCTCTTTTGTTTTACCAAACCAGCCTCCAACAACCTGATATTGGACAAGATGGCTGACATGGAAATGAAAGAGCTACATTAGAGTTGAGCTGAGTGTGGCTTTCCCCTTTCTTGTTGGGAAGTTGAAGTTTCTATTCTTGTTCTGCCCTGATTCTGAGCAGCAATGGCCTAGTATACAGGAGTAGCAAGTAGGCCAGCAGATACTACCCTTTCATCTTGAGTCATAAAAGTTGGCATTTTGGATTTTTGACATTTAGCTAAGTCTTTGTGACAGCACTCTTCCTAGCTTCCTACATGGCATGTGGGATGAAATCCGGCATAGCAAAGTTCCATATGATTTCTTGCTGCATGTGATATGCAATAATAGATTGGATGAGTAAATTTCTTTTTTTTTCACTATACATAGATGCAAAACTACAAATAGAGAAATAAAGCATGACATAATCATGCAGCTGCCAAAGAGATATATGTTTTATCAAGAGCCAGGTCAAAAATATAAGAAGATATATTTATGTAATGGATTTTAGCATATTTTGCATAATTTTTGGCTAGTAGCATGAGGGCTCAGAAATATATATGTAACATATGATAATATCATGAAAAATTTAACTTTCTGTTTCAATTCAACAATTATTTAACATAGTACTATGTATAAGACAGATATTAAAAATGGGGCAAGATACGGACCTTGCCTTCAGGAAGCCCATAGTGGAGCTTTGATAAGAACTCAAATAATTATAATAAAAATGAAGTAAACAAGGAAAGTACAAATAACTTAAATGGAGTTGAGAGAGCACAAACTAGTTCATGTAATTAAGATTCGTGGAAAGGATGTAATTTAAGATGTACATGAAGGGATAGGATTTTGTTTGGAGGGGAGAAAAAGGTACTGGAGAGAGAAGAGCCTGAACAAAGCTGTGACTATGGAAAATGATCTATATTTTAGAATAGCAAATTGTTAAATGCATCTGGTTCCTAAAGTACACTTCGAGAAGTAGTGAATAAATGAAGTTAGAAAGACAAGGTGGTCTTACTGCAGAAAGGCCTACATATTAGGTGAAATACTGACTCATTTAATTAAAATGTGGTGCCCCTGCAAGAGTTTGAGGGAAAGAAGAGTAGGTTTGGCAAAATGGTTTGATAAGTGTGGGCTGACAGAAATTAGATGGGCAGAGATAAGAAGAAAGAAGAGGTTTGAAATTGTTACAATACTCTAGTGCCTGGATTATTGAGAGAAGATTGGAAAAGTTTTACCCAGGGTTTATATGAGAAGCAAATGGCACATTTATTTTGGATAATTTGAGGAGTTTAATAAATGGACTATTTTCAAAGCTATAAATAGCTGGGTGGGGGGATGGATCATAAGATCCATAAGATCCATAATGCAGTTAGCTGGGACCTGTTAGGACTGGGACCATTATACCCCTAGGTCTAAAATGATGTGGGGGCAGAGGCATTGCCAGATCTCAACAGAGGACTGTGTGGAGCAGAGAGATTTTAGTAGAAAGTGAGAGCCAGTCCATAGCAATTTTATGGGAAAATATTATGACCTTTTTCTCCTCCCTCCTTCTGATTTTTTGCTAGGGCTCTCCATTGGCCAAACACAACTGGAAGGAAGTCAGAGGTCAAAGGAGCTTTTCATGCCATCCATTTAAGTCCACTTCCCAGGGCACTCAGCAGGGTGGAGAGTGATCTGAAGGGCAAATGAAACTATGCTGTGCAATTATGGACCAATGTAAGGTACTGTAAGGTACCAAGCAGAGAGTTGGAAATGGAGTGCTGCAGGAATGTTGAGCTAAGGATAAGGAGGTTTGAACTGCTGAAGTTATGTGAATCGATGAGATCATGGTGGGGGGTGGATTTATAGGATAAAGACAGAATATATTTATAGGATAGAACTTTCAGGAAAAGCTATATTTAGAAGACAGGAGAACATAGAGGAGACAACAAAGATGACAAAGAGAAATGGAAGGAAACAAAACCAGGAGCAAAGAATGGTGGAGAGGAAGGAAACAGCCAGTATCAGGGATGAGAAGGAGGCAGAGAAGAAGCCCAAGGCAGAAAACAGGTTTTTTTTTTTTTTTTAATGTTTATTTACATTTGAGAGAGAGAGATAGAGAGAGAGAGAGAGAGAGCAAGCGAGACAGAGATTGAGTAAGTAGAGGAGGGGCAGGAGAGAGGGAGAGAGAGAATTCCAAACAGGCTCTGTGCTGACAGGTTTTGTATGTAGTCAGTTCCGTATGTATTAGGTACTATTACTAGAAGGGATAGGCCTAGTGAAGCTTTGCAGGCAGCAAATACCAATAGGATGATGGGTGTTATGCTGGCTAGTATAAATTGATTATTTAGGATTGCTATTTAGGATTGCTTTCCAGGCATAGAAGGGATGATATTAGGTGGGATAGGTATATTAGTAGTCTTATAAGGAATATGATGAAAGCTAGGAAAGATATTGATATACACTATAGACATTCGATAATTATACTATTAACCATAATCTAATGAGTCAAAATCGTTTGTTTTGACTTAAACTAAGTATCATATTCAGTCCATTCTAGTCCTTTTTGGGTTCATTCATAGGCTAGGCTTATGGTTAATAGTATAATTAATAGAAGTGCTATGGTAAGCATGGTTGACAGGTTGTTTGTGAGGCTCAGGGTAGAGGAAGAGTGAGAATTCTAGGTCGAACAGTATGAATGTAATGGCAATTAGGAAAAATTTTATGGAGAAAGGTAGGTGGGCTGACCCTATCAGGTCAAATCCTCATTCATAAGGACTTGCTTTTTCTGCATAGATATTTAATTGGGACAGTCAGAGCACAATTAGTACAAGTAGTATGCTTAACTGACTGAGCCACCCAGGCACCCCAGAAAACAATTTTAAGTAGGGCTGGATAGACTGTCACTGGCTCTTTGCCAACTTAGAATAAATGGTTAGTTTTATCAATACCAACATGGACTTCTGTTATGGTTGTGTTTTGGATTTGGGGAAATAGGAAAGAGAATGCAATTATAGTGAAGGGGTTGAGGCCAGGAACAAATAATCACATCCTATTTTTTTATTTAGTTTATTTTCTTCTGCTAGTTCTCTTATTTCTCCTCTTTCTTCTTCCTCCTTTGCACTTATTAACATCTATAATATACTAGACACTTTACCTACCCACAGCATCCCATTTCAAAACAACCCGGTAGGGTAAATATTACCTTCATCTTATATGAAAGAAAGTTTGGTCATGCATTTAGTAAGTATTAGGCTCATTTTCAAAACCATAAATCGTAGACTCCAAAGCCATGTACTCTTTTTTCTTTTTACAGTATTTAATACATAGTAGTTATTCATCACCTGGTTGAAGAAGGAATGAATGAAGTATGGCATAAAATTCTGCCTAGGAGACGGCAATCTGGGTTCCAGTGCTAGCTTTGCTGTTAAATACAATGTAAACTCTCTGTTAATAAAACTTACTTTTAACTGCTCTGAGAATAGTTATGTCATGAAAACACTTTCCTTAGAGAAACTTGCTATATAAATATTAGATGAATCATGAATATTTTTTGTAATGTGAATGTTGGAATCAAATGAAATATCTTCTTTCTAAGATCTTAATAGTAAAATATCTTTATCATGTCGTTGTTACTGATTTTGCCCCAAGGAAATGGATGACATAATTCCAGATGTTTTATGATGTACCATGTTCATTGTTCAGTTTACAGTATATAAATCAAGATATTGCCAATTACTCACAATGTGATCATAGTAAGTTGTGAAGTCAATGACATCTAAGAGTTCAGACCAGGAGATAAAGCAGAAGCCGGTGCACATAAGGAATGATGGCCGTCTTCTGACCTATACCCTTCCCCAAAGGAAAAATGAAAGTACTCACTGTTCATCCTTGTTGTGGTTGAAAAATCAGAACTGAGCAATCTGGTCTGTTCTTGAACTGTTTGCCTTAAATAGGAAGTGTCCATATTTTTTTAGTATCCCCGCCAACACAAATAACACTTAGTCTTCCATTCATGAACTTTTGCTATACTGTTAAGAGAACACCATCTGTCTACTATGTAACATTTAGTAATGATTTTATGATTTTTTGGTATCAAATGCATTGAAATTATATAAACTATTGGATAAATATCTATACCATCTTTTAAAACTTTCAATTCAGCTAGTACACAGATTTCCTCCTTTCCCCCCCCCCCCCCCCTCTGCTTTTCTGTGGAAATTCCTTCAGTTCTGTGTAGTTCTCCATAGTGCTATCCTCAGACTCCTTGGGACATATTGTAGATAATTAACATCTGCTCACACTTGTAGAGAAATGACACATTTTACTTTTTTCCCAGCACAATCAGAAAAGTGACACCCAGAAATGTTAATTGATTTGTTTAACATTGAGATAAATGTGGACTTAGCAGGGACATAGAATGACCCAGTGTCCAAATAACAAATCCAGTGCTCTGTAATTCACCAATTAGTTAGACTGTAGTCAGAGCACTGAAATAAAATAATCTCAACACCTCCCTTTGCATATACCAGTTAATACATACACGTGTTAAAATTATGTGGTTGTAGAGTTGAAAGGTCCAAGGTCTTTTAGATCTCTAATCTTATTTTTGTGTTCATTTATAGACACTTTAACAGATTTCAGTTTTCTTGTTGTTTCTTCTATTGCAAATCTCTTACAAACTTCAAAGAAGCTTATTCAGGGGAAGAATGAAGTCATTCTTACATATTACTAAAAATGAAGAATTCAGTATCACGTTAGAACTTTTTGTCTATGATGGGCTTTGAAGGGAGGTGTTAAGAGTCAAGTGAAAGTGAATTTTTCAAGTAATAATTTTCCTATGCGATTGAAAAATGAAAATACAAAGAAAGTATGAAAGATTATGACAAATGTAATGCAATATTGAAATATCAAGGAAAGAAGAAAAATATGTCTCTTTTGAAGTGGTAGACCCTAAATTCAATTCATGACAAAGAAATGCATGGATTTGATCAAAGATGTTAATTTTAAAATTTTAGAATATACAAAATGATGTTTATTTTCTCCTGACTTCATAGTCTTCTAAATTATCCACATGGATATCTTCTATAATCAGTCAACTTATTTATACAGTAAACATAATTTTTAAAGAGTTTGTGTTGGGATATTTTATCTTCAATGAGAATTTACAATTATTTAATATAGTACCCAACACAGACATGATAGTTAATACATACACGTGTTAATACACTTGATAGTTATTTGGGATCCAGACAAAAGGAAAATACAATCCTAAAAATGGAAAATAAAGTATAATATGAACACAGTGATATCACTGCTATTTCTGGATGAGTCAATATCATGTTCTTAATATATTAAGTTCATTCTAATCATACAAGTAAATTGACTTAAAAAGTGGATGATTTCTCTCAGCTGTTATGCATTATCTGAAATAAAATGACAACTATCTATTTGAAATTGTTATCTGATATATTAAACAATTAAGTGCCTTCTATGTCCACTCATTGTATTAGGCACTGGGATTCAATAATGGTACTAGCTTTCATGAACTAACAATTTATGAAGCTTTGTGACAAAGATTCAGTACAGTGTAAGTTTTGGTAGAAAAGAGTTGAACTATGAAAGAAATGGGGAATAAAAGAAATATTTGGAATTTTATTTGAAAAAAATCTTTTTTTTCCCCCTCACAGTTGAAGAGAAAGTTTATTTGAATTTCCTTGTTCTTAAGTTTTGGAGTTCCCACCGTTGAAATAATTTTGAGATAATCACATTTGATTTGCAGTTAGAAGAGTTTGAAAGTACCCTTTACACATGCTTTTTCTGTGTGATTTCTGCAATGGCAATGCTTGCCTCTTTGACCTCAGGATCAAGAGAGGGAATGTAAGTGAACACACTGTAAAAGCACTATCCAGCTAGATTACTGGCATCCACCAGAGTTAGTGAACCAACCTGAAAGCACATTTACTGTTAACTAAAGTTTACGTTTGTGGATGAGATAAAGACAGCAAGGGGAGAAAAAGTATCACAAAGTTTTGGAACTCTAAGTTGTATTTAAAGTATGTATGTATGTATGTATGTATGTATGTATTTATTTATTTATTTATTTATTTATTTATATTTTAGATAAGGGCATGTTTCTGGTGAGAGCTAGTTAAATGGAGGTGGAACCAGAGTGTTGGCATTAGGAATGGGACTGCACTTCCCTTTATTACGATCAGCAAAACATTTGAGGAAAGCAGTTTTAATTCGGTAGAGTCATGGAGCCCAATGCTCCTTTCCACCATCCTTCCATGGAATATCTCATCTTCCTTCATCTTCCTCTGTCAGGAATGGTCTTTTTTTTTTTTTTAATTGGTGTATAATTGACTTATTACATATTAGTTTCAGGTGTACAACAATGATTTGATATTTGTATATATTGCAAAATGATCACATAAAGTCTAGTTAGAATGTATCACCATACTTGGTTAGGAGAAATTTTTTTCTTGTATTGAGAACTTTTAAGACTACTCTCTTAGCAACTAAATACACAATACCATATTATTTACTATAATCACCATGCTGTACATTATACCCCTATGACTTACTTATTTTGTAACTAGAATTTTGTACCTTTTGATCCTCTTCACCTATTTTGCTTACTTCACACTACCTCCCATTCTCTGCCTCTCACAGCAATTAATCTGTTCTCTGTGTCTATGAGTTAGGTTTTTGTTTTAGATTCCACATTTACGTGATATGCATTATATTTCTCTGTGTGACTTATTTCAGTTAACATCAGGTCCTCAAGGTCCATCCATGTTGTCACAAATGGCAAGATTTTATTCTTTTTAATTGCTGAACAGTATTCCGTTGTATGTATACACCACAATTTCTTTATCCATTTATCTACGGTTGGGAACTTAGGTTATTTCCGTATGTTGGCTATTGTGAATAATGTTGCAATGAACATGGGAGTGCAGATATCTCTTCAAGATCTTGATTTCGTTTCCTTTGGATATATACCCAGAAGTGGGATTTGGGTCATGTGATAGTTCTGGTTTTAATTTTTTTCAGCAACCTCCATACTGTTTTCCATAGTGGCTGCACCAGTTTGCATTCCCACCAACAGACAAACAGAAAAGGGTTCCCTTTTCTCCACATCCCCACCAACACTTGTTATCACCTGTCTTTTTTCATATTAGCCATTCTAACAGGTATCTCATTGTGGTTTTTTCTAATGTTTATTTATTTTTGAGAGAGAGGGAAAAAAAAAACCACAAGCAGGGGAGGGGCTAAGAGAGAGGGAGACACAGAATCTGAAGCAGGCTCCAGGCTCCACGCGGTCAGCACAGAGCCTGATGTGGGGCTTGAACTCACAAACCATGAGATCATGACTTGAGCTGAAGGCATATGCTTAACTGACTGAGCCACCCAGGCACCCCTCACTGTAGTTTTGATTTGCATTTCCTTGATGGTTAGTGATATTGAGCATCTCTTCATATATCTGTATGTTTTCTTTGGAAAAAAATATCTATTCAAATTTTAAATATCTTCTTCTGATAAATATCTTCATCAGATCTTCACATTTTTCAGTTGGGTTATTTGTGGGGTTTTTGGTGTTGAGTTATATGAATCCTTTATATATGATGGTTTTCTGTGCTTTGTGAATGTTCTTACTTTTGAAGTATAGGATTATAGACACTGATCTGGGAAGAGAGAGAGGATCATAGATTAGTTACTAATCACTTGTGGGACCTTAAGCTTGTGCTGAATTCCTTTGGGCTTCAATTTTTCAAATCTATAAAATAAGAGCTTGAATCAGAAGATTTCTAACATACTCTTTCACTTTAAAATGCCATATTGGGCTATATTTTCATTTGGAGCCAGTGATTTTGGACATTTTGATGATAGAAAAAAAATCATTGTCTCATGTCTGAAAAGAATCAGCAACACAGTCTGAGAGGGCCTTGATTAGATTCAGGAAGTACCTTGGTGTTAGGAAGGAAGATGTTTAAACATCTGTGAAGAAAATTAACACAGATGCTGGTAGCTCAGGATTTTTAGCACTGAGGTGTGTGACTGCTCCTGAGAGAAGTGAAAATATTCTTTCAAGTAAGATTCCTGGGACAGCATGAATTAAAGTTACTTTCTTAGAACAAAGCTTCAACAGATGAAAAATTTCTGTTCCTTGTTAACGCTGGACCATTTCCTGACAGTATTTCCTTCTGCATATTTTGTCTTCTCCAGCAGAAGTGTCAACCCCTGGAAAGCCAAGAGAGAACCAAACACAACTTTGTATTCTCTACATTGAATACATTCTCCACTGCCTTTAATATAATACATGCTCAGTAAATGCATTGGATAAATGGGGCTATTATCTTGAGATACAGCATGCTGGAAGTGTTGAGATACAGCATAAGGAAGAATTGTGGAGTGGCAAGATCACCCATAAACTGATACCCATTGGCTCAGTCTGTCTGCCTCTAAGATCAGCATTTTAAATCTGATTTTGAAATTTGGAAAAGGTGAAGAGAAAAAAAGAGAATGATTCAAATTGTGAGGGAATAGGTCTTGTGAGGAAAATGTTCAAGGTAGAGGTTTTACTCACCTAAAAAGAATAGATTATTTGAAGAAGGACAGACTACATTCAATTATATAGAGAGGTATATTAGTATTACCTTCTTTCATAAGGTGGACAAAGCTAAATTTTGTTTTAAATATTCAAATATTTCTAAGTTAATTTTTGGAAATATTAGAATTTCATATCCTGTATTAACCGGATTAGGCTGAAAACTCTGTAAAATCATGTACACAGTTTACAGCATATTTTATTTATCCTATTTTTAAAGTTTGTTTATTTTTGAGAAAGTGCGACTGCTAGCAGAAGGAGGGGAAGAGAGAGAATCCCAAACAGGGCTGACATCATGTCAGCATGGAGCCTGATGCAGGGCTCAAACTCATGAACTGTGTTATCATAGCCTGAACCGAAATCAAGAGTCAGATACTTAACTGACTGAGACACCTAGGTGCCCCCAACATGTTTTTATACTCATAATTTCATTTGTTCTCATTTTATTCTCACAATTATCCGAAAGGCAAGTGGAATAGATATTCTTTTCATTTCAGGGAAAATAAATCTGCAACTTAGAGAAATTTAACACTTTTCCCAGGGACTCATGACCAATAAGTGGTAGTGGGGAACCAGAACACAGGCTTCCTGACTTCTACTGCAGTGTCCTTTACTTAGACCACCTTGCCTCAGAGGTAGAAATGGGAGTCACTTTCTAAAAATTCTAGGTTCTCAAATTATGTGTAATGTCCCCCTCAAGCACAATTAAATATTGGACTTTTGGATCAAATCTTGTTAATAACAATACTTTATGTTTGTATAACTACACTAAATGTATAAAATAAGTTAAGTCTTAATTGTGAGATCTCTTAATCTGAATGCATTTCCCTAGGATTCACTTGATTCTGAATTTTCAAGGATAAAGTTGTGACAGCAGTCCACATTTCTATGCTGATGGGTTAATTCTCTCCTTTCTGCCTTCAATGCTTTACATTTGTCAAGAAAATGTTCTTTCTGTCTCTGGTTTGCCCCCATGCTTCAAAAGAGGAGGCAGGAGCCCATTGAGGGGGTGGCTTGGGTACACAGCGTGAGCTGTCCAAGCTAGCTGGAAGCAGTAGCTCAGGCAAAAAGAAAAACAGAATTTCAATTGCCAGCATGATTTCCAAAATGGAATTAGTAAGAAACAGATAAAAACTATACACTGTAATTATATTCTGTCAAAAGGATCTGTAGTAGACTTTTTTCTGAAGTTACCATCAAAAGGGAAGAAAATTTTCTCCTGTATCATTTTTGCCACTTTAGTGATTAGAAGAAATTAAGTGAGTGCACAAAGAAAATTACCTACTGAGTCAATGAAAACCAATTTCTGTCTGCAAAGGAGAAGTGATGGAGATGGGGTTTCTCCCTTTTTAATTAAGAAATAATATTTAGCATCTAAGCATATTACTAAAATAATTCACATATTCGCACCAGCCAAAAATTTAATAAATATTCATGTCATTCTTCCAATGTATGAAGCGCTGACTGGATGTTCCAGTTCTCCAAAGTTTGCAGTCTAGTGGAGCTTACACATAATAAATAGTTACAATGAATGATAGAAAATAACAACCTTCATTCTAGAGATAGAGAAAAGAAAGGCTGGGCTTTCAGAAACAAGAGATTATTTCTAGTGGGAAGAAATCAAAGAGAGCTTCTTGGAGGAGTTAGATTTTGGCTAAATTTGGAAGATCATAAAGATTTCAATGTGTGGTGATAGTGGAGCTGTTAATAAAATATTCCATGTGGAGAAAATTGCATGAAAAAAAGGATCTAGTGTGTGGTAAAAAAAAAAAATATATAGAAGAGTCACAGATTACATGAAGTTCAGTTTAATCAGAACAAAGGGTATGTGAACATTAGTGAGAAAGAACTGGAAGCTGAAAGGAATTTTTATTTTATTCTGTTCATGATGGGAAACCACTCAATGTTCTTGAACTGGGAATGAAATAATCAGAGCTGTGGTTCTGAAAGATTAATCTGGCAGTGAATTATAAGGTGTGCTAGAAGGAGAAGAGACTGGAAGGTAGATAGGATTCCAGTTAAGGGGTTATTGCAGTATCCTAGGAAAGTGATGATTCAGGTCTGGCTTTGGAGAAGCAGTAGGGATGGAAAGAAGAGAATAAATAAACTATGCTGTGCATTCATTCAATTAATAGCTATTGGATACCCTGAACTCTGCTGCGTTCTGAATTAATACTGCTGAGCAAGATGGAAACGGTCTTTGCCTGTTTATGATTTACAGTGTAGTAGCGGGCAAGAAACTATTCACATAATCTCTAAGTAGTGTAATTGCAAACACAGAATGGGCTATGAATGGAATATACTTGGTTCTGGGAGAGCATGTAGTGGAAGATATGACCCAAACAAACTGAGGAAGTTTTGTTTGATATGAAATCAGGATAGATAAGAATTAAATATATCAAAAAGGGAGAGAGAAATGGAGCATCATTCTAGGCAGAAGGACCAGATATTCAAAAACCTTGAGGTAAGGAGGAACTTGGTGTTAGGTTCAAGCAACTGGGAGGAGAGCAGTAAAGTTGGGGAGAGGGAAAAAAAGGAGAGCCATGGGAAATGAGACTGAGAATATAGTAGGGACGAGAGCACTCAAGGTCTCTGGGGCCAGAATAAGCCTCTGTACTTTAAGATCAGTGGACTTAAAACAGTGGAGAGGGGGACTCTGGGGAGCTCAATCAGTTAAGTATCTGACTTCAACTCAGGTCATGATCTCATGGTTCACGAGTTCAAGTCCTGCATCAGGCTCTTTGCTGACCGCATGGAGCTTGCTTGGGATTCTCTCTATCTCCCTCTGTCTCTGCCCCTCCCCAGGTTTTTATGTCTCTCTGTCTCTCTGTCTCTCTCTCTCTCTCTCTGTCTCTTTCCTTCTCCCTCTCCCCCTCTCAAAATAAGTAAACTTAAAAAAAAAAAACAGTTGAGAGACAGTTACTTCCAGGTTAAGTAGACTATGACAGATGCATGGAGAATGATTTTAAGATGGGCATAATGGAACTGTGAGACTGATTATGAGACTGATACAATAGTCCAGTTATGAGGTGATAGTAGCTTACGTTGGTTTCAGAGGAGGAGAGAGACGTAAATTATATAAGACTGATTAATAGACTACATGTGGAGTTGGAGAGTGGGGTTGGAATCCTTTTTTGTTGCTGTTGTTGGTTTATAAAGCTATTCAAAAATTAAGGTGAAAACTATGGTTTTGATTTTGAGGAAATTGAACTTAAATTACCTTTGAGACCATGTAAGTGAAGACATGTGGTAGGCAGCTGGGTATAGAGACCTAGAGCTGTAGGTAATTTGGGAATCATCAGGTGGGTTAGAGATGAAATTACCAGGGAGATCAAGAAATATATCATGTATAGCATGCAAAGGGAAGAGACACTAAGTCTGGCTCTTGAAGATATCCATGGTAGTGGCCAACTAGAGGAGAGTGAGACAGTAAAGAAGACAGAGAAAGAAGGCAGAAGAAAACTAAGTGAGGAGCATCAAGGAAACAAATGAAAGAGAAGGTTTCAAAAAGGAAGAGGTGATCCTCGGTGACAAACACTGTTGTGTGATCAGGGAAGAGCAGCCCTGAAAATATCCGTAGGATTTACAATCAGATGCTGTTGGTGACCTTAGACAACAAGATTAGAGCTGTTTGAGGAGAAAGGAGAGTAGGCAGTGAGCATAGAAAACCCCAAGAAGTTTGACTGTGAATGAGATAAGATAGGTAGCTAGAAAAAGAAGAGGAATAAAGAGATTTTGTTTTAATGGAGTTACTTCCTTCAGAAACTAATTTGTTACTTTGTGAAAAATCTTAAATGTATGATACTGTCTAAACATAGAAATAAGAGGGGTGCCGGGGTGGCTCAGTTGGTTAAGCTTCTGACTTCAGCTCAGGTCATGATCTCACGGTTCATGGGTTCAAACTCCATGTCAGGCTCTGTGCTGACAGCTCAGAGCCTGGAGCCTCCTTCAGATTTTGTGTCTCCCTCACTCTTTGCCCCTCCCCTGCTCGCACTCTGTCTCTCAAAAATAAATCAACTTAATAATAAACATAGAAATAAAAAAGTAAAATCTTGTAAAAGCAAAGTAAGAAAATAATTTATTCGTAAGGGCTAATTTAGTTATTATCACTGAAGATTAAATTTTATTTGGGGCTCCCTGGAAGCCAAGGCAAATGGGGAAAGAATGAGTGTCATATAAATTCATTATCTGACAGCAATAATAAAAATAGGTGATATTAATGAGAGATTTTTATTATACATGTAGTATCTCGTTTAGTCCTTATTAAAGCCATGGGGTAGTTACTACTCTAACATTCATTTTTCACATGAGAACACCTGGGCTAAAGGGGGTAAGTAGCTTGGCTAAGATCACTAAGGTAATGAGGGGCAGAGGAATGCTTAGAACTGGGCACTCTGACCCAGACCCACACTCTTTCACAACAAAGGGATGTAGCTGTCATTTACACTGATGATTCAGAGAAGACAAAAAGTTTCTTTGGTACCAAACTCTGAAATGAATTGGTCACGTGGGATTTTGTATAGGGGGCATTGAACAACAGGCTGGAAAATGTCTCTCTGCATTGAGCAGGTGTAGTAGCCATTGATGTTTTTGGTATCACCGAATGTCCAGGTGGGTGGGAATCTTTAACATCTACTTCTTGGTTCATGTCTGCTGCATATGACAGCTGCAGCAACCCTTTTTCCTGCTAAGGGAATTTACCCAGGTTACTCTTCCTGTCCTCAATTTTTAAAGCCTGTGCTCACCTGCTTTTGTTGGGTTTTCATACTTTTTAAATTTTAATTTTTGATTTTTATTTTCAAAAGAATTTTAATGTTTATTTATTTTTGAGAGAGAGAGAGAGACAGACAGAGTGTGAGCAGGGGAGGAGCAGAAAGGGAGACCCAGAACTCAAAGCAGGCTTCAGGCTCTGAGCTGTCAGCACAGAGCCCAATGCGGGGCTTGAACTCACAAACCATGAAATCATGACCTGAACCAAAGTCGGACACTTAACCAACGGAGTCACCCAGGCACCCTGTAGGATTTTCATTCTTGTCTCCTATAAATGCTTCCCTTCTGCTGAGCTTCTTAGAATTGTTTACTTACTGAGATGGTCAGAATTTTCTTTCTTTATTTAATTAGAAAATTAATATTTGTTCATTATATAAAATTTGGAGTAGTCAGAGAAATGTAAGGAAGAAATCAAAGATCACTTTTAATCCCTTCACCCCTACATAACCATTGGAAACATGAAAAATCCTTACTGTATTTGTTCTTTGGATTTACATGTTTATAAAGTATCCTTTGATTTAGGCTATGTTAGATACTTTGTATCAATATTTTTACAGGTGAAATAATGCTATAAACCATGTTTTGTAAGATGCTTTCCTTGCTTACATATTTTGAATAGTTTCCTATGGCACTAAATATTTCTTTTTGAAATAGCTTAATTGTATTTCATTAGAAGGATGAACATTCTATGTTTATTCAGTTCTACATTGTTGGGTACCCAGGTTTTCTTTTCATTATTTTGGCGATTATAGGTAAACCTGCTATGAACATTGTACATAAATTTCTGTATGTGGGTCTGGCTTTTTACTTAGGAAAATTCCTAGAAGGTAAATTGCTATGTTAAAAGGAATTTTAAAAATCTGATTATTTCAAAAATTTGGTTTTTTTCCAGGGTACTGTGTCTTACTATTTTTTCTAAACCACTTTTTTTGAGGATGGTTGTACATATTTAATGTATGCTACTAGATGAGTTTGGAGATAAGTATAGGCCCCTGAAATTATTACTCTAATCATGGCTATAAACTTATCACCTCAAATGTTACCATCTGTATTTGTTTGTCTGTTTGTTTATTTATTTATATCTGTTCTTTTATTTTGTGGTGAGAGCACTTAATGTAAGATTTACCTTCTTAGCAAAATTTTAAGTATGCAATACCATATTGTTAACTATAGGCCCTATGTTGTCCAGAGCATATTCATCTTGTCTAACTGAAACTTTGTAGGGGGTATTGTGTCTTACATCAATGTGAATGCATATAGTAAATAAGCCCGTTCTTCACACTTAGCAGTTTCTCTATACATAATGAATATTATTATTCAAGATAAGGAAACCACAATTTGTCCTTGAGCTTAATTATAAGGAATAATTTTACCAAATGGAAATATTTTCTTTAGAAAAGTAACTTTTTTACTACTCAATTTTTTTACACAATTTCTGTGTTTTTTCATGCTATCTCCAGATGATGATGATGATGATGATGATGATGATGATGATAGCAATAAACACTTTTTAGAGCAGGCAGTGAATTAAGAACCTTTTGTGCTGCATATCACTAATTTCATGTGCATAGGCACTGTTATACCCATTTTACAGATGAGGAAATTGAGATTGAAAGGGGTTATGTGATATTCCCAAAATTACATTGAGTTTAAGTGGCAGAGCCAGGCTTCAGGGCAGGTATTCTGATGTCAGAGTCTGCAAATTTCACTACCACTCTATGAGAGAGGAGGAAAATAGTGTCAGTGAATGAAAATAACCTGTTATTCTATCTTTGTTGCTAGACCTAATTACTTCAAGTCAGGCAGTAACAGTTTATTGTAGTAAGCCAACCAACACTTTTTCTGTTTTCTTCCCTTTTCTTTTTCTATCTTTATTTTTCATTAAGCCTATCCCCAGGTTGCTCATGTTTTTTCTCCATTACTGCTGTCAAAATCAACTTTTATGAATGGATCTCATCAATCATTTATTTAAGGTTTTTCAAGGTTTGCAACTGTATTTTAATAGGAGCCATCATCTTAATTCAAAATCGTTTAAGTCAGATGATGGCATTTTAAACCTTAGCTGGTGGGGTAAGAAAATTTGTGGGGGCAGGGGAATCTTTCTGGAAGCACAGAGGGTAGGCAGCCACACATACTGCTTATTCAGAACACCAGCTTTTAACCTTTGTCTCTTATCTCTCTCTCTCTCTTTCCCTTTTTCCCTAACTTCTTTCCTCAGCTATTTCTTGAGAGCAATTTAGGAAAAGTGTCTTTAGGAAAGTAATAAAAATGAATGCATCAATGCTTTTGGAAATAAGCAAAGTGATTGAAAAGTGATGTTTATATTCATTACTTTCTTTTTCTTCAAGCTTTTTTTTTTCGGCGTCAGGACCTTTGGTCCACAGGAAAAGCATTATGCTAGACTAGTTCAAGTGAGGAATAATGGCGACAGACAAAAACAATGGAAAGGCAGGGGTGAAGCAGCAACAAATATTAGGAATCTTCACCATGTCTTTGTTTTAACTCTGTGAATCTCAGTGAAGACTATCCTTAATGGAAGGATTTCTTTAAAAGAGACTATTTAAGAAAATGACGGATGGAAAGATTTCCTCCCTCTTGCCAGCTATTAACTGACTGACCCTAAAGGTTTTGCCATGGTTATTACTTCAAGGAGAGAAAAGTATGTGTAGGAGTGGAAATTATTCAAGGATATAATCTTTCCGGATTTTCTCATTTCCTTTTCCAAGTGGGTAGATGATAATTTTGTGAGGTTGGATATGCAAGTAAATACATTGTATGTGGAAATTATATACAGTGGCCCTGATAATGTCAAGAAACTGCTCAGGATTAACTTCTAGTATAATCAATCACCCAACCTACTGAAAAACCAGAGGTGCTCCACTGGATAGTGATGACAAGTTGACAATTTTTAAATGTTATTAGCAAAGGTCTCTACCCCAAATTACAGACAAATTACTAGTTTATTCTGCAGTTATTAGCTTAGGCTCTACAATATCATAAGTATCATGACCTCATGACCTAAGACCACACCAGAGTTTACCTGGTATACCTTAAGGATTCACTATTCTGTAGCTGTATTTTGAGATTATGGATCTAATTAACTGAGCTAATTGGCTCAGATATATCATAATTTTTCAGTGAAGGAAAGTGGTTGGTAGAGAGGGAAAGAATTAGATTCTTGTTTGTTTTCTTTTTTTTCCAACCAAAAATATATTTTATTTTTTTTAAGTTTTATCTTTTTATTTATTTTTTTATTTTTTACTTTTAATTTACATCCAAATTAGTTAGCATATAGTACAACAATGATTTCAGGAGTAGATTCCTTAATGCCCCTTACCCATTTACCCATCCCCCCTCCCACAGCCCTTCCAGTAACCTTCTGTTCTCCATATTTAAGAGTCTTTTATGTTTTGTCCTCCTCCATGTTTTTATATTATTTTTTCTTCCCTTCCCTTGTGTTCATCTGTTCTGTGTCTTAAGGTCCTCATATGAGTGAAGTCATATGATATTTGTCTTTCTCTGACTAATTTTGTTTAGCATAATACCCTCTAGTTCCATCCATGTAGTTGCAAATGGCAAGATTTCATTCTTTTTGATTGCCGAGTAATACTCCATTGTATATATATGCCACATCTTCTTTATCCATTCATCCGTTGATGGACATTGGGCTCTTTCCATACTTAGGCTATTGTTGATAGTGCTGCTGTAAATATTGGGATGCATGTGCCCCTTCGAAACAGCATATCTGTATCCCTTAGATAAATACCTAGTAGTGCAATTGCTGGGTCTTAGGGTAGTTCTATTTTTAGTTTTTTGAGGAATCTCCATCCTGTTTTCCAGAGTGGCTGCACCAGCTTACATTCCCACCAACAGTGCAAAAGAGATCCTCTTTCTCCACATCCTTGCCAACATCTGTTGTTGCCTGAGTTGTTAATGTTAGCCACCTGACAGGTGTAAGGTGGTATCTCATTGTGGTTTTGATTTGTATTTCCCTGATGATGAGTGATGCTGAGCATTTTTTCATGTGTCGGTCGGCCATCTGGATGTCCTCTTTGGAGAAGTGTCTATTCATGTCTTTTGACCATTTCTTCATTGGATCATTTGCTTTTTGGGTTTTGAGTTTGATAAGTTCGTAATAGATTTTGGATACTAACCCTTTATCTGATATGTCATTTGCAAATATTATCTCCCATTCCGTCATTTGCCTTTTAGTTTTGCTGATTGTTTCCTTTGCTGTGCAGAAGTTTTTATTTTGATGAAGTCCCAATAGTTCATTTTTGCTTTTGTTTCCCTTGCCTCTGGAGACGTGTTGAGTAAGAAGTTGCTGCAACCAATATCAAAGAGGTTTTTGCCTGCTTTGTCCTCGAGGATTTTGATGGCTTCCTGTCTTATATTTAGGTCTTTCATCCATTTTGAGTTTATTTTTGTGTATGGTGTAAGAAAGTGGTACAGGTTCATTTTTCTGCATGTCACTGTCCAGTTTTCCCAGCACCAGTTGCTGAAGAGACTGTCTTTATTCCATTGGATATTCTTTCCTGCTTTGTCAAAGGTTAGTTAGCTATACATTTGTGGGTCCATTTCTGGGTTCTCTGTTCTGTCCATTGATCTGAGTGTCTGTTTTTGTGCCAGTACCATATTGTCTTGATGATTACAGCATTGTAATACAGCTTGAAGTCCAGGATTGTGATGCTTCCTGCTTTGATTTTCTTTTTCAAGATTTCTTTGGCTGTTCAGGGTCTTTTCTGGTTCCATACAAATTTTCAGATTGTTTGTTCTAGCTCTTTGAAGAATGCTGGTGTTATTTTGATAGGGTATTGCATTGAATATGTAGATTGCTTTGGGTAGTATTGACATTTTAACAATATTTGTTCTTCCTATCCAGGAACATGGAATCTTTTTCCATTTTTTTTTTGTGTCTTCTTCAATTTCTTTCATAAGCTTTCTATAGTTTTCAGTGTATAGATTTTTCACCTCTTTGGTTAGATTTATTCCTAGGTATCTTATGGGTTTTGGTGCAATTGTAAATGGGATCTATTCCTTGATTTCTCTTTCCATTGCTTCATTATTGTTGTATAGGAATGCAATTGATTTCTGTGCATTGATTTTATATCCTGCAACTTTGCTGAATTCATGAATAAGTTCTAGCAGTTTTTTGGTGGAATCTTTTGGGTTTTCTATATAGAGTATCATGTCATCTGTGAAGAGTGCAAGCTTGACCTCCTCCTGGCTGATTTGGATTCCTTTTATTTCTTTGGGTTGTCTGACTGCTGAGGCTAAGACTTCCAATACTATGTTGAATAACAGTGGCGAGAGTGGACATCCCTTCCTTGTTCCTGACCTTAAGGGGAAAGCTCTCAGTTTTTCCCCATTGAGGATGATATTAGCATTGTGTCTTTCATATATGGCTTTTATGATCTTGAGGTATGATCCTTCTATCCCTATTTTCTTGAGGATTTTTATCAAGAAAGGATGCTGTATTTTGTCAAATGCTTCCTCTGCATCTAATGACAGGATCATGTGGCTCTTATCCTTTCTTTTATTGATGTGATGAATCACATTGACTGTTTTGCAGATATTGAAACAGCCCTGCATTGCAGGTATAAATCCCACTTGGTTGTGGTGAATAATTTTTTTAATGTATTGTTGGATATGTTTGGCTAATATTGAGTGTTTTTGTATCCACATTCATCAGGGAAATTGGTCTGTAGTTCTCCTTTTTAATGGGGTCTTTTTCTGGTTTTGGAATCAAGGTAATGCTGGCTTCATAGAAGGAATTTGGGCATTTTCCTTCCATTTCTATTTTTTGGAACAGCTTCAAGAGAATAGGTGTTAACTCTTCCTTAAATGTTTGGTAGAATTCCCCTGGAAAGCCTCTGGCCCTGGACTGTTTTTGGGGGGGGGGAGATTTTTGATTACTAATTTGATTCCTTACTGGTTATGGGTCTGTTCAAGTTTTCTATTTCTTCCTGTTTCAGTTTTAGTAGTTTATGTTTCTAGGAATTTTTCCATTTCTTCCAGATTGCCCATTTTATAGGTATATAATTGCTCATAATATTCTCTTATTATTGTTTGTATTTCTGCTGTGTTGGTTCTGTTCCCTCCTCTTTCATTCTTGATTTTATTTATTTGGGTCCTTTCCTTTTTGTTTTTGATCAAACAGGCTAGTGGTTTATGAATTTTGTTAGTTCTTTCAAAAAACCAACTTCTGGTTTCATTGATCTGTTCTACTGGGTTTTTTTTTTGTTTGTTTGTTTGTTTGTTTGTTTGTTTTGGTGTGGTTTGGTTTCAATAGCATTGATTTCTGCTCTAATCTTTATTATTTCTTGTCTTCTGCTGGTTTGGGGTTTTATTTGCTGTTGTTTTTCCAGCTCTTTAAGGTATAAAGTTAGGTTGTATATCTGAGACCTTTCTTCCTTCTTTAGGAAGGCCTGGATTGCTATATACCTCCCTCTTCTGATTGTCTTTGCTGCGTCCCAGAGGTTTTGGGCTGTGCTGTTATCATTTAATTGGCTTCCATGTACTTTTTAATGTCCTCTTTAACTTCTTGGTTAGCCCATTCATTCTTTAGTAGGGTGTTCTTTAGTATCTAAGTATTTGTTATCTTTGCAAAATTTTTCTTATGGTTGATTTCGAGTTTCATAGCATTGTGATCTGAAAATATGCTCGGTATGATCTCGATCTTTTTGTACGTGTTGAGGGCTGATTTGTGTCCCAGTATGAGATCTATTATGGAGAATGTTCCATGTGCACTGGAGAAGAATGTGTATTCAGCTGCTTGAGGATGAAATGTTCTGAATATATCTTTTAAGTCCATCCAGTCCAGTGTGTCACTCATAGCCATTGTTTCCTTGTTGATTTTGTATTTAGATGATCTGTCCATTGTTGTAAGTGGGGTGTTGAAGTCCCCTACTATTATGGTATTGTTATCAATGAGTTTCTTTATGTTTATGATTAATTGATTTATATATTTAGTTGCTTCCACATTTGGTGCATAAATGTTACAATTGAAAGATCTTGGTGGATAGATGCCTTATTTATGATATAATGCCCTTCTTCATCCCTTGTTACAGTCTTTATTTTAGGGTCTAGATTGTCTGAGGGGCGCCTGGGTGGCTCAGTTGGTTAAGTGTTCGACTTCAGCTCAGGTCATGATCTTACACTCCATGAGTTTGAGCCCCATGTCAGGCTCTGTGCTGACAGCTCAGAGCCGGGAGCCCTCTTTGGGTTCTGTTGACGCCTTCTCTCTCTGCCTCTCTGCCCCTCTGCATCTCATGCTCTGTCTCTCTCTGTCTCTCTCTCAAAAATAAATAAACATTAAAAAATTAAAGTCTAGATTGTCTGATATAAGTATAGCTGCTCTGGCTTTCTTTTGTCAACCATTAGCATGATAGATGGTTCCCCATCACCTTACTTTCAATCTGAAGGTGCCTTTAGGTCTAAAGTGGGTCTCTTATAAACAGCATATTGATAGATCTTGTATTCTTACCCATTCTGTTACCTTATGTCTTTTGATTGGAGCATTTAGTCCATTGACATTTAGAGTGAGTATTGAAAGATATGAATTTCTGGTGGAGTTGGAGTTTCTGGTGGTTTTCTCTGGTCCTTTCTAGTGTGTGTTGCTTTTGGTCTTTTTTTCTTCATCTTTTCTCCCCTCAGAGAGTCCCCTTAAAATTTCTTGCAGGGCTGGTTTAGTGTTCACAAACTCCTTTAATTTTTGTTTCAGAAACTTTTTATCTCCCCTTCTATTTTAAATGTCAGCCTTGCTGGATAAAGAATTCTTGGCTGCATATTTTTCTGATTCAGCACATTGAATATATCCTGCCACTCCTTTCTGCCAGTTTGGTTTCTTAGCAGCTAGCAAAGTCTACCTTCTCTATACACTTTCCCCTCCCAAACCTGTAATTCTAGCTTCCCTAAAGAAACATTCCATTCTTAATCTTCTGATCATGGCAGTGTTGGAATCAGGTTGCACAAAATTGTAAAGTCAAATATGAAACTTAAAGAAATCTTTTCAGTTCTCTGATGTGGCCTTTGAGTGGACCTTGAATATTTGTGAAGAATTCTGGAGACAGTTGAGGGTAACAAAGTTTCCAGGACAAAGTATTTGTATGCAATAATAAAAAAATTAACAGAACAAGTATGCAAAATGGTATAGAAACACAGCTCTTCCAAGTTCAGTTAGACTGTTTAGGCCTCTTCTGATATTCATGCAGAGCCTCAATCCTTGGACGTGCCCATCCATGTGCTCGTCTGGACGCATGGAAATCTTTGTAAATTCTTGCCAACAAATGCAGGAGAAGGGAGCCATCTGGTGTGGGAGGTATGTGCTGGGTAACTGTATCAGGAAGCAGGTGGCTAAGCTGCAGGAGGTTTCCAGGCTGACAACTAGAGAAAGGGCAGACTTTGTTGGTACAATGGACACTGAGACATCAAAGTAAGAGAAAGGAGCTTACCAAACTAGGAGAAAGAATTTCAGCAGGAGAAACTGTTCTTTTTGCTCTTTCACTTTGGCTAGCTTTCACTTCCATTCTACAAGCATTTATTAAGTGCCACCATAGGTAAGATGCTATGCCTTTTGGGAAATAAATAAGAATAAATGTCATGAAAGAGAAGGAAGAGTAATTCTTTACAGAATAAATCATTCTAACAGGGCTGATACCTCATAACCCCCTAAATGTCTGTGAGACCATGACAAGCACCATGTAGACTCATTCTGAAGCCACATTCTCTCCTTTTTGGAGTGGCAGTGTAAATACACCATTCAAATAAAACTAAACATAGGTTTGTTTTAGAAAGAAGGATAGTCCCTGTATCCTAAACACATATGTATTTTCTTGATTGTGAATTTAATGTCTCTCTGTCTCTTACACACATCCCTCCTTCTCAAATACAATTTATGTTAGCTATTTAAGATTTTTTACACTGGGTTTGTGAAAAGTTGGTTCCAAGTAAAAGTGGGTATGGAAAGGGTTACAAAAATAAGCACAGAACAAATACAGAAAGCTTATGTTTATCATTTGTCTATATTTATATTATAAATATAACATGTTTATAAAATAATACATATATTACTTTACCATAAATGTATTATAATAAAAATTATAATTGAAATGGTCAATCCCTTCATTAGATAAATGAAGAGGTCAAAATTCAGAGAATTAGAGGTGTCAGGGTGGCTCAGTTGGTTAAGCGTCCAACTTCAGCTCAGGTCATGATCTCGTGGTTCATGAGTTTGAGCCCCACGTCAGGCTCTGTACAGACAGCTCAGAACCTGAATCCTGCTTTGAATTCTGTGTCTCCCTCTCTCTCTGTCCTCCCCAGCTCACTTGCTGTCTCTCTCTTAAAAATAAATAAACATTAGAAAAAGTTTTAAAAAATTCAAAGAATTAAATGACTTGCCCAAAGTGATACAACTCAATGGTAAAATTGGGGACAAAATCAATTCACTTGCCTTTTAACTTAGAGGTTACAGAAATGGCAATAGGTTACTGTTTGAATATGAGAAACAAAATACATTTTATTTGAATGTATGGATTAGCTTCATCTTTCACCTCCTCTTCTTTACTGTTGTCTGGAAAACTTAGTAAGACTCAACAAATTCCTTTCTTCCCTTGTTTTGTTGCCCTTCTGCTACATACAAGCTTCTAATAAATTAATCTCTATTTTTGAAAATATGTGTGGCCTTTAGTTATTAGTCATTTGATGAAGCTTTAGCATTTCTTCTTTATTCTTTCACATTCTACTAACAGATTAAGTTTTTTGTTTATTTTCTAAATTAGCTGTCTATTCACAGCTAAACTTTCTGGAAGTACATTTTGGCTGAGGCAGAAACACTAGGATCATTGCAGGTTAATGTGAAAATACCTTTTGATTATCTTCGCACAAAATTCTGCCAAAATGCCTCAGCTCTAAATCACTTAATTTCTAGGCTACCCCATGTAATGAATTATACTGTCATGGCAAGTGCCACTTCAAAGGAAATCAGAAAGAACCAGAGCATTCTTGAGTATGTTTCTTAGTAAAGTGATAAAATCTCTGTTTAAATCTAGAATTCTGTAGTGTAGAATCTTCAAAGAAAATATTTTGATAATTTATGTATGGTGAGCTTCAGGAACATATTAGAAATAATATACATGATATGATAGAGAAAATGTTAATACTTGGTTTTGAGGAAGATTGTGATATATATATATATATTTTTTCTTAAAATGCAGAGTTTTGGCAGAAAAAAATGAAAAAAAACTATGGATATGGAATCAACATTTCAGGTAAGATTTAATTCATTATACCTTAGAAAAAATATTTTCTTGCTTTGTATTTTATTTATAAATTATTCTTGAAAACATACATTAAATGAACAAAACTTTCTGGAAATACTTCGAGTAACTGTAATCATGTGATGATACTATTTTCCTGATAGCCTATAAATAGTCAGTAGGACCCTGGTGAAAATAATGTAGTTTATTTCTGCTGCTCAACCCTCTATGTGCTCCTGCTCTGTACATTATAAATTTGCTTTGAGTCTTCTAACCACAGGTTAGAATTTTTTATAAATAGATACTTTGATGCTAGAGTTAAGGTCTTACAAAAATTCTTTAAAATATCCTCTATATCCCTCTAATAACTAACATTTATTGACTGCTTGTTACATTCAAGACACTGTGCTAGGGACCTTAAACCATAATATAATTTATAATTTTCTCAATAACCTAGAAGGCACCTACTTTTATCCCCATTTTACAGATGAGAAACCTGATACTCACAGAGATGAAGTTAATTGCCATGGTCATCCAACTGGTAAGTGGGAAAACTGACACTTGAATCCAGGTCAATCATACTCAGAGAGTATGTTCTCCAACACAGTGTTTTGGTACTTTCATGTTGATTCCATGGTTCACATCAGCTTCTTCACTAGTAATTGGGAGACAGCAATGCTCTTTGTGATTGTTCTGTATTGTCAGTAGGTTCATTAAAATGTATATTAAGGAGTAAAACAAAGATAAAATCTCAGGCCATTAGAAGAGACAATGAGATCATCTAGTGACTTGCTAAGAAACAGCTATGTCAACACTGCCTGAGAGCTTGTTAGAAATGCACACTTTCTGCCTCCCCTTCACCCAGCTCCTCAATTAGAATATGGTTTGAAAGTTTTCACATACATGGACCAAAGAGCCCTAGACACCTGAAAGAGGGTCTGCCAGGGTTACAGAAATCCTGAAGCATTCGCCCCATTCAATCAAGAGCTCAGGTTTGACTTTTTCCCCCTTCATTTTGAACTTTTGTGAGACTCCAGAATTTCATTTGAAGACTAAATTTGGCTGCTTAAAAAAAAAAAAAAAGGTGAAAACTACTGACCTACACATGATCATGGAGTTTATACATGAGGAAAATGAAGTTCAATTAATGACTTGCCCCAAGCAAGTCAATTTGCCCCAAGCAAATTATTGGCAGATCTGGAAGGAGAACCCACAACCCAGCTTTTATGCTTTTGGATTAAAAATACTCTAGCAGTATGTTATATAGAGATGAGGAATGATTTTAGAATCAGGAGACCAAGATTTTACTCATGTCTTTATCTAGAGTCGGCCAGATGATCCAGAGTAAACAATGTAATCTTTCTATGTCTTGGTTTCTGTGGCTATTAAAAGAGAGAGATGGTATTTTTATATTTATGTTCCTTTCTAGCTTTTATATTTGATGTGAATATTGTTACCCTTTTTTAAAATCTTATTTTTAAAACAAAATTAAAACTAATATAAAAACAATGGTATAGTAAAAAAACAAAATCAAGTAGTACTCAAGGGTCTAAGGAAAAATTAAAAGTTTTCATTCTTCTCTGCTTCCACTTCTGGTCTGTGCCACACAAGCAAGCTTTGATAGTTTCTGTTTTTACTTCTAATGATTCTCATTCAAAAAGTGTACTTGTGGCTTGATTTCTAGATTTACCACTAGACAATATTGACTCCCTTTATAAAAGATAAAGAATTTATTCCATCTAAACTATTAGCAGATTCTTCACTTCCTTCCCATTTTTCTTTTTGTTATGTCTTATTTTGTTTTTCTGGTGGTTACCTTTATGATTTTTTTAATGTTTTTATTTATTTTTGAGACAGAGAGAGACAGACTATGAGCAGGGGAGGGGCAGAGAGAGAGGGAGACACAGAATCTGAAGCAGGCTCCAGGCTCTGAGCTGCCAGTACAGAGCCTGACGTGGGGCTTGAACTCACAGACTGTGAGATCATGACCTGAGCTGAAGTTGGATGCTCAACCGACTGAGCCACATAAGCGCCCCACCTTTATGATTTTAAATAGCATACTCTCCATTTGCTTATGTATCTGCTTTATAACATATCTTGTTATATTTTTCATTTCTTCTATTATGAAACTTCTAATAACCATTATTAACACTATGCTTTGAAGGTTGATTCTAAAAATTAAAAAGCTAAAAAACAGCATTTGCAGTAATATGATTATGTAAATATTGTTCATACACATGGCACACAGACTCTAGGATGGGCCCCATGTTTATGTCCTACCCTTAAGTACGAGTTACACTTTAGTCTTGCTTCTAACAACAGAACATGGCAAAGGTAATGGGCTGTTACTCCCATGATTACATTATGGTATACATGTATGCGTGCATACATATGTATGTTTATGTGGGTTTTGGCTGACAGCCATCATGCAAATGGGAACCTCAGTCTTTCAACCACAAGGAGATGAATTCTATCAACAACCTTAATGAGCTTGGAAGTGGCTTCTTCCCCACTCCAGCCTCCAGATGAGAATGTTGCCAGACCAAAATCTGGATTGCAGCCTGTGATACCCTGAGCAAGGCACCCAGCTAGGTTGTGCCTAGACTTGTGACCATGGAAATTGTGAAATAATTATTTGTGTGGTTTTAAGGTGCTTGTTGTCATAACTTGTTTTGAAGCAATAGAAAACAAACACAAAGTAGAACTATTTTATACATAATGAAGGAAATGTAATTTTATGTTACCACATTTATACTGACCAAAGAAAGAATATCCAAATATTAAAGTCTATTTCCTTTTTTTTATTTTCAAAAAAATTTTTAAACATTTTTATTTATTTTTGAGAGACAGAAAGAGACAGCGAGCAGAAGAGGGGCAGAGAGAGAGGGAGACACAGAATCCGTAGCAGGCCTCAGGCTCTGAGCTGTCAGCACAGGGCCCTACACAGGACTTGAACCCACAAACTGTGAGATCATGACCTGAGCCGAAGCTGGGGGCTTAATTGACTGAGCCACCCAGGTGCTCCAAAGTCTACCCTTCTTAATTACTTTATGTAGTTTTAGTAAGACCACAGGTAGAGTGGGATGAATTAATCTTGGTACCCAGTTATTGACAGGTTATTGTCCTTGATCTATACATGATTGTTCTTTATTTCTTTATTGCTTTTATTCCTCACTTCTTACTCCCAGGCTCTCCCTACCACAGGCAACCATTCTAATATATTCAATGTGTAGCTATTTGTTTACTTGTGTTCCAAAAAAAACAAGAATTACTGTTTTGTGTGAATGTATATTTATTGCCTCATAATGCATTGAATTATAGAGCTCATTAATTTTCTTGCATTTTCATCTCAACACTATGTACTTAAGGTCCAACATGTTGTTATGTGTACATCAAGTTCCTGCATCAAAAAGCCACATAGTTCTCCATTGTAAGCACCTCTTCTCATTTATCTACTCTACTGCAAGGGATACCCAGAGAATTCTTCAAATTTCTGACATTACAAATAATGCTATTTATGGAATTTTATCCTTGTATAAAAAATTTATAATATATTTATTGATTAGAGAAAAATACAACTGGGATTTTGACTGGGATTACAATGAACGTACAGATAAATCTGGGAAAATTAGTATCTGTATACTTCTAAAGCATGGAAAGATGCCATTTTATTTATATCTGTTACTTATCAGAATTTTTAAGTTTTCTACAAAAGTGTCTTGTGTATTTCTTGCCATCTTCCTTCTCTGCTGATTCTATTGAGGTTTCTTCCCCCACCCCAGGTAAATTATGACATGTTTTACAAATAAAAGGAATATTTATCTTTCCTTTTTAATCATGCATCTCTTATTCCTTTTTATTTCTTACAGAGTTTTCTAGGACTTCCCATGGTGTTGAATAAGTAGCAATGGTAGGGGCATTATTTTTTGCTCCTGATCCTTACAGGGGAAACATGTAACATTTCTAAGTATAATGTTTATTGTAGCCTTTTATTTTTATTTGTTTTACTATAGGATTTTAAAAAGCAACTTTACTTAAGTGAAATTGACATGCAAAATTTAATGTATATAATTTGATGAATTTTGATATGCATACATACTCTCACACACACACACACACACACACACACACACACACACACTTATGAAACTGTAATAAGGATACCACAATCAAGATAATAATAATGAAACCTGTCCTTCATCAACACCCAAAATCTTTCTTATACCTTTTTGTAATTCTTCCCTCTCATACTACTCTGGGTCCTCAACACCATCCCCTTTCCCTTCCCCATGTACAAGCAAGCAACAACTGATGTGATTTTTTTCACTATACATTAGTCTACATTTTCTAAAATTTTATATAAATGAAAGTATGCATTATTCATTCTTTCACATTGTTTCACTTAGCATATTTACCTTAAGATTTATCCATGTTTTTGCCTGTATCAATAGTTTATTTTCTTTTATTACTGACTACTTTGCCATTTGTGGATATACCACAATTTATTTATCTATTCGCTTTTTGATGAACATTTGAGTTGTTTCCAGGTTTTAGTTACTACTATATATAGCTGCTAAGAAGACACAACACTTTGTATGGATCTATGCTTTATTTCTCTTGGGTAAATGGCTGGGAATAGAATGTCTGAGTCATAGGGTTGTTGCACATTTAATTTTGTAAGAAAGTGCCAAAATGTTTTCCAAAACAAGCTGTCCCATTTTACATTACAACAAGTAGTTTTTCCACATCCTTGTCAGCATTTGGTGTTATCAGTTTGTTTGCTTGTTTTTAATTTTAGCCATTCCCTAGGTGTGTACTGGTATCTGTGATTTGATTTGTGTTTCCCTAGTGACTGAAGATATTGACTATCTTTTTACATATAGATGGCTCATTTGACATCCATATGTTTGGTCACATATCTGGTCCAATATTTTGTTTATTTTATTTTAGTTTGCTTTCTTATTGCTTGGTATGTTTGAGAGTTTTAAATAATATATTGTTGTAAGTCCTTTATCAGAAATGTGGTTTTCAAATATTTTCTTTCAATCTGTGGCTTGTCTTTCATCCCCTTGAAAGAGTCTTTCATAGAGTAGAGATTCTTAATTTTGATGAGGTTCAGTTTATCAATTTGTTCTTTTATACATCATCCTTTTGACATGTCTAAGATGTCATCAGGAACAATTCAGCATCATGAACAATTTCTCCTATGTTTTCTTTTCTTTTATTTATTTATTTTTTTCTTTGTGAAATTTATTGTCAAATTGGTTTTCAGACAGTACCCAGTGCTCATCCCAACAGGTGCCCTCCTATGTTTTCTTATAGAAGTTTTATAGTTTTAGGCTTTGCATTTAGGCCTGTGATCCACTTGGAGTTAACTTTTATTTATGTTGAGAGGTGTGAATGGAAGTTTATCATTTTGCATATGGATAAAAATAGTTTAAGGACCATTTGTTGAAAAACTATACCTTTTTCACTGAATTGTTTTGCATTGTCATCACAAATCAGCTGAGCACTTATTTGTGGGTCTATTTCAGACTCTTCATAAGTCCAATTTCTCTATTTTTATGCCCATACCATACTTTTGACTAATGTAGTTTTATATTGTTTCAAGTTCAGGTAGTATAAATCTTCCAACTTTCTTCTTTTTTAAAGTTATTTTGGCCATTCTATATCCTTTGCATTTTGTATGAATTTTAGAATCAGCCTGTAAAGCTCTAAAAAAAAATGCTGAGATTTTAAATGAGTTGCATTTAATATAGACCAATTGGTAGGAAATGACATCTTAACCAGATTGAGGATTCTGATCCATGAACCCAGTATACTTTTCATTTATGCAAGGCCTCCTTATTGTTTTCAGCAGTGCCTTGCAGTTTTCATTTATACATTTTATACACCTTTTCTAAGTATTTTATTTTTCTCTGAAGCTATTTCAGATGGTATTATTTTTTTAAATTTCAACTTCTAATGTTAGTGTGCAACCATACGATTGACTTATATGTATTGACATTGTATCCATAAATTTCTAAACACTTCCTAGTCTTAATCCCTTTCATATAGATTCCATAGGATTTCCTTTACAAACCCATCATATTGTAGGTGAACAAAGACAACTTTTATTTCTTCCTTTCCAGTCTAGTCTGTTTCTTGTTATCTTTAGTGTCCCTCTTTTAGAACCTCCAGCACAATCTTGAGTGGATGTGGTGAGAGAATGGATATACTTTCCCTGTTCCTGACCTTAGTTTGCATGAATTGGGAGAGTTGCCTGCCACAGCAATATCTTGCCCAGTTCCTCTTAACCATGTCCAATGGACAAGCCTTTACGCCAGAAGGCATTTCTGAGTGTAATTCCCCTCCCACTTTTTTCCCCAGCAGGATTAATCAAGTTTTAGGTTGAGCTCAAATGAAATTCCCAAATATACCCTATTGCTGGACCCAATTGAAAGTTCTTGTTTGTTTGTTTTTTAGTGAGACTAGGAAATGCTTTCCCGTGAGGCACAGTAAAACCTTAGGTCAGAATCCTTGTTTTTACTCGCTGTTCTTTTCATCTCTCCAAAGCCTATGTGCATAGTGCCTACATGTAGAGTGTATAAAAATAATAAAATAAAAAGTTACTTCTGGTTGTTATCACAATCCCAGCATTGGATGGGTCCTTTGATTATCAGATTAGATAGGACAGATTCTATAAGGTGCAGAAATGCTTCACACTAGAGAGAAAGGAAATACTTTGTTTTCTTGGTGGGGTTTTGGCTTCTTTCTACTCTGATTCTAGGTTCTTCTACCTCCAATGGGAGGTTTTTAAGGGACAGAGAAAAGACCCACATCCCAACCTGAAGTGAACAGAGGTGAGAGGACATGATCAATGAAGTCAGGAAGTGGAGGAGTCAGGGGTCAGATTAGGGTACTTCTGTTCACCTGAGTCCTGGCATCTGGTCTGATGTGGTGGCTTTAGTGTAGGGGCAGCAGAGCACCTGCCAGAAAACTACGCCCTTAGCAAATTTTATTTTCAAAATTTATTCTGGGGAATGATTACCAATGGGTCCCCAAACCGTTAGATGGAAAGCTTGTCATAGTGGGATCAGGTAGTGTCTCCATCAGCCCATAGTTAACTGAGTACTGTGAATACAGAACAGGATCAGATAGTGTCCTGGTTATTAAGAATCTTATAAACTTGTTGGGAACAAGGGCAGGTGGGCATGGGTTGGGCAGACATGTAATCAAATATGTGCAGTAAATTATAATAGATGTTACAAGTTAAAATGCATGTGGTGTAAGAATTATGGGACAGTGGGGCAACTGGGTGGCGCAGTCGGTTAAGCGTCCGACTTCAGCCAGGTCACGATCTCGCGGTCCGGGAGTTCGAGCCCCGCGTCAGGCTCTGGGCTGATGGCTCAGAGCCTGGAGCCTGTTTCCGATTCTGTGTCTCCCTCTCTCTCTGCCCCTCCCCCGTTCATGCTCTGTCTCTCTCTGTCCCAAAAATAAATAAACGTTGAAAAAAAAAAAGAATTATGGGACAGAGAGTGACTAAATGTCCTAGGGAGGATAAGATAACTCAGAGAGCTACAGTGATATTTGAGCTGAGCGCTGAGAAGCTGCAGGGCCTGTAGGCAGCCAGATACAATCTCAATTGCACACTCTCATGACACACACCACTTTTCTTTTGGAGCACTAATAAATTAGTAATTATTTGTTTAAAAAATATTTTATAGTGCTTTTTCTGCTTGAGAAAGTAAGCCCTCATGGGTCTCTTGTTCATCATGGTACACAGAGTTCTGTGGCTTTATTTCCTTCTGTAGATATTTGGCATTTAAAACTTTTTATTATGTAAATTTTAAAAGATACACAAAAAGAGTGACTGTTGTTTGATGAACCCTCCTGTACATATCACCAACCTCAATAATGTCTACTATAACTGCCATCTCATTATAACATGTAACTAATTAAATATCATTTTCTAATATCATTTAATACCCAGTCCATATTCAAATTTGCCTAATTGTTTCTAAAATGTCTTTTTAGATTTGTTTTGTTGGAAATAAAGACTAAAATAAGATCCACCCATTGCATTTTGTAGATTTGACTCATTGCCTATTTGGGGTATTGTTTAACTGGTTCTTCTAGTTATATGTTTCCTATAAACTGATTGTTAGATTGAATAGCTCGATTAGATGGAAGTTCTGCTTTTTTTCACAATAATGTTGTATCAGTAGAGGTGGATAGTTTCTTTTTTATTTATTTATTTATTTATTTATTTATTTATTTTTAATTTTTTTTTTCAACGTTTTATTTATTTTTGGGACAGAGAGAGACAGAGCATGAACGGGGGAGGGGCAGAGAGAGAGGGAGACACAGAATTGGAAACAGGCTCCAGGCTCTGAGCCAACAGCCCAGAGCCCGACGCGGGGCTCGAACTCCCGGACCGCGAGATCGTGACCTGGCTGAAGTCGGACGCCTAACCGACTGCGCCACCCAGGCGCCCCATAGAGGTGGATATTTTCTAATGGATCAATTGTCTCATCATTAGTGTCCCATCCTAATTTTGGAGGACTTTATTGAAGAGGCAACTTTTGAATAGAGTTTTGAAAGAACCTTGTTAAGTGGTCGAGGAGAGTGGTGCATTCCAGTTGGAATGGGAACACAAAGACAGAATCATCATACAAGGGCATGATATGGAAACTAGGAAGTTTTGTTTTATTTTTAAATCTCAGATTTAGAATTGAAAATGTCCTTCAGTTGGAGGATTGAATTTTAAACTCAATTTCATTCACCATTACTTTTAAGATAATTGCTTTTGAGACTGAGACATTCTACATTCCTGCTAAACATAGGTTTTTCTATTTAAGTCACTCTTACCAATCAAGTTTTCTTTTATCTTTCCTAATGGAAAGGTTTATTATTTTTATCTTGAGAGATATTTTGTGGCCTGTGATATGGAGGTCAAATCTGTACAGAGAACTTTTAGTTTAATATCATGGCCTGATCATTTAGTGGCATATAAATAAAGCTCTTAGCAATGGAATTTGCTAAATTTTGCTCAATTAAACAGTGGGTTTTCCTTTTTGAAATAATTTGCTCTAGGGGTCAATAATATATTTTATTGAATACAGAACACTGTAGAATCCGTCAGATACATCCTAGGATACTGTTATATCTATCTTACTGAATTGGTAAAATCGATACTTGGTTAACAGGAAACAATAGGATTTGATAGAAAATCTAATTACTGGCAGTGATAGGGGAAGCTATCATTAAATTAGTGTCTTTTAAGAGTGTTTAGGGTTTCATCATATTGATCATTTACATTTTGGAAGACGGAGGACTGAGGGTTGAACGTAGGTCCATTTTATGTAAGAGGCATGCAGTTTCTTATGAGAAGGGTTTCTTCCCTGGAACATGTCCTCTTAATTTTGTAGCTGATAATTGAGATCTCACCATTAATAACAATAGTCCTTTACTAGAATGAAGCTACTCTAGACATGATTTCATGATAAGCTTTAACGGCATTAGCTGGTCAAACAACAGCAACAACTTTATCAGTTTTGGTGGGGAAGTGTAACCTTAAGAAGATAAGTTGGTGTCAGTAGAACAATGAGACAGGGATGGTCAAAATGAAGCAAAAGGAGAGGCACCTGGGTGGCTCAGTTGGTTAAGCCTCCAACTTTGGCTCAGGTCATGATCTCACGGTTCATGAGTTTGAGCCCCATGCTGGGCTCTGTGCTGACAGCTCAGAGCCTGGAGCCTGCTTCAGATTCTGTGTATCCCTCTCTCCCTGCCCTACCCCTGCTTGCACTCTGTCTCTCTGTGTCTCAAAAATGAATAAACATTAAAGAAGCTAAAATTTTTTTTTTTAATGAAGCAACAGGAAACACCAAAGGAGGATGACCCTCAAGAGTGGGAATCTGACAAAAAGAGTTGTGAAATGCGGTCATTGCTTGGGTTGAGGTCTGCTAATCCTTGAACAACAGTAAATCACAATAGGCATGGTCCCAGCTGGGTGCATACATTTTTAAAATTATAATATTTAGTTGATGAAGCTGGCAAAAGGTGAGAGTTGAAAGAATGTCTCATATATCTATTTGGTTGATAATTTGTCATGCCAAGAGTCTGTAATTAAACATAATTTATTAATGCATTAGTGATGCATGTTTTGTATGGTATATTCCATTGTAGATCAAAATATTGTGCACATTCCTTCTGTTGGAAGGACAAAGCAGATGAAAACTTCCCCCTGGGGTGATATATGGGTCCAAGGGTCCTGGCATGGGTAGAAATAAAAGGGCTCTGTTGATGGCAGCATTTGCCTAAATGGAGAGATGGAGCCATAAACAGGAGGATGATCAAGGTTAGAACTATGAGTGACAGGATTGTATGTCAAACCAACGTACCAGCTAGCTTGGAGTCAGCTGCAAAGGAGGACTTGGGTCTGGATACTTCTCTATGTGCTGCCTGGCCTGTGCTCCTAGGACAGGCACACTTACTATAAAGGGGCATTGTGTACAGTGGCCACTAGTATGAGCATTCTTTTTCAGGCTAATATTCAGGGGAATCACATGCTGGTGTATTAAACAATAAACTTAATGTGAATGTCACCTAGAGAAAACAGAAATCCATAAGGTCATTTAAACACTCAATTTAAAGTATAGCCGTGCTTTAAGTAATGACTTACTCTGGGTTCTGTTCTGAATTGGTGTTTGAGGGCATAAAAACATCCGGAACAAATAGCCACTGAATACATTTTGTGGTAGATGGGGAAGAGTTATTTCTGTGTATTGGGATTTGAGCCAATATTTTTCTTAATTATGAACATAAAATATGACTAGAATACATTCCCAAAGCATTCCACAATCAAATGGGTGCAATGAATTTGTGAGCTATGCAAGTAAATAAAATAAATGTGATTCTGAATATGCATGTCTCTGATATAGGGGTAAAACTGAGCTGCTCATAGAGTGGTCAGGGAAAAAAGAGTGAGACCACAGGTGAGGTATGGATTTCCTACTCTCTAATAGTATCATCTCAAAAGATAATGTAATATTTCGAGAAAGAACTTGAGGTTTCATCAGTGATTAAAATATAAAAAATACAAAGACACCTTCAACGTCTTTGCACAAGGAGGTTCTATTAGGAATCTCATAAAACTCGAATGGGTGGGGACAGTAGATAAAAGACAAGGGCTCTCTCAGCCTGCATCTGTTTCTCTACTCCTCTGTATGTGGCAGTCATCGACAGATAACATCCTCTGTGTGCTAACTTCCTTGTGTTTCTGTGCTTGCTTGTGCTTCTCTCTTACTAAGTAGCTGTGTGGTCATTTATTCATTCAATAAACATCTATTGCACACCTTCTATCTGCCACATGCTGTGTGACCGGCTGGGGATAAAGATAGAAAGAAGACACAGACCTTGTTCTGCAGGAGCTCACAGCCTAGGAGGCTAGTTTATAGCACAGACCTTAGAAAGGCTACTGCTTGATTTTGCCTATTTCAGATAAAAATAGCAAATATGCTACTCCTTCTCTCTGTCTCTCCTGTCTCCCCATGATGCCAAACTTCCAATCAGCAATAGTTATATGTTTCCAAGCTTCTATCACAGATTATTTCTATTTTTGCTCTGGCCAAGGCAACCACCTTACTCAGCCCCTCCCATCTCTTTTCCTTTCCTTCCTAATCATTAGCTCCTAAAGGAACACTTGTTTTCTTCACCAAAGCAAATAGAGCACCAATTTCAAAGTTGCCTTTTTCTTCCTACCCTTTCAAACATACTTTTAATATAACAAACACATTGTATGAGAAGGCATGACTTTGAAATGCTTTCTTTATGATCCCTATTGACCAATTGTATAGATCACTTGTACCTAATTTTCTGAAAAAGCTGTGTGAGCTTGTGTAATTTTACTTGATTCAAGCAAAGGAGTGACTATCACATTTAGGTGAGTTTTATAAATATCTATCATGACTGCCTCATATAATGAAGGCTGAATTGGCCGAAAGGAAACTCATGTTCTGAAGCATTTGGTGACTTTGTCAAAGGCCAGTGTGTCAAAACTGAAAAGGAGCACACACCATAATCCACCCAACTTTCCACAGAGGAAAAAATGATGGCTCTGCAGCTACTTCCCGAAAACAGTAGACATCTGTTCACTCAGTCTAAACTAAGTTCACTTAGGTCTATCATTTGTTGGGAAGACATCACCATCTCTGTGCTGAGGTTTCACTTGATATTCTCTGAGTGATGTGTTTTCTTTTTTTGTGTGTTGGAATCTGTTTGATGAAGTGTTTGTTAGTTTTCGGTTATATCTCACTAAAAACAACTTTAAAAAATTCGTAGAGAATTTATTTTAAAAAGCATGTGAGGATTATACATATATATATGTATATATATATATATATTTCATTGAGAGCCTATACTATTATGAATTCTTAAATTACTGTGGACCTATGACAAGCTCCCATTGTTTGAACATCCTGTCTTTAAGTGCAAACTGAATACCTATACTAACCTCCTTTAGGACCTACTTAGTCCCTCTGGATTCTTTGAACATTCTATTAATGAAGATATAATTCATCTCTAGCATATCACTATTGTTGAGTAGTTTAATTAGTAAAGATATCTGAAAGCTTCAATTTAATCAGTGGAAATAAACCCCCCTAAATACTTCTTATAAGTGAGGTATTTATAATTTGATACGTTTTCAGTCTTCCCTGTCAATGTATTAATTTTCTTCTTTTGACGGTGTGAACTTTCCTTTACTCAGTAATCTAGAGGTGATGGAACAGTATTTTAACAACTATCACTTCTTTTTACATTTTATCCTCCAAAAAAAGTGTGTCTTACATGTCCATTTTAGTTAGAGGAGGAAGTGGTGGAATATTAAGAATTATCTTTCATATACTCTTCAAGAACTATACTTCTCCCTTTTAAAACTTTGACTTATGGAAAGAATTTTTTAAAAATATAAGAAAAAGATAAGATAAAAATTTTATCTTATCATAATGATGCACCATCAAATATTTTTTAGTGTGGAAATATTTCAGGCTTAAATAATCCATTTCAAATTCAAGCTTATGAAAAGATGTTTGGTAAAGTAAAGTAACTAGAAGAAAAAGACTTGAAGTACACTTAGACCAAAATTTTAGTGGAACACATATCTGAGAATTATAAAAGGACAAAGAACATTAGAAAAACTATTTTTTAAAATTTTGTTACAAGTACAGGTTGAGACTGTTCATCCATTGAAATGTAATTCTTAGGCAGTGGGATATTCCCTTTCATGGAATTATATTCAGGGAAAGCAGCACATACAATGTGTTTTCAATATGTGTAGTATCTCTTGGCTCCTGGAGACATGACTCAAAATATTTAGCCTTAGGTCCTCCAGAGAACGGAGTCCAAGACACTTCTCATGGTAATGTCTTATTGGGAAATATAATCTAGGTGGCGATAGTGAGGGAAAGAGAAACAGCAAATATGAATGAGGTGGCTCATTGCCAAACTGACATGACTCCATGAAACCACATCTAGTTGCTTGATCATGTGAATGAAATAAGCTACAGAGAACGTGTGCAGTTTGGAAAAGTCTTGCAGAGATAGGAAGGAAGAGGAATCTGTTAGCTCCCTCTCGTCATCATCTACAATTCTGGATTTTGCCACTTGACTTCTTTGGACAGCTCCTGGGAAACCCAAATCTTACATGCCATGGTACAGTACTTCATCTGAATATGGAAGAGTGGGAGATGCCAGAATCTTGGGTTGGGTTGGAGCCTAGAGCTGTGGCAACTTCTGCACCAGCAGGTATAATAGATGCTGGCACAGCACAGTCCTAACACTAGAATTGTGGCAGAAACAGCTGGTAGTGTTAAAAGGTGAGGTAACAACAAGGCTCTCTGAGCAGCTAAGGGACAGAGAAGGTAGAGATGTTTGTACAAATCTTCAGTATAGTCCTCCCTAGGCACCATTCATATTCACTCATACTCTCTTGTGATATTATAATGTGGGACCTCCACTTTTGTAAGAACAAGATGCCTTCAATTTAAGGAAAATGCCCCATAAGGAAGATATCAATCCAGCCAATCACAGATTATCCTTAAAGTGGTAGTTGGGGCACCTGGGTGGCTCAGTTGGTTAAGCGTCCAACTTTGGCTCAGGTCATGATCTCACAGTCCATGAGTTTGAGTCCTGCATGGAGCTCTGTGCTGACAGCTCAGGGCCTGGAGCTTGCTTGGATTCTTCGTCTCCCTCTGTCTCTGCTCCACCACTGCTTGTGCTCTTTCTCTCTCAAAGGTAAACATTAAATTTTTTTAATGGTAGCCAACCACAATTTCTGAAAAGGGTTTAAGGAGTTTTAGTAAGTCAAACTACAACCTCCTCTGCTGTTGCTTATCGTCCTACTGTAATTGATATTCATGATCCTTCTTAAGGGTTTCTTACCTTGAAAGGCTCCCTCCAGAAGGGGGTCTGAGTCCTGAATTGCCTTGCATCTGTTGGGATGTAGTTGTTGCTTACTTACTGACAGTTGTCACTGGAGTGAAAGTAGTAAGTGAATTTCCAGTATGCTCTAGGTTTTAGGCATACTTCTCTCTGGCCTATTGTGTTGTAATCCTAGCTTGCTATAATAATGAGGGCTAATTAAATCCCAAAATACTATACTCCATTTTTCCCCCCTGCTTGTAGAATTACATGAGACATGTGAATTACAAGTGGCTAGGTAGTTATAATAGCCTCCGATTCAATGGAAATCAATATATCCTCCAACAAAAGTGGGAACCACCCCCGCTCCTAGGCCCAGGATCCCTAGACGGTAGATCTTTTGTTTTCCATTTGAAAAAGCACAAATTTTCTCAGGGGATCACTGGGAGAGATGGAAGAAAGGATATCTCTCAATTCTATCCCCATATGGTCCAGCTGTTAGGAAAACAGTACTATATATTGGCCATTGTTTACATGCAGACACTGCATGTGGAAGACAGTGCCACAATCCTGAAGTGAGTTTTTCCCAAGCTAGTACTTTAGGTAAGCTTTTAACAGACTGTTTTATTTTACCAGGCCAGGCTTCTGACAAGGCTTCCATCGTCATAGCCCACTGTCTTAACTTATATTTTCAAAAAGTGAATCACATGGTCTAAAGTAATGCTGCATGACTACCATGTTGGAGGATCAGGTGTTCTGTAAACCATTGAATGTTAGTGCTGCTGGGGGCCAGATTTCACGTGTCTTCAAAAGATATCAACCGGGGTGCCTGGGTGGCGCAGTCGGTTAAGCGTCCGACTTCAGCCAGGTCACGATCTCACCGTCTGTGAGTTCGAGCCCCGCGTCGGGCTCTGGGCTGATGGCTCAGAGCCTGGAGCCTGTTTCTGATTCTGTGTCTCCCTCTCTCTCTGCCCCTCCCCCGTTCATGCTCTGTCTCTCTCTGTCCCAAAAATAAATAAACGTTGAAAAAAAAAATTAAAAAAAAAAAAAAAGATATCAACCGACTTAAGAAGTGGACGTAGGAGCCAAAGCCTTTTTGGTCCCAATAGGGCAGGGGAAGGGAGTTGGGGCTGTTGTGGCTCCTGCTGCACTGGTACATGGAGGCCTAGACTGAGTCCAGTCCTCATCTGGGGGAGACTGAGAAACTGTACTTGGAGGTTAGGCAATGGTGGCAGTACTTCTATATGAGTACATGGCCGAAGACCTGGAAGGAAGGTAGAGCTAAGCAAATCAGGGAGGGAGGAATTCAGTACACACTGTAAAAACATTTTTTATTAATTATAATCCTATGTAACTGTGTGAAGTGGATAGAAGTAAAGAAGATACGTATCCTTGGTTTCAGACTCTCCTCTGCAAGCGCAGCATGCGATTTAAGTATGATTGACAGCCATCTGTAGAGGCAAGTTCCTCCACCTTCTCCTTACCTTCACTTCCCCAGAATGGTGGTGTGATTTGCAGGGTGTGGGAATCGCACACATTTAGGTGTTGGGACACCTGGTTCTAGTCCAAAACCTGTTACCCGGGTAGCCATGTGACCTTAGATACCTTTTTTGTCTGTCTGTCTCTCTGTTTTCAATCCTTTCTGGCTGCAGAGTTCTTACCTAAAATGAGGGGTAGCTAATGTCTTTTTCGGTTCCAAATCTTATGAGTTGTCACGGAAATCACATTATATCAGCAAGGTATTCAGGCTTATTTCTGCAAATTGAAGGAACCGGTACAAGGTGGAGAAGGCATTTTGTGGTAGAGTACAGACTGGGGCTTACAAGCAGAAAGATGGAAATATATTAAGGGCAGATGCAAACCAGATTTTTACAAGGGATCTTGTGGGTTGCTATTATTAAAATAAACACTGTGTTGCATGAAGCTGATACATATGGTCATACAAAAAGGGAAAGAGTTAAAAGAAACAAGAAACTAGGTTCAACTTAGTATCTTCTCTTTTCAATAGCACTCATTCTCACTCTCTTTCAATTAACTGTGTTAAGGCATTTATTCTGAAACAACCTTTCTTTCTCTGTGCTGAAGTGTTTGGGGTCACCTGTGGTGGGCACCTCTGCCATTGTTTGGCAGCAGAGTGCCTTGGCCTAGAATCCCTGCAGCCTTTCTCTCTGAACTGCTGCCTCATTATGAAGGAAGCTGTCACTTCAACCCTCAGGTTCTGTTCTTTGAGACAGCCACTGATGGGACATCATAGGTTTGGTTCATTGCTCATTACATATTTATGTTGAGGGGAGTCTTCAAATTACCTTTTAGCTTCTCATTATCATTTAATATTTCCTACTTCCAAGTTAAGTCAGGCTAGAAAGATGGAGAAAAGTTATTCAGGGACTCTCTCATCTCTTTCTTTTGCTAAAACTCCTTGGATTCATCTTCCAAGCAAGGAAAGTTATAGGAATGATAAAATGACTAGACTAACATTGTTATAGACATTCTTTCCTCCATTTGCTTTCACTGTTTAGGCTTCTAGGTTTACCAGCTTCTTACTGAAATAGATTCTTTAGCATTAAATCAGACTATTGCCTCTGGTAAACTGAAATTTTTTGATTTTTAGTATTTTACAGCCATTCTTACAACTCTCAGCAATTTTTCACCATTGGTTTCTTTCCAATCATTTACTGAATTTTTTTTTAGTTAAGTAAGCATATTTTTTAAAAGTTCTTTCTTGCTCTCTGATTGTTCCTTTTTCATTGAAGCTTATTTTTGATTTATGGGTACAAATTCCTCTGAGGATAATAATTACACACACACACACAGATACACACATACATACACATGTACACACACTTGTTATTTTACTGAAATGTTCCTGATTCTAACAGGGTCTTTGATTCTTTATGGCAGCCCCTGGGGTGTACTGCCCAGATACCCTTCAAGGAAGAGCTTTTTACCCTAATTGTGAGAGTGTTGTCAGCAGGCCGCCTTTCCGCTGTCAGATCTTGTGATGTGCAACTTTTAAATTATAGCGAGATTATTTTCTCTGAGACGTACTCATTGTAAATATTGGATTTTAAAACCTTCTAAGTCAGTGTCCCTCTTTATGATTTTACAATTTTGTTTGTAGTGAATTTCCAGAATGCTAGTACTGTTACATCTATTACTACCAGCTAATATTTATCAATCAGTTGTGTGCCAGAAGCTGTTCAAAGGACTTTGTATGTATCCCACTAATTTAATTTACAGAGCTACCCTACCAGGTAGGTACTATTTAGTATCTCCAGCTTTGTAGATGAGAACATGAGGGCTTGGATTAGTATACCTGCTCTTAATTACAGGGTTGTGTGTAGTGAGGTGGGGAATTCATCCCTGGGTGGCTGACTCTAAGCACGCATTCTTAACCATTTTGTATTCTGCCTCCTGATACTAGGGGACAGAATTATACTTCAAAAAAATTTTTGATTGTTTTTTTCAGGGGTGGAGTGGGGGAGAGTTGTATACAATTTTGGTTTCTCTATGATTGTAATTTTACTTTATTCATGTGAAAAATAAGAACTGATTAAACTAGGCATAGGAAGTACAGCTATATAATAGGAATACCCAGAAAATCTGCTGTATTTAGAAGATATAAGCACTGGAAAAGCTATGTTTACAATTTAACTTTTATCTGTAAATAACTGCAAAGTTGTTATTGTTGTTGGGTATGTGTGTGTGGGGGGGGGGGGGGTGTATGCGTGTGTGTTTTAAAGACCAGAAGTACCAAATTTTCACTACTCTTATGGTGACTTTTTAAAAAAGGTATATATATGGAATCAGTCTTATTAAAACAAACCAAAAGAACACTATAAACAGTTTTAAGTACTTTATATTTCAAAGGCATTAGGTTCAAATCTGAAACTGATATGGCATTTTTATTAAAAATGTCCCAATGCTTTGTTTTCATGATCAAGTGGATGACTAAGTTTTCAAGACTTATTTTCATCAAAGTTTCTTGCTATTTAAGGAAAATATTTTTTTAAATTAAAGAATGCTTTCAGTAGAAGAGATTTTGATTGCTTTGTCCCTATGTGTCCTTTTTTAAACAGAATTTTGAATAGCAGATGGTTAGATTCAGACAACATAGGGTTTAGTTCGTTTCTTTGTCATTACTCATAGCTTGAAATTTAGAAAACCTGAATTTAGGAAAGGAAGGAAGATAATCAGTTTATAGTAAATTGTATCTCACATTTCCCCCTCCATATGAGTGGGATTAATCATGTCTTTATAGTGTGGAGATGCATTTTATATCTATTCTAGGCATATGAAATGTTTTGGCTCAGTTGTTGGCATGCCCTCAAACTCTTGCATACTTTCCAAGCTGCTTTGACTTCAGAGGAGCTCAATAAATTCTAATTTTTAAAAATGGAAATGAGGCAATGGTTTAAAATATTTAAAATTTTCTTTGGCTTTGTCAGTTAGTGATACTTCTTTCAAAACCACTCTCTGAAAAGAGATTTTTCTTGGTGGCATAAAGTATTGAAGGGGAAAAGTAGATACTGTTACTTTCATTTAATATCACTGTAATGTACATAACATGTGTCGAGATCTGTTATTATCCAGCTTTTTCAGAATGCAAAGAGACAAAGGAAATATCTTTTAATGGCATCCATGAAATCTTACCTCCTCTCTGAATCCTTTTTCCAATTAAGAAAGAAAGGTGACACGTTCATTCTTTATTTAAAAACTGAGATACAATTGACTTTTAACACTGTGTACGTTTTGGATATACAAAATATTGATTTCATACATTTATATATTGCAATATGATTACCACTATAGAATTAGGTAGCATCTATCAAATTGCATAATGTTCATTTCTTTTTCTGTGGTGAGAACAATTAAGAATGATTCTTTCAGCAATTTGAAGGTTATAATACAGTATTGTTGGCTATAATCACTAAGCTGTGCCTCAGATCTCCAGAATGTATTTATCTATTGCTTGTAAGTTTGTACCCTCCAATAAGATTTCCCTGATCCTCCCTCTTCCCAGCCCCTGGAAACCACCATTTTGTTCTTGTTTTTGAGTTCAGTTTCCTAGATTCCATATATAAGTGATATACAATATTTTTCTTTCTCTCTTTGACTTATCTCACAAATATAATGCCCTCAAGGCCTGTCTCAGAAGTTGGCTTATTCATTCTTTCAGATCATCAGGGACAATAAAGTAGGAGTTAACGTGATTCTGCTGCCTTTTTTGCAAACTGCGTTCCATCCCACATCATGTCTACCAGTCGAACCTTCACAACATATCTGGATCGGACTGTCGACCATATATACTTCTACGATCAGACTGGACCACTGCAATAGCCTTCCAACTGGTACTCCTGTTTTACCATCTACTCTTCTGAACTTAGTCGAGTGATCTTTTAAATTGGATACCATATCTTTTACTCTAAAACTCAAAATATTCACTGGTGATCACACTTAGTAGAGTCTGTCAGGTCGAATAGGGTTTTGCCCTTGCCTTCCTTTCAAGCTCATCTCCTTCACCTGTTCCCCTCACTTACATTACTTGTGCCATGCTGGCAGTCTTGTTTTCTCAGTCATGCCAGGTTCATTTCTGCTTCACAGACTTTGCACTTGTTGCTGGGCCTGATATATTTTTACCTCAGATTTTTGCATGGTTTACTTCTTTAATCTTCTAAGGTTACTGCTTAAATATAACCTCCTCTGAGAGATCTTGGGTAACATCCAGTCTTGACCAAGAAAACTTTGCCTTATTAGTTCTAAGAACTCCTGACTTATAAACTTGAGACCAGAAATATTTGTTATAGGAAAATACATTTCACTTCTATGCTGTTAAATTGTCTGTTGAAAAACAAGACTATGTTTATTCATTTAAGTTGGAAACTGTGTCATAGGAATTTACTTTTAGCTACAAGCCCTGGGATTATTATTTTTTTTTAATTTTTTTTTCAACGTTTATTTATTTTTGGGACAGAGAGAGACAGAGCATGAACGGGGGAGGGGCAGAGAGAGAGGGAGACACAGAATCGGAAACAGGCTCCAGGCTCTGAGCCATCAGCCCAGAGCCCGACTCGGGGCTCGAACTCACGGACCGCGAGATCGTGACCTGGCTGAAGTCAGACGCTTAATCGACTGCACCACCCAGGCGCCCCGCCCTGGGATTATTAATTCACTATTCATATCTTCACTAACTTTATTCTTAACTGGGTCTTTTTGAATTTTGTCATATGAAATACAAGCCTGCAGGCATCCTCTACTTACTTACTCAGAGGTTGGGATAATTCTTTTAGATTTACAGTGGTTACAGTGCTCTAAGAAATTGCTGACCAACTGCTTTCCAAATTAAACCAGAGTCATTCTTAAATATAAACAAAAAACTAAGAATTACCAGATATTTTAAGGGAATCCAATAGATTGAAAGAAAAAGGCAAAATAAATAAGTAGGATAATGTTGCAGGTTGGAGTCCCTGAGAAGCAGACTCTGGGACAAGAGTAACAGGTATCATATTATTAAGGTGTATCCCTGAGATTTATGGCTGTGAAAGGAAGGGGAATAAGTGGCCAAATTAGAAGTTGAGCCTAATGAGATCCTCAGCCAATCTTAAGGGGGAAGCTCTGGAAGCTTAGTGGCCCTTCATAGTTGTCTAAGTTTGGGCCACATTAAGTGCTCATGGGATATGGGTAATCCTGGGAAGGGGTAAGGCCTTGTGGAATGGGGCTCTTTGCAACTGATGGGGCTGACAGCTGAGAAGTTGCTTGCTGAGAACATTCTCACAATTAGGGTAATAGACACTTCCTTAATGGGAATCTGGGAATCACGCCACAGAATCAACAATGAAGACTCAAAAACTCTATTAGGAACAAAGGCAATTCGGGGAACCTGGGTGGCTCAGTCAGTTAAGCATCTGACTTCGGCTCAGATCATGATCTCGTGGTTAGGTAGTTCGAGCCCCACGTTGGGCTCTGTGTTGACAGCTTGGAGCCTGAAGCCTGCTTCAGATTCTGTGTGTGTGTGTGTCTCTCTCTGCCCTTCCCCCGCTCATGCTCTATCTCTGTATCTCTCAAAAATAAATAAACGTTAAAAAAAATTAAAAAAAGAAGCAAAGACAATTCAGGTAAGAAAGAAACATATATTGAGAAATCTATTAACCTCAGAAAATTTTACACCTATAAATTAAGAATAAGCCTCAATGAAAAGGAAACAGAACAAGAAAGAAGATAATAGAGTTTACCTAAATAAAAAACATTTAGTAGATGACTGAGAAGTAAAATGGACTTGTGTGAGTACCCAACTCATTTGAAGGTAAAGTTGAGAACACGGAGTTAAGCAATAAAGGATGAAAAAAATGTGAGAAAAGCTAAAATACATGGATGAAAGTTTTAAGAGGTGCAATATTCTTTTAATGTTAAGTCTAGAAGCAGGAGACAAAGTTGAGAGGAGAGGAGAGAATACTAATGAACCATTAAACAGAAAAAAAAATAAAGAAGAAGAAAGAAAAATTAACCACCAACCTAGATCCAAAGGAATAGTTCTTAATTGGAAAGGGTCCACTTAATGCCAAGTATGTTTAATAACAAGAAAAATAAAAACTAAACTAAAGCCAAAAACCATTCCTAGATACAATTTTGTGAAATTCAAAACTCATAGGGCAAACATAATTCTAAAGAGGAAAAAGATAAAAACAGTAGGACACCATAAGGGAATGAGAATTACTCTAGCAGCAACGAATATTCAAAGATCATAGAACAATTTCTTCAAAGTTTTGAAGATTTTTCTCTTCTGCTTACTACTGAAGTACAATTGGCATACAATTTTATATTAATTTTCAGGTATATAACATATTGATTCAACAATTCTATACATTACACAGCACTTACCAAAAGTTTAATTACCGTCTATCATCATACAATGTTATTATAATATTATTGACTATATTTCCTTCTTATAATTCATCTCTGTGACTTATTTATTTTATAACTGGAAGTCTTAATCTCCTTTATTTGGCTCATCCCCACCCCCCCCCCCCACCCCTTTCTGGCAACCACCAGTTTGTTCTCTGTGTTTGAGTGTCTGTTTTTTTGTTTGTTTCATTTTTTAGATTCCACATTTAAGTGAAATTATATGGTATTTGTCTTTCTCTGACTTATTTCACTTAGTATAAGTGTTGTTACAACCATGTTCATCCATGTTGTTACAAATCGCAAGATTTCATTCCTTTTTTTCCCCTTAAAATTTATTCATTTATTTTGAAAGTCAGCATGAGTGTGGGGAGGGGCAGGGGGAGAAGGAGAGGGAGAGAGAATTACAAGCAGATTCCAGGCTGTCAGCACAGAGCACCACAGGGGGCTCAAACTCACAAACTGTTAGTTCATGACCTGAGCAGAAATCAAGAGTCCAACACTTAACTGACTGAGCCACCCAGATGCCCAGGATCTCATTTTTTTTTATGACTGAGTAATACTCCATTGTGTTTGTGTGTATGTGTGTGTAGTGTGTATGTATGCATATATACCACTTCTTCTTTATCCATTCGTCTATCAATGGACACTTGGATTGTGTCCATAATTTGGCTATTGTAAAGAATGCTTCTGGCACAAAAACAGACACATAGACCAATGGAATAGAATAGAAACCCCAGAACTAGACCCACAAACGTATGGCCAACTCATCTTTGACAAAGCAGGAAAGAACACCCAATGGAAAAAAAGAAAGTCTCTTTAACAAATGGTGCTGGGAGAACTGGACAGCAACATGCAGAAGGTTGAAACTAGACCACTTTCTCACACCATTCACAAAATAAACTCAAAATGGATCAAGGACCTGAATGTGAGACAGGAAACCATCAAAACCCTAGAGGAGAAAGCAGGAAAAGACCTCTCTGACCTCAGCCGTAGCAATCTCTTACTCGACACATCCCCAAAGGCAAGGGAATTAAAAGCAAAAGTGAATTACTGGGAACTTATGAAGATCAAAAGCTTCTGCACAGCAAAGGAAACAACCAACAAAACGAAAAGGCAACCAACGGAATGGGAAAAGATATTTGCAAATGACATATCGGACAAAGGGCTAGTATCCAAAATCTATAAAGAGCTCACCAAACTCCACACCCGAAAAACAAATAACCCAGTGAAGAAATGGGCAGAAAACATGAATAGACACTTCTCTAAAGAAGACATCCGGATGGCCAACAGGCACATGAAAAGATGCTCAACGTTGCTCCTTATCAGGGAAATACAAATCAAAACCACACTCAGATATCACCTCACGCCAGTCAGAGTGGCCAAAATGAACAAATCAGGAGCCTATAGATGCTGGAGAGGATGTGGAGAAGCAGGAACCCTCTTGCACTGTTGGTGGGAATGCAAATTGGTGCAGCCACTCTGGAAAGCACTGTGGAGGTTCCTCAGAAAATTAAAAATAGACCTACCTATGACTCAGCAATATCACTGCTAGGAATTTACCCAAGGGGTACAGGAGTACTGATGCATAGGGGCACTTGTACCCCAATGTTTATAGCAGCACTCTCAACAATAGCCAAATTATGGAAAGAGCCTAAATGTCCATCAACTGATGAATGGATAAAGAAATTGTGGTTTATATACACAATGGAGTACTACATGGCAATGAGAAAGAACAAAATATGGCCTTTTGTAGCAACGTGGATGGAACTGGAGAGTGTGATACTAAGTGAAATAAGCCATACACAGAAAGACAGATACCATATGTTTTCACTCTTATGTGGATCCTGAGAAACTTAACAGAAACCCATGGAGGAGGGGAAGGAAAAAAAAAAAAGAGGTTAGAGTGGGAGAGAGCCAAAGCATAAGAGACTCATAAAAACTGAGAACAAACTGAGGGTTGATGGGGGGTGGGAGGGAGGGAGGGGAGGGTGGGTGATGGGTATTGAGGAGGGCACCTTTTGGGATGAGCACTGGGTGTTGTATGGAAACCAATTTGACAATAAAAAAAAGAAAGAAAGAAAAAAAAAAGAATGCTTCAAGGCACCTGAGTGGCTCAGTCAGTTAAGTTTCTGACTTTGGCTCAGGTCATGATCTCACTATTTGTGAGTTTGAGCCCTGAGTCAGGCTCTGTGCTGACAGCTCAGAGCCTAGAGCCTGCTATGTCTCCCTCTCTCTCTCTCTCTTCCCCTGCCCTGCTTGTGCTCTCTCTCTCTCTAAATAAATTAACATTAAAATAAAAGAATGCTGCAATAAACATAGGTGTGCATGTATCTTTTCAAGTTAATGTTTTCTATTCTTTGTATACATACCTGGTCATAGAATTACTGGGTCATATAGTATTTCTATAATTTTTTGAAGAAACTCCATACTGTCTTTCATAGTGGTTGGACAATTTGTATTCCCACCTACAGTGCATGAGTTCCCTTTTCTTTAGATCCTAGCAACATTCATTATGTTCTGTCTTTTTGATACTAGCCATTGTGGTTTTGATTTTCATTTCCCTGATGATTAGTGATGTTGAACATATTTCCATGTGCCTGTTGGCCATCTGTATATCTTCTTTGGAAAAATGCCTATTCAGGTCCTCTGCCCATTTTTTTAACTGGGTTCTTTGTGTTTTTTATGTTGAGTTGTGCAAGTTCTTTATAATTTTTGGACATTAAGCCTTTGTTGGATATATTATTTGCAAATATCATCTTCCATTCAGTAGATTTGCCTTTTTGTTTTGTTGATGATTTCCTTAGATGTGAAAAATCTTTTTGTTTGGTATAGTCCTAATAGTTTATTTTTGCTTTTGTTTCCCTTGCCTGAGGAGATATATCAATAAATATGTTGCTAAGGCCAATGTCCAAGAAATTACTGCCAATACTTTCTTTTAGGAGTTTTATGGTTTTGGGCCTGACATTTAGGTCTTTAATCTATTTTGAATTTAAATTTATTTTTGTGTGTAAGAAAGCAGTCCAGTTTCATTCTTTTGCATAGAGCTGTCCAGTTTTCCCAATATTATTTATTGAAAAGTTGGTGTTTTCCGCATTGTATATGCCTCCTTTGTTGTATATTAATTGACTAGGTAGGTTTGGGGTTATTTGTGGGGTTATTCCTGTTCCATTGATCTATGTGTCTGTTTTTATGTCAGTACCATACTGCTTTTACTACTATAGGTTTGTAGTATCTTGAAATCTCAGATTGTGATACATCTAGCTTTGTTCTTCCTTCTCAAGATTGCTTTGAATATTAGTGTATTTTGTAGTTTCACAAGAATTTTAGGATTATTTGTTCTAGTTCTGAGAAAAATGCTGTTGGTGTTTTGATAGGGATTGCATTGAATATATAGATTGCTTTGGGTCACATACACATTTTAACAATATTAATTTTTCCAATCCATGACCATGGTGTATCTTTCCCCTTGTTTGGGTTGTCTTCAATTTCTTTCATCAACGTATTATGGTTTTCTGAGGGTAGGTCTTTTACCTCCTTGGTTAAATTTGCTCCTAGGTATTTTGTTCATTTTTCCATTGTATATTCTTTCCTGCTGTTTCAAAGATTAGTTGGCCATATGTTTGTGGGTCTTAGTTTGTGGGTCTAGTTCTGGGGTTTCTATTCTATTCCATTGGTCTATGTGTCTGTTTTTGTGCCAATACCATGCTGTCTTGATGAGACAGCTTTGTAGTAGAGGCTAAAGTCTGGGATTGTGAAGCCTCCTGCTCTGGTCTTCTTCAAAATTACTTTGGCTATTTGGGACCTTTTGTGGTTC
>NW_024412394.1:59965259-59990555 GCF_014898765.1 Herpailurus yagouaroundi
CTACTCCAGCTTTCTTTTGGCTTCCAGTAGCATGATAAATAGTTCTCCATCCCCTCACTCTCAATCTAAAGGTGTCCTCAGGTTTAAAATGAGTCTCTTGTAGACAGCAAATAGATGGGTCTTGTTTTTTTTATCCATTCTGATACCCTATGTCTTTTGGTTGGCGCATTTAATCCATTTACATTCAGTGTTATTATAGAAAGATATGGGTTTAGAGTCATTGTGATGTCTGTATGTTTTATGCTTGTAGTGATGTCTCTGGTACTTTGTCTCACAGGATCCCCCTTAGGATCTCTTGTAGGGCTGGTTTAGTGGTGACAAATTCCTTCAGTTTTTGTTTGTTTGGGAAGACCTTTATCTCTCCTTCTATTCTAAATGACAGGCTTGCTGGATAAAGGATTCTCGGCTGCATATTTTTTCTGTCTAGCAAACTGAAAATCTCGTGCCAACTCTTTCTGGCCTGCCAAGTTTCAAAAGAGAGATCAGTCACGAGTCTTATAGGTCTCCCTTTATATGTGAGGGCACGTTTACCCCTTGCTGCTTTCAGAATTTTCTCTTTATCCTTGTATTTTGCCAGTTTCACTATGATATGTCGTGCAGAAGATCGATTCAAGTTACGTTTGAAGGGAGTTCTCTGTGCCTCTTGGATTTCAATGCCTTTTTCCTTCCCCACTTCAGGGAAGTTCTCAGCTATGATTTCTTCCAGTACCCCTTCAGCACCTTTCCCTCTCTCTTCCTCCTCTGGGATACCAATTATGCGTATATTATTTCTTTTTAGTGTATCACTTAGTTCTCTAATTTTCCCCTCATATCCCTGGATGTTTTTTATCTCTCTTTTTCTCAGCTTCCTCTTTTTCCATAACTTTATCTTCTAGTTCACCTATTCTCTCCTCTGTCTCTTCAATCCGAGCCGTGGTGGTTTCCATTTTGTTATGCATTTCGTTTAAAGCGTTTTTCAGCTCCTCGTGACTGTTCCTTAGTCCCTTGATCTCTGTAGCAAGAGATTCTCTGCTGTCAGCTATACTGTTTTCAAGCCCAGCGATTAATTTTATGACTATTATTCTAAATTCACTTTCTGTTATATTATTTAAATCCTTTTTGATCAGCTCATTAGCTGTTGTTATTTTCTGGAGATTCTTCTGAGGGGAATTCTTCCGCTTGGTCATTTTGGATAGTCCCTGGCGTGGTGAGGACCTGCAGGGCACTTCCCATGTGCTGTGGTGTATAACTGGAGTTGGTGGGCGGAGCCGCAGTCAGACCTGATGTCTGCCCCCAGCCCACTGCTGGGGCCACAGTCAGACTGGTGTGTGCCTTCTCTTCCCCTCTCCTAGGGGCGGGATTCACTGTGGGGTGGGGTGGCCCGTCTGGGCTACTTGCACACTGCCAGGCTTGTGATGCTGGGGATCTGGCGTCTTAGCTGGGGTGGGTAGGCAAGGTGCACAGGGGCAGGAGGGGCAGGCTTAGCTTGCTTCTCCTTAGGTGATCCCCTTCAGGAGGGGCCCTGTGGCAGCAGGAGGGAGTCAGATCCGCTGCCGGAGGTTTGGCTCCGCAGAAGCGCAGAGTTGGGTGTTTGCGCTGAGCGAGCCAGTTCCCTGGCAGGAACTGGTTCTCTTTGGGATTTTGGCTGGGGGATGGGCGGGGAAGATGGCGCTGGCGATCGCCTTTGTTCCCCACCAAACTGAGCTCTGTCGTCCGGGGGCTCAGCAGCTCTCCTTCCCTTTGTCCTCCAGCCTTCCCGCTTTCTGAGCAGAGCTGTTGACTTATGACCTCCCAGCCGCTAAGTCGCACTTGCTGTCGGAACACAGTCCGTCAGGCCCCTCCGCTTTTTGCAAGCCAGACTCAGGGGCTCTGGTTGGCCGGCGAGCCGCCCCTCCGCCCCAGCTCCCTCCCGCCAGTCTGTGGAGCGCGCACCGCCTCGCTGCCCTTCCTACCCTCTTCCGTGGGCCTCTCGTCTGCGCTTGGCTCCGGCGACTCCGTTCTGCTAATCCTCTGGTGGTTTTCTGGGTTATTTAGGCAGGTGTAGGTGGAATCTAGGTGATCAGCAGGACGCGTGGTGAGCCCAGCGTCCTCCTACGCCGCCATCTTCCCTCCCGAGCTGATAGCATTTTTTAGCTCCTCCTGGCTGTTCCTTAGTCTCTTGATCTCTGTAGCAAGAGATTCTCTGCTGTCCTTTATACTGTTTTCAAGCCCAGCGATTAATTTATGACTATTATTCTAAATTCACTTTCTGTTATATTGTTTAAATCCTTTTTGATCAGTCATTAGCTGTTGTTATTTCCTGGACGTTTTTCTGAGGGGAATTCTTCTGTTTCATCATTTTGGATAGTCCCTGGAGTGGTGCGAGACTGTGGGGCACTTCTCCTGTGCTGTCTTGAATAACTTTCGTTGGTGGGTGGGGCCACAGTCAGACCTGATGTCTGCCCCCAGCCCACCGCTGGGGCCACAGTCAGACTGGTGTTTGCCTTCTCTTCCACTCTCCTAGGGGCGGGATTCAGTGTGGGGTGGCGTGGCCCGTCTGGGCTACTTGCACACTGCCAGGCTTGTGGTGCTGGGGATCTGGCGTATTAGCTGGGGTGGATTGGCAAGGTGCACGGGGTCAGGAGGGGCAGGCTCAGCTCGCTTTTCCTTCGGAGATCCGCTTGGGGAGGGGCCCTGCGCACTGGGAGGGAGTCAGACCTGCCGGAGGGATGTATCCGCAGAAGCACAGCTTTGGGTGTTTGCGCGGTGCAAGCAAGTTCCTGTTAGGAACTGGTTCCCTTTGGGATTTTGGCTGGGGGATGGGCGAGGGAGATGGTGCTGGCGAGTGCTTTTGTTCCCCACCAAGCTGAGCTCTGTCGTCCCTGGGCTCAACAACTCTCCCTCCCGTTTTCCTCCAGCCCTCCCATTGCCCGAGCAGAGCTGTTAGGTTATAATAACTTCCAGATGTCAAGTCCCTCTTGCTGTCAGAACACACTCTGTCTGGCCCCTCCGCTTTTGCAGCCAGACTCGGGGGCTCTGCTTGGCCGGCAGGCTGCCCCTCCCCACCGGCTCTCTCCCGCCAGTCCGTGCAGTGCGCACTACCCCGCCGGCCTTCCTACCCTCTTCCATGGGCCTCTCGTCTGTGCTTGGCTCCAGAGACTCCGTTCTGCTAGTCTTCTGGCGGTTTTCTGGGTTATTTAGGCAGGTGTAGGTGGAATCTAGTGATCAGCAGGATGCGTGGTTAGCCCAGCATCCTCCTACACCTCCGTCTTCCCAGGATCCACCTGAGGTTTTTTTTTCTTAATGTACTATTGAATTCGGTTTGCTAGTATTTTGTTGAGGAGTTTTGCATCTAGGTTCATCAGAGATATTGGCCTGCAGTTTTCTCTCTTTTTGTAGTGTCTTTGTCTGGTTTTGGTATCAGAGAAATGCTGGCCTCATAGAATGAATGTAGAAGTTTTCCTTTCTCTTCTAGTTTTTGGAATATTTTGGGAAGAACAAGTATTAATTCTTTTTCTTTTTTCTTTTTAAAGTTTACTTATTTATTTTGAGAGAGAGAGAGAGAGACTATGAGTGGGGAAGGGACAGAGAAAAATTTAATTTAATTTAAATTTATTATAGAATTATTTGACACAACAAAGATTATTCAATATAAAGTAATCTAACTTGTAGAAATTAAACCTCCCTTCCCTATACTTCTCTTTGAGGGAAGATAGTATGGGAAGAGGGCCACAGTTCCTGCAGTATGTCAATTACCCTGTAAATCAGACCCTGGGACAGAAATTTGCATGCAGGTGAAGTATTGGTAGCTGTGTTTTTGGAAAGAATGCCTGTAAGGGAAAGAAGGAAGATGGATTGTTAGGAGGAGAAGCTGAACTGCCATCTAGATGCAGTTGACCCCATAGCGATTGACCCCCATGGAATTGGCATGGATCTTTAGAGTTGTCCTGACATAAGGCAAGGATACTGGGCTCTTGTATCCTACAGTGACCAGTCACTGAGTACAGGTTGCCCCAAAGGAGGGCATATACTTGGGTGAATGCAACTTTCTTTGGTTGAGGGCAATGCCTGTAGCAAAACTGAGGTGTGAACTACTGTTGGTGAATAATCCTGGCAGCTGGAGGAAATAAGTGCATTGGTCCTAAATGAGGAATCTAGATGGGATACCAAAGTGTTCACCAAAGTACCTCGACCTTTATGTTGTGTCTGTTAGTAGCCCCTCAATCCCCTTGTAGTGTCTTCCTCTGGTAGCTGACTAGATTATCACTGTGGGCAAAATCCTGTACTGGGCTCTCTCGCCATTGTAAGGTCTGGAGCCTGTGTCTAGAGACTCAACCTTGCAGCCTTAGGAGAATGGAAGGGCAGCAGGCAATCCTGTAGAAGTAGCAAGTGTCGTGAGTGGTGTAAACTGAACAAATCCTAAAATGTGGGTTCTAGATATGAACAGTGAACATTAGATTCTGCTATAAACTTCCATCTAACTTTAGATTTTATAAATGTGTAAATTCGTTATTCTTCATTAGTCACAGTCAGTTCTTATGGTGCTGATGAAGTTATGATAAGGTGCTGTGATCAGCACTTAGTTTCAATCCATACATATAAATACAGTAGATAAATCTTATGAAGCTATGGAAGAAATATATATGTCTAATTATAAGGAAAGACTTTTTCCCCCAAAATTATCCCTCAAAAGACGCAATTAATTTGTATTTGAGACCTTTTAAAATCCCTTATATTATAGGATATTCTCTCCATTATTCTAATTAAACCAAAGAAATACTGTTTGGGGAAGTTATTAGCTTGAAACAATTTCAATCATTGTCATTTGTGTTTCTTGTCAATATCACCTGATGTAATCAATAAAAAAGATTTCACAGAAGTTTAGTGTAGATTTGATTCTTCATCCTGTGCATATTCCTTCACAAGCAGAAAGGTTAGGAACTGTTTGTAAACATTTTAAAAACAATGAGGTAAGTGATTATATTATGGAAAATGAAATAAATACCTACTTTTAAATTTCAGGATATATCAAAAACACCAGAAGGCTTGTTAAAATACTGATTACTTGGCCCCAGTCTTAAGGTCTCAGAATCATAGGTCAGATATAAGGCCTGACATTTTTCAGTTTTAACAAGTTTCCAGGTGATACTGATGTTGCTTCTCAGATTCACAGTTTGATAGTCACTTATCTATTGGGTAAATAAAAATAACCATTATAATAAAAATCATTGTACTAGTATTTTGTGAATTGGCTCTTAAGACTTTGAATAAATTTCCAGTAATGGCATCCCAAAGAACTAAATGGAGTTGAAGATGAAAGACTTCGAAAAATTATGTTCGAAGACTCTAAAACTGGTTCTAGTGATCACTAAATAACTGATGTCCAACATATATTTGGAGAGTTTTAGCATTTTTTTTCCTGAAATTGGAACATGGATAATGGTGCTTTAAATAACTGCTAGAAACATGTATCATCCCAAAATTAATTCAATATTATAAATAGACATTGAGTATTTTATCTACATCTCTAAATGTTTGAACATTAAAGCTGGCTACCTTACAAAAATGTTGGATCTTTTCATGGGGAAAATGATTTACCTTATATTTGGGTCAAATTCCTGTGTGCATGTGCACCTTGTATTGTGGAGTTAAATAAGTAAGTACAAAACAATGGGGATAGTTTCATGTATTTTGTAATAATAAAGCCACATATCTTTATCTGTATGTTTGAGTGCACATAAGTATGCTGGTTTAAAGCATGGGTAAAGTTCTGGAAAAATACATCCAAAGTTTAGGACAGGGACAGGGAGACAGAAGGAAAGCATTTTCCACATGATTTCATACTTTCTATACCTCTACATGGAATATTTTGTGATAGGTTATATTACTTTTATAATTTAAGGAAAGCAATTTTGATGTAGCAATCAAGATTTATTTAAATAGAGGTAAATGAAACATATTTCTAAAACTAAAAGCATTAAAATTACAGAGTCTTTTCAGCATTGAGATGTAGAAAGACAGGAAGAGAAATGGAAAGGTGGAAGACTTCACTTCAAGAGTGGGAACTGTATCGGGGGCACCTGTGTGGCTCAATCAGTTGGGCATCTGACTTCAGCTCACATCATGATCTCATGGCTTGTGAGCTCAAGCCCCAGATCAGGCTCTGTGCTAACAGCTCAGAGCCTGGAGCCTGCTTCAGATTCTATGTCTCCCTCTCTCTCTCTAACCCTCGCCCACTCACACTGTTTCTCTCTCTCTCTCTCTCCTTCAAAAATAAATAAACATTAAAAAATTAAAAATGAAGAGTGGGAACCATATCTTCAGCAAAGCTGGAAAGCATATTTCAATGGCATCTGAGTAAAACATGTGACCTGCCTGTCAGTGAAGAGTTCAGGAGAATTCGTTACTGGGGGAAGGAGAACCAGAAGTTTCAAACCTTGAATGCAGACCTGAACCTGTGACACAAGACAGTAAGGTTAGAAATCAAGGAAGGGCTCTTAATTACAGGTTCAGGAATTCCCTGAAATTGCACACATTATTTTATGTGTATATACTTATAGAAATTTGGGGCAGGGCTTCATCAAATGTTGAAAGGGTCAATGATGCAATAAAAGTTAGGAGTCTGTTTATTAATTTAGCTTAAGACTCTGCCCAGAAACATCAGTGTCCTCCTTTGTGATTTCCCCCTTGGAGAATATGTACTGTAATAAATCTTGAACATGTTCTTTACATCATTTTCTATATTTTTTTATTGTGTTTCATTTGGACAAATTTCAGAAATAATTTTTGTTTTGGTTTGATTTCTGAAGCTTGTTAGTCTGGGTTTTATGATAAAATTATCTTCTATCCCTTATTTTTAGTTCCTATTCTTTTAATTTATGTTAGTGATTTAAAAAATATATTTATCTGTTTCTTTAGGTGCCTTCAAACATTTCAGGAAGTAGTTGGGGTTCATACAATAAAATAATGGTAACTACTAATTTTAGTAGCCATGGATGAGAATCAGATCATAAACATTTTGAATTTTGACCTTATAGCTCGGCTACTGAATTCAATGTAAGATGGAGAACCTTTTGTTCATGTATAGTATGATACCATATTTCAGCAATTCTAAGATTCTATTTTTTTCACATAACATCTTTGAAATGAGGATGTTGCATATAGCTGATGGTTTATCACAGTTTAATGTCAGTTATTGGTTTTTTAAATTACACAATTTTCTTAATGTTTATTTTTGAGAGAAATATTCAGAGTGTGAGCAGGGGAGGGGCAGAGAGAGAGAGAGAGAGAGAGAGAGAGAGAGAATCTAAAACAGGCTTCAGTCTTTGAGCTGTCAGCACAGAGCCTGATGTGGGGTTTGAACTCCTGAATAGCAAGATCATGACCTGAACCGAAGTCGGACACTTAACTGACTGAGCCACCCAGGTGCCCCGAGTTATTGGTTTTCTAAATGGCATGTAAAATAATAATGTCACATGCTCGATAGTGCCTTACATTCAGTGAAATACAGTATAATAGAAGCTACCATTCAGAATAGTGCAAAATTAGTAACAAAATATTGTTGTATATGTGGTGATGTTTTGAAATCCTCACTCCTTTGCCAGATTGCCAGATTGTCTTGTATTGTTTAACTTCTTTAGACCTTAATTTATTAAAAATTAAGCAGTTTGACAACTTTATTCCTAGTGTTCTATTATTGTAGAGGATGAGGATGAGGATGATGATGATGACACTATGATTGAAGAAACGATACATTAGGAAGTTGATAAATAGAAAATCAGCAAACTATAACCAACTCTGTCAATCAGTTTTCTCCACTGTATTTCAGAAATAATAGGAGATAGATTAATTTTGACTCATAATTGACATGTATACTCATGCTACTGAAGAGTAGCATGAACATATACAATGACTAATTGTCAGTTAAGCATTTGACTATTGATTTCAGCTTACATCATGATCTCATACTAGTGACACCGAGCCTGGCTTCATGCTCCACATTCAGCATGGAACCTACCTGGGATATTCTCTCTCTCTCTCTCTCTCTCTCTCTCTGTCTCTTTTTCCCTCTGCCCCTCCCCAGCTTGTGCTCACTCTTTCTCAAGACAAATAAACATTTAAAAAAAAGATAAAATGTGACTGCATTATTTACATCCCATGAAATTAAGTGCATGCATCAGATCAATTATATATTGAATATTATAAAAGACTAGTTTAAGTTTCAGACCTCTTTTATTAAATGCATTTTTAGTTGTCATTATTTCATGTTTTCAATTTACTTGGGTTAATGTAAATTTGGTTAGATTCTTGATTACTCTTTCCAAAGAGTAATCATATATTACCCAGAGTAACTATATCCGCGTTTAGTATATAAAAACAATAACTTTAACCTTCCCAAGAAAACTGTTGAAATATATATATATACACTTTGTGTGTGTGTGTGTGTGTGTGTGTGTGTGTGTGTGTGTGTGTGTGTGTTATAGGATTGGGGCTATCTTTTTTTCATTGTCTACCACTTGTCATCAATCTTTTGCGAGCAGTAAGTGAAAATAGAAGCTGTCACCAGTCCTCAGGGTTTGCTTCAGAGCCTTCAGGCAGCACATTTCTGTTCACTTTTCTTAAGCATTGAGTTTCATTCTGTCCTTTTTTGATAACCAGAACTTGACTTTATCTGCACCTGTCACTCCAGCCAGTACACAGATTTGCTTATTACACTTGTCTTCCATATCATTTAAAAAACTTAGATATGGTTACGGATTGCTTTCAAAAATGCTTCCTTCGGGTCATAGCTGTATATATATTCTCATGCATAAAAATACGTAGGCATGAAGACCCTATGGCAACAAAAGAGTTCCCATAAAATGGTGAGGATACATAGAGTGTTAATGTGCCAATTCAAGGTAATAGAAGTTAAGGTAAAATTTCAAGACTATCGTTATGCCCTTGTACTTAGGAATTGAGAACAGTCTGTTAAGTACTGCAAGTGCAGCAATAATTTGTACAGAAAGATTATGAAAAATGTGCCCTCTGAGTTTTTTATCCTAATGATAAATGTGATCCAATCAAACCATTAAAATGACTTAAATGCAGCTGAATGTCATTTGTTGCTTGCCATAGTATTTTAAGAAAAAAATAGTCATTATGAACTCTTGAAAAGGTCTTAATTGCTTTATAACCTATGACAGCTCTGGGTGACTGGTAATAGCCATTTGGCTTTTGTGGAAATTATGAACTATGAAGGTCTAAATGTCATGTCTGCATGAGGGTGTAAAAGTGTTTCTTCCTTTAAAAAAATATATTCTTATAATTATCTAGAAAAATCCAAAGAAGTAAGAACTTGAAATAGCCTAATGACTTATTTCAGGTAGTAGAGTCTCCTGTACTATGACCTAATTTAGGAGATTTTAGATCAATTATCATGGACTAAATATATTAAAGTGGTCTTGGATCTGGTATCTTCTGGGTAAAAATAGCTTTTACTGAGGAGGAAAGACTCCAAGCTACAAATATGCGACTTGTAATTAAAATATATACTATGTGTATATTTCCTTTTGAAATTCAAATAAGGAATATAGTATTTCACAGGTTAGAAAAGAGAACAATAATATCAAAATTATGAAAAGTATTATGTTAAATAAGTAAATAGAACATTGTATCAATAGATGAATGTAATTCAACCTAAAGAGAGGATAAAGGCAGACTGATTTTCTTTATCATGCATTTGTTCATGGACTCAACAAATAATTTTTAAACTTCTATTATGTTTAAGATGTTAGAATATATCTTTTGGATGTTTGTGATAATAATCATTTAGTGTTTTTTTTTAACTGGTTACCATTTATAAAATCATAGATGGCACCTATTATTTTCCTAGGAAGTTTCCCCTCAGATAAGTGGGGGTAAAGCAGTTTTATCTGAGTCTTGTTATTTTAGTGAGCAGTGAGTAACAAGCAGCTGACAGAAGGAGGACACCAGATCTTTAGCGACCCTCAGTGAAGACAAGGCCAGAGGATAAATGTGATACTTAGATAAAGAGAGAAGACACCACGGCAGTTTTTCAAATGTAGTTGGGTCACAAGAGAGTAGCTGACACAGTCGGGGCATATATGGCCCTAGAACCTTGAAATATTATAGGTTCTAAAGTAAGCTTTTATCTTAAATCTTGCACAATATGATTAATTTTGTCAAGCAAATGAAATTTTAGTCACCATTACATTTAGGGCTTTTGTTGTTACAGACCTTGCTCCAAGGTGTGTCAGGGTACAGAAAACCACATGTGTTCCATGTATGCCCCCCCCCCGCGGCGCGAAAGAGGGGAGTGGGGGGGGGGGGGGTAAAACGGACTCTAAAGTGTGAAATGTAAGTCATTTTCTGTTATACAAGTTGGTAAAACACACACACACACACACACACACACACACACACACACACACATTTCTCTATCAGGAAAGTAAGAGTCCTTTCGCATCCCTCAGTTGATGCTGGTTTGGTCATGGCAGTTGAAGCTGGCACACATTGGAGCTGCATTGGCTCATGTAGACTCTTAACATTTGTTCTGCTTTTCTTGGTGCACACATTTCTTACTCTGCTTCAACCATATAATATTTTGGCAAGAATTACTGTGGTCTATGTCTTTGAAAGTATTATTTCAATTATTTGAAATTGAAGTCATAATATGCCTACAACATGATCTGGCATATTGTAAGTATTCAGGTGTTTGTACACTCATTGTATCAAATCATATGTCTGTTGACTCAATTATCTTTTTTCTTCTCTGGTAAACTTCCAGGACCCTTCCTCCCTCTCCTAAAGTCTCAGATCATTGATTCTCCCTTTGCCTCCTCTATACTGCCTACACTACACCTCTCCCCTCCTGTTTTGGAATTTTCCAGAGAGGTAGTACACCAAGTCATCAGTGTCTCAGGGATGGGAAGCATTGATTTAGGCCTCCAGATAATCATTCATATATGCCACCCTGCCTTTTGTTTGAGTTAGCGTAGGACTCTACAGTTTCTTTATTATTATTATTACAAGTCAATGTGCAAATTTTTGTTTCAATAATGAATTTCATTTTGTCTATATAAAAGAAAAAAATTATTGTTTTGATTATGGAGGTATAAGCAAATAAAACATTAGCTGGGTTTATTTTGGTTTCCTTGATTATGTGTTATGTTTGTTAAATTCAACCATAATTATAGAAATTTTCTTTTTACCATAATACTAAGATCAAGGAAAAAATTTAAAACTATTTAAATATTTAGCTTGAAATTTTTAGTTCCATTATACATATTATTTAAAGTTAGCAAAAAATAAGGCTTCCCCTCATATATATCTCACTGTTACATGAATAAGTTTACTTATTTTTACATGTTCTGTCAGAACAAAAACAAAAACACAAAATTTCCATAGAACCAATAGTTTACACATAAAATTCATTATGATATTATATTGACTTTCTCTGGACTCTTAACTAATGAATTGGAAATGTAAGTATCTCAAAGAGAGTTATTTTTTGTTAGTTTATGTAGAAAAATTTTTTGGACACATTATTAAAAATTCAAAATATGGCAATCCATTTAAAAATACAGAATATGTACACAGTAGGATACAAGTGCCTCATAATATAAGACATGTTATAAAGTGTCCTATGTGCTAGAAAAGCATCTGTGAAGAAAACAAGGACAAAGAGGGAAGAGGGGGTTGTCATGTTTCTTCTTTCCCCTGTTCCACCCTTCATCACTCTACCAATAAGCAGAGTGCATCATAATAAAGAAAGCTACGGAATATGAACTCCACAGATGCCTATCTTTCCATAAATTAGAAATTCATTTGTTTAATGAGCAAAATACCTCTAATTACCACCTGCAAGATTTACTTTTTCCAGTGTAGAAGCCAATGGCTCCTGCCTCAAACTTTGCAGAACCCAGATAAAATATGATTAGAGTTTTAAGCGAAATTAAGCAACTGGGGAGGAGTCCTTAACGTTACCATTGTCAAGAATCTCCCTGAATTTTGGTCCTTAGCTCTTACTAGCATGCTCAGCTTTATAAACTTAGCAGATAGAATTTATGTGACATCCAAATATTTTAGTGTTACTGTTTTTTTTTTTTTTTCATGAAGCAGAAGCTCTTAGGTACAAACTTAATAGGTACAAACTATTAATGTACTGGACATTTGGTGCAAAATGTGTACCACTCTTTGGCTTATAAATTGCCTGCCTGTATTTATAGGCCAATATTCCATATAAAATGCATGGAGGAGTTGGTGGTGGGGTTGTAATGCCTATAATATTTAAATTCTGTGATGAGATATCTATATTTCCTGCCCTCAGAGTTTACAGTCCAGCAGAGAGATTATGAATTAAATATATCATTACATAAGTATTTAATAACAACCGTGATATAAACAGTATGGACCCATTAAGTGACTAGTTATTTTATCGAAACTGTGTAGTTACTCACCCTGCTTACTTCAGAGAGATGAGATGGATTTTATATCAAGATTTATGTATACTTGTAAAGGGTTTCGTTATTTTGTTCACCACTTTTACCATGACTATACTCATAGAACATTTCAGGAAGTATTAACTCACTGCTGCCAACATCTATCAAGGGTTTTGTTGAGAGAAACCGTATTTAAGAGGATTGACTTAAAAGGTATGATATTCATCCTCCCTCAGATGCTCTGACCCTGGATGAAATCAGTACAATATGTTGCTCCCTGTGTGGACTGCATTTTACTGCTCACCTTCCCTTGTGGAGTTTGTATTGACTTGTACTTCGATACAATGCCATTACCTTATGTTGAAGGATGTTGCAAAAAACCGGCTGTGGAAGTGCATTGTGGTGCATACTGTAAGGGTGTTGTCCATTACATTTACACTTTGTTCTCCAAGAAAACCTAGGAGAATTTCTTTCAGGGGTTAGCACTCAAGTATTTGTGCTTCCTCCTAGCAACTAGTTTGTCTTTATCTCACTGTCTATGTGAACTAAATAGCTGCTACTACTGTCTTCTCATTTGATGCTATAAAAAGTTTGTGGCTTGAGTCCAACAAGTATATAATATTTTAAGGCATACATAAAAAAACCAACCAACCAAACAACCTCTCTTCTTCTATCTTCATTTTCCCCTTATTTCATTTCTCCCTTATGAAATTTACCTTAATTTGCTCTATGATACATGTATTAGTAAGCCATCTTAACATTTCTGTAACAAAGAAGGATTTAACATTTCTGTAACAAAGAGGGATATTAAAAATAAGTCTGGTGAATAAGCAGTTGGCCTAGGAACATTTATTCCTTTTGTAATTTTTTTTGAGAGAGAGAGGGAGCAAATGAGGAAGGGGCAGAGAGAGAGAGAGAAAGAGAGAGAGAGAGAGAGACAGAGACAGAGACAGAATCCCAGGAAGGACAGAGGGAGAGGGAGAGAGAGAGGGAAAGAGAGAGAAGCAGGGCTCACTTGAAGTAGGGCTCGAGCTCACCCAATGTGTGTCTTGAACTCATGAACAGTGAGATCACGACCTGAGCTGAAGTCAGGTGCTTAACAAATGAGCCACCCAAGCACCCCTAGAAACATTTATTATAAAACAATTCTAGTCTACAATAATCCATGATGGCTACTTTATCATATATGCAATTTTTTTTACATATACTAAGCTCTGTTTAGGACAGTTCATTTTGTTTTGCTCATTCACAGTACCACATTGACTGAGAATGTCCACTGCTTGAAATTCATTCTAGGGAAATAAGGATAAGGGCAATGATTTAACTACAAAATAGTTATTGGGTCATTTTAATAATAGCAAAAATTGGGAAACATTCTAAATATCTAGATGTAGAGGTTATATTGAAACTGAGCAGTAATGATTTAATGGAATATAGCAAGGTAACATGGTTAATTTATTGACATGTTTGCAGTTTTTTAAGTGAAATAAAGCAAACGATATGTACATATGATTATATTTATGTAAATATGTATTTAACTGAGATACTTTGCTTAATTGTTTAAGAAGCAAATAACAGATTTTCAATAGTACCCAAAGCACAGCAGTAGAGCCCCTTCCTACCAAGACTAGTAAAATGTCTTTCTCTTCTTGGGTTCCTTCTTTGAGGATATTTCCATGAATACTTCAGGCTGTTTTCTCATGTATGTTCAAAGGACCCATCCTGGTTTTCCTAGCCATTTTACAAGAGCCAGAATTGAGAAGCTCTCCTCTGAGGGCACACTGTATGTTACTACTGAATGCTGGTTGCTCCAAAATACATCACTGTACCCCTAGGCTTCTAAGACAGGAAGAAGATGTTGCCCCATATTTTGTCAGCATGAAAAGATAAGTTTAGGGCTGAGGCTCCTGTTTTGTTTACCTGTCCCCTTTGTCAGTGAACGTTGCTATCTATCCCAGGGTACCTCAAGGTATGAGGGAGGAAAGTCCTTTCAGTGTTTTGTTTTGTTTTGTTTTCTCACCAGAAATACTCAACAGTAAGATTGGCTGTACTCCTAAATGTATGGTTCTTTCATTGCTACTCATTACCCCATTACCAAGGCGAGTCTATAGATGCTGGGTCCAGAGTGTTTTCCAAGTTGTCACAATGCTTAGAATTAGCTCAGTACTTAGCCCCACTCTCAGCTCCTGTCTCTCAGGATAAATCACTTTGCTTTCAGTGAAAAGCATTAGTTTTTCACACACCCACATACTTAGAGAAATATTTGGAATGGTGTCATACTTACATTGTTTGATCTCAGCCTTAATTTTGCTTATCTATTTTTATTTTTCTATGCATTCATCAATTACTAAAGAAAATCCCCCAGTACATCTGAGCCCAGCCAGTTCTTAAAATTTAAAAATCTCTTTATTATGAAAACTTTCAAATATATCAAAAGTAGAGAACATAGTACTATATAGTGAATTCCAATGTGCCCATCACCTGGAGTCAATAAGCATCATTTATTGTCATTTTTCATTTATCACTATTATTGCCAAGATTTTATTTTGCTGAAACTTTTTTAATGTTTATTTATTTTGAGAGAGAGAGAATGAGTGAGAGAACATGAGTGAAGGAGGGGCAGAGAGATAAGGAGAGAGAAAATCCCAAGCAGGCCCCACACCCAGCACAGAGCCTTACGTGGGGCTCGGTCTCACACCTGTGAGATCATGACCTGAGCAGAAATCAAGAGCCAGATGCTTAATTGACTGAGCCACTCAGGCACCCCATTGCTGAGATATTTTAAAATCAAATCCAATATGTCATTTTACCTATAAATGCTTTCTCATTCATCTCTATCTGCAGACATTTTTTAACATACTCATTGTACCATTATCACACCTATTCTAATTAATTGTATTTTGTTAATGTCATCTGATATCCAGTATATATGAAAATTTCCTATTTCTCAAAGATGCATTTTTACAGTGTTCAAATCAGGGATCAGTTGTCCTTCACATATAGAGTTTGTATTTTACGTCTCTTAAGTCCCTCTCATGCTATAATAGTCATTTTTTTGTGTGTGTTTGTCATTATTTGCCAGAAAACTAGATCATTTGTCCTCTAGAATGTCCAACATTTTGGAATTTGGTTGATTGCTTCTTGCCTTATTTAGCTTTTTTGAAAGAAATTATTTCATATATTTTCAATAAACCGTTCAATTGCAATAAATGTTCAGTTTACATTTAGGTTGTTTTTAAAGCAAAAAAATAATACATAGCCATTACATACCTTGCTATTGCATTTTATTATGAGGAGATAATGTCTAATGGTTGGCGAAGACTGGTCATCAGGCTTGTTTTGCCCTTTTTGTGCGTATGTTTAATTTTTTATCAAAGTAGCACATGTACATAGTTAAAATATACAATTGTACAGCGCAGAGGTCTTATATGGCTCTACTTCCTCTGTCATCTGCTCTACCCTACACTATTCCCAGGCCTGAATTTAACTATTTCCATTTTTAGTTCTCCTTGTCATTGCATCTGCCCCTCTAATTACAAACTTATACTTTTCTTTCTTGACATCAATTTTAAAAATAATCTATTGAAGCAAGGCAAGGACTTAATTCATTTACACCATTTCTGCATCTTATGTCTCCTCTGTACTAATGTAGAAATTTTCTAGGAACAATGTAGTAATGATTATTTTGTTATTTTTAGTTCTTTCTTGTATTTGTTACTGTAAAAAAATAAGTTTCAGTTACTTTTCCCATTCTATCAATCTTAGACAGAATTACTAGCTCTCTACATTGAAAGATGAAGCTACTAGCATTCCTATTCCTTTCTCTATCTCTTTTTTACTCGATTCATTTATCTAGTACCTTCCTCTTCTGATGGGAGAAATGCCATTTTTCTTGAAATGTATTAAAACTTGCTCCAAATAGAATGTGCACTGTGGAACATCACTATAAAGACTGTGGAAAAAGCTAAAGATAGCTGAGGGAGCATGGTCCCAGGGAACCTCATGGAAGGAACTGTCTCTCAGAGGAAAAATCAACTTCAAGTCTTGGTCTCACTCTGAGGCTGAAGTCCTTTCCAAAGAGACTAAAGAAGCTCGTGTTTGAGCTCAGAACTACAATGCATTTGGACTTGGTCGAAGACTGAGTTGTATTTGATTGCAGTTGCTTTTATTGATTTATTTTTTAAACATTGCTGTGGATTCAGCAACTCTGAATACAGCAGCAGTTCACTCGAGTTTGTTGTTAGCTATTCTGGGAGCTTGCTTAAAGTTCAGTGGCAAAAAGTAATAACTGATAAAAAAGAAGGAATGGAAAGAAATGTCCATTTCACCTTGCAGAGGTAGAGAAGATCTTCCTAACAATACTGAAATCAAAGATGCCATGGAATTTAAATGTATTTCAGCCCTTAAATGTATGAAAAATCTATAACAATGTAAAGAATATAGCATATGATAAAGGATTAAGAACTTTAGCAGTTAAATATCCTCTCCTGCCTTTGTAGAAGAGAAGAAAACAAATGACAGTAAAGACATACACACAAATTTTCCTCCCACATAAGTAAAAGATAAATAAGAAAAATAAGGACAGAAGATCAGATTATTCTACAACTCTAAAATTCAGACATTTCTAGGTACATGCAAAAAGTATGTGTTTATACCATCACAAAATTGCATTAGAGAAAATATTAAGGTCTTGAAATGTGAGAAAATAGCATACTCTTATAATGCTAATTAGATCAGCAAGTAATTATTACATTAAAAATACACCTTCGTGGGGCACAATTGATTACGTGGCTCAGTTGGTTTCATGTTCAACTCTTGGTTTCAGCTCAGGTCATCATGTCATGGTTTGTGGGTTCGAGCCCCACATTGGGGCTCTGTGCTGACAGTCCAGAGCCTGCCTGGGATTCTTTGTCTCCTGCTCTCTCTCTCTGTCCCTCCCCTTCTCTCTCTCTCTCTCTGTCTCTGTCTCTCAAAATAAATAAATAAACATAAAAAAATACACCTCAGTATGGCCCAGAAAACTTACCTTGGGAAAGCTAGCATGGAGAGATAATTTTTTGGTATACCTATATTTTTGTATAGGGATATATTTTGCTTACCTGTGTGTTGGATAAAAGAAACTCCAGATAATAGTAATACTAGTAAGAAGAATGACCATTAAAAAGGAAAAGACAATCAAGAAGAGGGTAGAGAGAGGGTACAATGAACATTCTGTTATTGCTCCTTCAGAGCTTCCCCTCCTAGGGGAGTGGCTACAGAACATTTCCTGAGCTAATGGGGTTAGAGGAGGTCATGAAGAGGATGTGACCTCTGGTTGATCTGCAAGCTGGACCCAGACAGTCAGAGGCTCCTCACCCTCTCCTCTGTACTTGGAATATACATTATTCTGGCCATTCCCACAGTGGAAGCTGTTTTCAAGGATATAGCCTTGAGAGAGCATTGCATTGTCGAGACCATCTGGATGGTATGTGTGACTGAACCCCATTAAGGCCTCTATATAAACTTTTAAGATTCTGGCAGGCAGGTGTGGAGATTTATTCATCTTGTGGCCGCTGGAGACAAGCCACTTATATAAGTTCCCTTGCTTAGTAAACCTGCCACCTTCCAATTTGGCCTGCCTCTTTCTTCAGTCTCTCTTTGCCCTCCATGTATGGGGGCCACTTTCAGGTTTCACCCAGAAAATTCCCGAGGTTGTAAACCAATAAACGGTAATAATTAAACTGTGTTCTCATTTGCCCTATAGGTTTTTATTGATTATTGTTCTGTAAACTCAGGGAAAAAAAAGATAAATACATTTCAGTTATAGCAGAAACTGAAGAGAAACTATTCCTTAGATGATGTTAAATACATCAGTGCATGCAACTAAAAATGCTATTTTGGCCTGGAATGTGTGTATATTAGGAGTATGTTTGATTTTGTTGGTCATCACAACCTGGTTGTACTTGGGAAAAGATATTCATTTAGTTAGAACTGGCCTGTTTGCATCTGGCTGAGGTATATATTCCTTGGGAATATATACTATATATATGTATACACATATATATGCTTATATATGCATGCACACGTCTATATATATATTCATAGCCAATGCAATCAGGCTATATATGCATATATTTTTTTCTGGCTAGTGCCTAAGATTGACCCTTGCATTGTTAGCATTTTAAGTGAATTTTGTTTTTTCCTGCCTTTATCTCAATGTTCCTCAATGTTTACCATTGTAAACATTTTATCATTTTATGTATAATTTATAAAAAAAATATGAAAAAAATATAAATAAAAATGTATCATTTATAAAAAAATAATTCTGGCCTTCCTCTAACCCCCACATTCCACCTTACCCTTCATAACTTTCTTATTCAGAGTAACTATGAAAGATTCAGGATTACTGAGATAAAGACTGGCAGGAAAAGTAATGTGTCACATGGTTCAATACTGAGAATGAATCCCACAGCAGCGTTTGAATTCTAACCGGGAAAGGCTCAGCCAGTTCTCATCTATTTGCCAATTCCAGAATGGACTTAAAAAAAAATCTTTCTCTATTATGGTTGATTGTGCTTATTAAATCACCAAATCACCAGTTTGTGGGTAAAAAGTAATTGGAATACTTGTCCTTTTGATTTTTAGCATTGATCACATTTTGCAAGAATATACTCATATATCTGTTCAGGGGTATAAAACTCCCTTAGTGGACAGTGAACTTCATGATGGCAGAGTCCAAGTCCATTTTGCTCACCTGTGAATCTATAACACTTATATATATAAGGGTATGGAGTATATACTGTCTATTGAATAAATGAATGAGAGGAAATCCTACTAGCAATTGCGTGTGAAGGTTAGTGTCTGTCACCAGCTACTGAACTTGATTCTTCAACTGATCCTTCCTGCCTTTGATTGCAGAGAACCTGAGCCAGAGAGATCAGAGATCAAGCCCTTCTAAGCTTCATTCTTGTTGCTTGCTAGCAGGAGGAAGTTTCTTAAAACTGAAAGAAAAGTACAGGAAGAGCAAAAAAAAAAAGGGGGGGGGATTTGAGGGAGATAATTGGAATTGCTTCAAACAAAATAAAAATTATTATATATAAAAGACTAAATTATAAACAAGAAAGGTTTTTATATTTTAATATGTCTAGGAAAGCTATAGTAGAGGAAATGATAAAGCAACTATATGATTTGAAAAACTATTAAAAAATAGTGTTGGTTATACTGAAGACATGAAGTTTATTAGCAAAAATTATTTTAATGTTTCCCAAGACATGATCCTCAAGATATGAATACACCATAGAGCTTAGAGAATCACTACTGAGCACACATTTACTTAAAAGTTAAATTTACCATTTAAAAATGGAAGTAATGACCTTGAATATAGTAAATGATTTTTGTTGGTTTGAAGATACGATAAAACCTCATTAATTCAGATTCTACTTAATTTGGAATTTCTGATCATTTGCCAAGGCTGACATTTCCCTTTGTGTTATCTTGAAGAAAGTTTTAACTGAATAGACGACTGGCTTAAAGAAGATGGTGAGGGGGTGTTTAACCTTTATGAAAGAGACAACATAATTTTAGAAGACTTTAGAACACTGTTTATATGCAAATGGTGCTATTATTTATGAATTGATTTTTGTCTATGAAAGCAAGCCTAGAATAATTTGTTTTTACAAATATAGTTTTAGTTACTCTAGCATACATACAATAATTCCAACTAATTATTAAAGACAGTGAGTTGGAGATATTTATTATTCATTTACCTATTAAATAAGAATTTATTGGGGGGTAATCATGTTCCAGGCCCTGTGAAGGGTGCAGAGACAGACATAATCCCTCTTCTTGTAGTGTTTATGGTCTGGTGCAGTGTTTTTTTAAAACTCATTTGATTGCACAGCTCTGTTAGCAAAATATTGCAAATGCACCATTATCATATGCATATTTATTTATACATTGCATGCATGTACTACTTTACTAATATAGAAAGTATGTAAAATAAACTAATTCAAGAATGAATTTTGGCAGGATGAGATCAAAAGAAACATAAAAATTTAATGTCATCCCTTCCCAGCAAGAGTAGCCATTTTCCAGGAGCAACTCAGCCCTACAGGAGGAGAGGCTCAATGGGTACCCATTTCTGACACAGACAGTGACACAGAGTTTATAGTTGAAAAAGAGACCTGCAAAACCTAAAATATTCCTTATTTAGCCCTTAATGGAAAAAAAATTCCCAACCCTTGACTTAGAGAATAGAAGACATATGTGATATAAGAGGATATATGTAATATGCTGAAAACAGAGACGAACACAGAGAAGCATTCAATAAATATTAGCTCCATTCTCATCCTTACCCATTTTTTTCATGTTTTTATGTTATCCTTTAAGGAGGACTTAAAACATTCAGAGCAGTTTATACTGTTAAACTCAAATATATTTACTTATTAGGTTTATTTATTATGATAGTTTTACATATTTGATTTTAGATTAGAATCACAATTTTTTGTTAAACATCCTAAGTGTACATTAATTATTTTTAAAACAGATTGTTGTAAATACATAAGATGATTGTAGTAGGTATTTAATGGCAGTATTATATAAAGGTGACATCTTTAACTCTCACAAAATTTCCTTTGCATTAAAATTTGCTGTCTTTGAAAATTCAAGTGTTTGAAGCAAATAGGGAAAGGAACTTTGACTTATATTTGTTTATGTTTAGTATTTAGAGCTGTGGCATGGTAAGCAGGTTGGTTGAATATCTTGTCATTTGTGTAAATTAAGTCTAAATCAAATTGTTAAATAAGCATGATAGATTAAATACATAAAATAATAGCTCTCCAAACACCATAAATGCAGAAACCATGTCTTTGAGTTCTTTTGTATTATCCTTTCAATAGAACCAAAGTGTTCTTATTTCTATAATTTAAGTGGTGGCCATTCTAAAAATTTCAATTTGAATTGAACAACCATTTTTGACAAAGTATTTGATTTCGTTTTCCATTTTGACAAAATTTAATAAAAAATCTACCTATTTAAATTTCACAGAAATTATGTTATTATAAACTGTAAAACCAGGAGTTTATAATTATGATTCTAATCATTACCTACTAATTAAAAATAATTCCTGTCCTAGAAATCATAATTTTTTTTTTCTATTCTTACACATTTTAATTTTTTCCTTTTTGCATATCTGCTTGTTTTAGGGAAGGATTGCACCTATCACGAAATACCTTGAGATGAAGATTTATTTTAAAATACTGTGAAAAATAATATTTAAAATATCATTCATGTGTAAAAGCACAAAGAAAAGAAACTTCTTTGCATTTGTTCATTGAGGTAGAAAAAATAAACTCCTCTCCCCCAGTTATTGACAAAAATATTATTTCCTCTGGAACACCAGTTAATATACTACATGGGAATACTTATATGCTGGTAAAAGAAAAGCATAATTAGTCAAGAATAAAATTTATTGAACATACAAACTACACACACACACACACACACACACACACACACACACAAAAACAGCTTTTTTGCTTTAGGTGGTAAAATTACATAAAGTCAATCTGCTTTATAATATATAAATTTTTCCTGAGTGTTGGGATGTGATTATGGTATAACTGTCTCCAAGGTTGATGAGAAAGAAAACATTTCTTTGTTTGTGGGAAAGCACAAGAGGGGCTGCAATGGAGAGATGGACTTTTAATCATGTCTATGGTTCTCTGGTGAACAAAAGAGAACATTAATCTTGAATGTTGGTGTAGTCATAAGTCCTGGTTTGTCAAGCCTCAAGCCTTGAGACAGGTATTTGTTGTCACTAATGAATTTTTGCTTTTCATGTTTGTCCTTTGTAAAAGGATGTGAAAGATCTCACCATGTCTTTTTACCAAGTGTGACTTTGTGCATTATTTTTTCTTATTGCTTTGAGGTTTGAGGCAGTTCTAACTAGACTTCTCAGATGCAGCTAAGATTTTGTATTCATTCTCATGTTGCTGGCACTGGGTGAGAAGAGATAATAGAGATTTCTTAGTCATTAGTGAATAACCAGACTGGTGAATAGCCTCAGGAATGTGCAGATTTTACAGTAGTATCAAAAAAGTTACTATAGATATTTATTTATAAAAAGAAACATATTTTTAGTTAAAGCAATTACAATGAGCCATAATAACAGATGAAAAAGGAGAGAGAAATAGAGAAAATTTATTAAAATGGACACTGTCTCTGTTTGAAAATAATATTTTCAAAGATGTAATTGACAACCAAATCTGATGGTTAGTTGACATTCTTCTGAAAACTGTCTCCCTGAGAATATCTCCCTCGTGAACATTACCATTTGAACCAACTAGGTCGACTCTGTTCTTTCTCTTATAAAAACCTCTTGGTACAAAAATGCTCTCTCTGTGCCATTAAACTTCCTTTCTTCTTTATAGCCTCAGCCCAGTGCCTTTTCTTTCTTAGTAGATTTTTTTCTTTCTACTAGACTGGCTCTTGCATTTCATAACGTGGCCTCCTGTTCCTAAGGCTATCCCATCATTTCCTCCATGTAAAGCCCACAAAAATTAATACAGCTTAACAGAGACTGGAGTTTGAAAAAAAAATGGATGTGTACTTACTGAATATAATGTTAGTTGGTGCTCATGGGAAGAAAATACTCTTAAGACTTTTAGAGCAACTGAGAAAGTTTTGAAATAATATTTTAAAACATACTCTAAGAATTACTTTTATTAATCTTAAAAATCAAAGGTATCATTCAATGATCTTATTTTCTAAAATAAATGAATTATTTGATTTAATAGATTAAGTTAAAATGTCAATCAAACAGGAGAAGAGAGGAAGATGGCTGCATAGGAGGACGCTGGGCTCACCGCGCGTCCTGCTGATCACTTAGATTCCACCTACACCTGCCTAAATAACCCAGAAAACCACCAGAGGATTAGCAGAACGGAGTCGCCGGAGCCAAGCGCAGACGAGAGGCCCACGGAAGAGGGTAGGAAGGGCGGCGAGGCGGTGCGCGCTCCACGGACTGGCGGGAGGGAGCCGGGGCGGAGGGGCGGCTCGCCGGCCAAGCAGAGCCCCCAAGTCTGGCTTGCAAAAAGCGGAGGGGCCTGACGGACTGTGTTCCGACAGCAAGCGCGACTTAGCGGCTGGGAGGTCATAAGTTAACAGCTCTGCTCAGAAAGCGGGAAGGCTGCAGGACAAAGGGAGGGAGAGCTGCTGAGCCCCCTGACGACAGAGCTCAGTTTGGTGGGGAACAAAGGCGCTCGCCAGCGCCATCTCCCCCGCCCATCCCCCAGCCAAAATCCCAAAGAGAACCAGTTCCTGCCAGGGAACTGGCTCCCTCCGCGCAAACACCCAACTCTGCCCTTCTGCGGAGCCAAACCTCCGGCAGCGGATCTGACTCCCTGCTGCTGCCACAGGGCCCCTCCTGAAGTGGATCACCTAAGGAGAAGCAAGCTAAGCCTGCCCCTCCTGCCCCTGTGCACCTTGCCTACCCACCCCAGCTAAGACGCCAGATCCCCAGCATCACAAGCCTGGCAGTGTGCAAGTAGCCCAGACAGGCCACCCCACCCCACAGTGAATCCCGCCCCTAGGAGAGGGGAAGAGAAGGCACGCACCAGTCTGACTGTGGCCCCAGCGGTGGGCTGGGGGCAGACATCAGGTCTGACTGCGGCTTCGCCCACCAACTCCAGTTATACACCACAGCACAGGGGAAGTGCCCTGCAGGTCCTCAACACACCAGGGACTATCCAAAATGACCAAGCAGAAGGATTCCCCTCAGAAGAATCTCCAGGAAATAACAACAGCTAATGAGCTAATCAAAAAGGATTTAAATAATATAAAAGAAAGTGAATTTAGAATAATAGTCATAAAATTAATCGCTGGGCTTGAAAACAGTATAGCTGACAGCAGAGAATCTCTTGCTACAGAGATCAAGGGACTAAGGAACAGTCACGAGGAGCTGAAAAACGCTTTAAATGAAATGCATAACAAAATGGAAACCACCACAGCTCGGATTGAAGAGGCAGAGGAGAGAATAGGTGAACTAGAAGATAAAGTTATGGAAAAAGAGGAAGCTGAGAAAAAGAGAGATAAAAAAATCCAGGAGTATGAGGGGAAAATTAGAGAACTAAGTGATACACTAAAAAGAAATAATATACGCATCATTGGTATCCCAGAGGAGGAAGAGAGAGGGAAAGGTGCTGAAGGGGTACTTGAAGAAATAAAAGCTGAGAACTTCCCTGAACTGGGGAAGGAAAAAGGCATTGAAATCCAAGAGGCACAGAGAACTCCCTTCAGACGTAACTTGAATCGATCTTCTGCACGACATATCATAGTGAAACTGGCAAAATACAAGGATAAAGAGAAAATTCTGAAAGCAGCAAGGGGTAAACGTGCCCTCACATATAAAGGGAGACCTATAAGACTCGTGACTGATCTCTCTTTTGAAACTTGGCAGGCCAGAAAGAGTTGGCACGAGATTTTCAGTTTGCTAGACAGAAAAAATATGCAGCCGAGAATCCTTTATCCAGCAAGCCTGTCATTTAGAATAGAAGGAGAGATAAAGGTCTTCCCAAACAAACAAAAACTGAAGGAATTTGTCACCACTAAACCAGCCCTACAAGAGATCCTAAGGGGGACCCTGTGAGACAAAGTACCAGAGACGTCACTACAAGCATAAAACATACAGATATCACAATGACTCTAAACCCATATCTTTCTATAATAACACTGAATGTAAATGGATTAAATGCGCCAACCAAAAGACATAGGGTATCAAAATGGATAAAAAAACAAGACCCATCTATTTGCTGTCTACAAGAGACTCATTTTAAACCTGAGGACACCTTTAGATTGAGAGTGAGGGGATGGAGAACTATTTATCATGCTACTGGAAGCCAAAAGAAAGCTGGAGTAG